>NC_134353.1:257955680-258277139 GCF_048569485.1 Anomaloglossus baeobatrachus | reverse complement strand
AATTTAAATGTCAGTAATGTAGAAATAAACCATCAGCCGTGTGATAAAAAGAAAATTTTGTAAAATACCCTCTTCAGGAAGATGTAATTGAAAATAATATACCGTATTTTTCGCTTTAAAAGACTCACCTGATTATAAGACGCACCCCCACATTTGGTGAAGGAAAAGAGAATTTTTTTTTTTTTTTTAATGTTAAATGGGGTCCGTCTTATAATGCCAGTGTGCGTCTAACAAATCATATAGGGTATATGTCCCTCATAGCCCCCATCCTAAAATTAGCCCCCTTAATCTGGATATGGCGCCCTTATATTGAATATAGCCCCCTTGTGCTGGCACACGTCCCCCAGTGATGCCACATGTCCCCCATTGATGGCACACATCCCCTATTGCTGGCACATGTCTCCTATTGATGGAACACGTTCCCTATTTATGGCACACGTCCCCATGTGCTGGCACACATCCCCTATTGCTGGCACATATCCCCTACAGCTGGCACAGGTCTCCTATAGATGGCACAGGTTTCCTATGGATGGCACACGTCCCCCTGTGCTTCCCATGGCCCCCTATAGATGGCACATGTCCCCTGTGCTGCCCATGGCCCCCTATAGATAGCATACGTCCCCCTGTGCTGACCATGGCCCCCTATAGATGGCACACGTTTCCCTGTGTTTGATATGGCCCCCTATGGATGGAACACCTCCTCCTGTGTTTGATATGGCCTCCTATGGATGGCACACGTCCCCCTGTGTTTGATATGGCCCCCTATGGATGGCACACCTCCCCCTGTGTTTGATATGGTCCCATATGGATGGCACACCTCCCCCTGTGTTTGATATGGTCCCCTATGGATGGCACACCTCCCCCTGTTTGATATGGCCCGCTATGGATGGCACACCTCCCCCTGTTTGATATGGCCCCCTATGGATGGCACACCTCCCCCTGTGTTAGATATGGCCCCCTATGGATGGCACACCTCCCCCTGTGTTAGATATGGCCCCCTATGGATGGCACACCTCCCCCTGTGTTTGATATGGCCCCCTATGGATGGCACACCTCCCCCTGTGTTAGATATGGCCCCCTATGGATGGCACACCTCCCCCTGTGTTAGATATGGCCCCCTATGGATGGCACACCTCCCCCTGTGTTAGATATGGCCCCCTATGGATGGCACACCTCCCCCTGTGTTAGATATGGCCCCCTATGGATGGCACACCTCCCCCTGTGTTTGATATGGCCCCCTATGGATGGCACACCTCCCCCTGTGTTAGATATTGCCCCCATGCTGCTGCCCATTGTAAAAAAAACCCACTCTTTCTTTACCTTCTCCAGCGCTGCAATCCTGGTGTCTCCCTCCGTGCTGCTGAGCTCCTGCACTTTCTAGTTCTTGGTGCCGGTCATGTGATCGGCACAGCAGAGTGATATCATCTCTGCGTGCCTGATCACAGCGACAGCAGAGAGACCGGGAGATCAACGCTGGAGGTGGTAAGTAAAGAGTTTTGAATTTTACTATGGGCAGAAGCATGGAGGCCATATCTAACACAGGGTGGGTATGTGCCATCAAAGGGGGGCGCAGGCACATATAATATGCACTGCTCCCCCAGCCCATCACCACGGTGCGGTTTCAGCACCATGGTGATGTACAGCGGCAGTGCATATTATATGAACGGGAGCAGGAGATCTCCCGCTGCCTCCAGCAGCTTTCACTAGCCTCCAGCACCGCTCCAGAGCTGCCCCCACCTCCCCTGGACCCTGTAGTGTGTGTATATATATATATATATATATATATATATATATATATATATATATATATATATATATATATATATATATATATATATATATATATATATATATATATATATATATATATATATATATATAAAAATATATATATATATATATATATATATATATATATATATATATATATATATATATATATAAAAATATATATATATATATATATATATATATATATATAAAAATATATATATATATATATATATATATATATATATATAAAATATATATATATATATATATATATATATATATATATATATATATATATATATATATATACACCCGTATATTCGGATTATAAGACGCACTGTTACGAGAGGGACCCGGGAAAGCGTGCCAAGATGGTATAGGACAGCTTCCGCCGGTCAAGGTTCACTGTGCGGTGTAGGGAACCGCTGCTATGGTTGATGAAGAGTGAGCGGGTTGCTGCTGGCGATCATCTGTTACGTCACAGACGATCTGCGTACACCGGCCTGCCCTAACCCATGAGGGTTGTATGGCACGGAGCTCACGGCTCGGTGTACCTATTGCACGAGGAAGCACAGTGGTGCCCGCGCACGTGTGCCAGAGTAAAGTCACAGAATTGTGGCACGAGGGTAGCACAGCGGTGCCCACGCACGTGTGCTTCAAGAACCAGGTGAGTCCGAAGGAGTTTCGAGGAGCTCACCCAGGGCAGGGACACGGCCTGCAAACAAGATACTGCCGGAGCAGCAAAGGCAGGAACACAGCCTGCAAACAAGGCACTGCCGGGGCAGCAAGGGCAAAGCCCACAAGTATACAAAATTATTGCACAGCAGCGTAGCAGCACGCTGCCAATCATCCAACAATAGAGGACGGTCGCACGCCGCCAAAATGGCAGGAGGAGCTTTTAAGGAGGCGCAGCTCCACCCAAGGGCGGGCGCGAGGCAGAGATGACGGACTTGACCCAATCAGGATCCACGACGTCCCAGCCCGGCCAGTCAGGGTTCACCACATCACCAGCCTCGTCATCAAGCCGTGTGACGTCAGTGGGCAAATCAGGACATGCCACGTAGTGCACATGTTCATCTTCCCGCATCTCGGTTTCACAATGTGCAGAGATAAGGGAAGTCTTGCTGCTTCCCTGAGCAGCTAACCTCTGCACATTGTGTAGTCTCTCGGACCTTTGGCGCTGCTGAGCAGGAGGACCTGCGGCAGGTAAGGAATGGGAGACCGCCTTATTCCTTGCAACAGGAGAACCACGAGGTGCCACACTCCTGCTGCCTCTCTGAGCAGGCATCTCCTGCATATTGCGTAGTCTCCCAGACCTTTGGCGCTGCTGAGCAGGAGGGCTCATGGCAGGCAAGGAACAGGAGACCACATCATTCCTTGCAACAGGAGAGCCACGAGCTGTAACAACGCGCCCCCTACTTTCCCCCAAAATTTGGGGGAACAAAAGTGCGTCTTATAAAGCAAAAAATATGGTAATTTATAATTAACTCCTTCATGCACCGATACTCTAATAATATATAGAATATAATGTTCTGATAATATCGATAGTGACATTTTAATTGCTGTGTATGAAAACATAAAGCTGCTCCCCCAGATTATCTCCACAGCTTCATATATTAAGAGTTATAGCACGTCTATATGAAATGCACTATAAAGAAATAAGAGCGTCCTGTCCCTTTAAATTTTGTGTGTTCCATGACACTGTTCAGCAGCCAATAAGATTGCTGGATTTTAAAAAATAAACAAACTGTCACTCTTCCTCAGTCTGTTGCAGTGACCAGTGGAGATGGATGTCAGTGAGTAGCTGCCATCATATCACCTGATGGACCTGACACTGATGTATCTCATCCTCAATGCTTCATTCCTGTTATCTGGAATCCGCTGATGATTTTATCATTTCACCTAAACTCAAAATTGGCGAGAACACCGGGCAGAGCAGAGAATTCTGCCACAACAGCTGCTGTGACTGGCCACTAGGGGGCGTTATCAGTGTAATCTGTATTTACTGGGGCACTGTGCTCCCCCTACTGGCGGCAGGAAAGCAGAATTGTATCTTTAGATTACACAGGACACTGCTGCCAGTATTATTTATTGGGGCATTATTTACCACTAATGTCAGTGGGATTAGTGTCCTGGCACTGGTATTGGGGGTTCGGCTCTATGTGCTGATAATGAAGTCACTTTTGCTGTCATTTTTGTGGGGTTACCTGTATTTATTTGCATGAAGAACATAGAAATACAAGTATACCATATATCTTTATATACAGGCCTCAGTACAATCCAATGTACAATGTTTTGCATGTGGTATTACCTATACTGGAGACTACAAACACTTAGCAAAGACTTTGCTCCGGGTGATCCTGTTGCCTCCATGTATGGGTGTAATGGGGTCCGATACCTGGGGGGACGCTCACTATCAATATGTGTGGGAAGCTGCGGTGTTTGTGTCTTTATCAGATTTGTGACTAAAACTTTTTTGGATTCACAGATTTTCCTATGGAGTACAGGACATTTACAGGATGGCAGCAAGCTGCAGCTCTCCGGAGGTCCGCAGCTTTATTATACACGGACCCTCGTCCTATTGTCCATCCCTGGACACTCACCGAATTCTGTTTTCTTTAGGACGTCTACCGCCGCCAGGAACGTGTCTTCGGTCTTGGACTCTTCTCATTTGAGATTATTTTATACAATAAGAATTTCCAGTTAATTTGAGAATAATGTGTCATTCCTATAATCCAGCATTTAATAATCCAGAACATGTATTAGTCCAGCACAGAATTACAGAACATTGCAGATTGAGCAGAAAGTCAGTTAGAAAATAGTTTTCTATAATAATTTGTGTGATTTTCTGTGCACAAAATCATACAGAATCCAGCAGGTCACGGTGATTTGGGTTAATGGAATTTTTCCCTCACCTTATGACGGCACCACGAGAGAGGATCCACCCATCAATGACAGGAAACCTACAGGATAAAAAAGGCGCGGTCCTCTTCCCGCCTCAGTTGGTTTCCTGTCCTTGACGCATACTTCAGGAGGGCCTAGGCGTTTTTCCAAGTGATTCTGAGATAGATTTTTTTTTCAGGACACATACTTTATGTTAGCAGTAAATTTATATATCGGAATTTAGGCAAATATTTAGCAGTTTTCTCATTTTCAATTTTTATATTCTTAAATAGAGATGAGCAAACCTGAGGTTCGGTTTTTGAACTTAACACCAACTAAAAAAAACAGGGTTTGGGTTCAGAGGTCGAATGCTTTACGTACGAACTTCACTCAAACAAGCAACGCTGTGCTCAGCCCTTTACGAGCCGCTTGCAGTGTTTGAACGGTGCACATTGCGTATAACATCAGCACAATTAGATGTAGTGTGCAACATCCCAAAATATTTTGGAAAAGCACACCCACCCTGCCCCGGAAGTGATCTGATTATGGCTGGCTTTATGTGGGAGGAGACAAACTGCCAATCAGTGATTATGAACCTCCTCAGGCCAGGTTCGGACACATATGTGTTTGTTTGCGGTCAGTGAACTGAACCTCCAAAGGTTCGCTTATCATTACATCTTTATTCTTAAACCAGTCAGTACTGCTGTACAATATAATTATTAATAACATTTCCCATATCTCTACATCTGCATCATTTTTCAAAAATCATTTCATTTTGTTAGAATGTTCTAACTTTTTCAAGAAATTTACAAAACCTGTTTCTTTAGGGACCTATTCCGATTTAAATTGAAAATGAGAGACCTACATATTGGAAACTCCCCAAAAAGTGATACGATTTTAAAAACTGTACCCCTTAAATACTTAAACTGCAGTCAGGAATTTATTTAACCCTTCAGTTGTGATACAGGAATGAATGCAAAATGTAATGAAAATAAAATTATTTTTTCTCTTCTAAAATGTGGCTTTAGCCCCAATTTTTTTTCAACTTTTACAAAAGATAGAATGAAACACAAGGATCCCACAATTTGCTACCCAGTTTATTTTGAGTGTGTGGATACCTCACATGTGGTCAGAAACATCTGGATTCACGGCCACGATCGGAGGCAATGAGCACATTTGAATTTTGGAAAGTAAATTTGGCTGAAATAGATTGCTGTCACCATGTCGCATTTTGCAGAGCCCCTGACACTCCTAAAGAGCAGAAACCCCCACAAGTGAACCATTTTGAAAATTAGACCCATAAAGGAATTCTTATAGGAATGTGTTCAGTATTTTTAACCCATTGATGCTTCATACAACTTTTTAAAATGTGGAAAAGAAAATTGCAATTTTTTCCATTAAAATGTTTGTGGGTTTTTTTAGCCCAATTTCGTATGAATAAAGGAGAGACTAGACCCCATAATTTGCTAGGCAATTTCTGCCAAACACGAAGAAAACCTATATCTGGTCAAAAACTGCTGTTTGGGCACATGGGCTTACAAAAAAAAATATCCTTGTGTTTAAATATTTACCTTTGTTATGTCTAATTAACATCCGTTACATATTTAGAATACTGGAACATAGTTAAATATTAAAAACAGATATAACCACAAGTATTATCGGTAACTGATCTCCTAAAATATCTCTGAATCTATGCCTATCTAGCCCTATAAGTTATGACCTTGCCAATTCGTGCAGGATGGCACCCTAGAAATTGCATGGTGCCGCCCCCAATCAACGCCGACTGACCCCGATATATAATAAGATTCTGTATAAGGTAGCAAATCTTATATATAATATATATATATATATATATATATATATATATACATACACACACACATACATACAGTGGGTACGTAAAGTATTCAGACCCCTTTAAATTTTTCACTCTTAGTTTCATTGCAGCCATTTGGTAAATTCAAAAAAGTTCATTTTTTTTCTCATTAATGTACACTCTGCACCCCATCTTGACAGAAAAAAAACAGAAATGTAGGAATGTTTGCAAATTTTATAAAAATTAAAAACTGAAATATCACATGGTCATAAGTATTCAGACCCTTTACTTAGTGTTGAATAGAAGCACCCTTTTGAGCTAGTACCGCCATGAGTCTTCTTGGGAATGATGCAACAAGTTTTTCACACCTGGATTTGGGGATCCTCTGCCATTCTTCCTTGCTTTGGGGATCCTCTCCAGTTCCGTCAGGTTGGATGGTGAATGTTGGTGGACAGCCATTTTCAGATGTCTTCAGAGATGCTCAATTGGGTTTAGGTCAGGGCTCTGGCTGGGCCGGTCAAGAAGGTCACAGAGTTGATCTGAAGCCACTCCTTTGTTATTTTAGCTATGTGCTTAGGGTCATTGTCTTGTTGGAAGGTGAACCTTTGGCCAAGTCTGAGATCCAGAGCACTCTGGAAGAGGTTTTTTTTTCCAGGATATCTCTGTACTTGGCCACATTCATCTTTCCTTCAATTGCAACCAGTTGTCCTGTCCCTGTAGCTGAAACATATCCCCTGGTATGATGCTGCCACCACCATGTTACACTGTGATGAGGTACCTGGTTTTCTCCAAACATACCACTTAGAACTTTTTGTGATAATTCTTTGTCTCATCAGACCAGAGAATCTTATTTCTCATAGTCTGGGAGGCCTTTGTGTTTTTTTGCAAACTCTATGCGGGCTTTTATATGTCTTGCACTAAGGAGAAGCTTCCGTCGGCCACTCTGCTATAAAGGCCCAACTGGTAGAGGTCTGCAGTGATAGCCGACTTTGTGGAACTTTCTCCCATCTCCCTACTGCATCTCTGGAGCTCAGCCACAGTGAGCTTGGGGTTCTTCTTTACCTCTCTCACCAAGACTCTTCTCCGATTGCTCAGTTTAGCTGGACGGCCAGGTCAAGGAAGAGTTCTGGCAGTCCCAAACATCTTCCATTTAAGGATTATGGAGGCCACTGTGCTCTTGGAGACCTTGAGTACTGTAGAAATTCTTTTGTAACCTTGGCCAGATCTGTGCCTTACCACAATTCTGTCTCTAAGCTCCTTGGGCAGTTCCTTTCACATCATGATTCTCATATGGTGTGACATGCGCTGTGAGGTCTTATATAGACAGGTGTGTGCCTTTCCAAATCAAGTCCTATCAGTTTAATTAAACACAATTGGACTCCAATGAAGGAGTAGAACCATCTCAAGAAGGATCACAAGGAAATGGACAGCATGTGACTTAAATATGAGTGTCTGAGCAAAGGGTCTGAATATTTATGACCATGTGATATTGCAATTTTTCTTGTTTAAAAAATTTGCAAAAATGTCTACATCTGTTTTTTTTCCTGTAAAGATGGGGTGCAGAGTGTACATTAATGAGAAGAAAATTAACTTTTTAATTTACCAAATGTCTGCAACAAAACAGTGAAAAATGTAAAGGGGTCTGAATATTTTTCGCACTCACTGTACATACACAGAAAAGTATAGGTGTATGATCTACAAGTATACATAAATGCAAGGCATAAATAGGAAACTGTTTATGAGGGATAAAGGCAAATTAACCTAAATACAAATCTGCTTATCTGGATCATTATTAAGGACCACTTTACCCATTGCCTGATAGGATATGGATTTAGGCATGTGTGAAATGAAGCAAGCAATCATAGCAATTGATCGCTCATCTAAATTCCTTGCTATGTACTGCCTCAATGTGTTTCCCCGCCGGTACCTTACGAAGCTGCAGGACTTATGGCTAGAGTTGAGCAAGTATCTAACTATTCGTACTCGATATACTCATACCGAGTACTGTCTAATACATATTTGTTCTGAATAGCATGTGCAATGCAACTCAATGGGAAAAACTCGCAATGTAATGAGTAACCCGAATTCCACACTATTCACTACTCGCACAAATAGTACAGCATTCATGTTACTCGTTACTTTGAGAGTTTTCCCCAGTGACTTGCATTGCACACATTATGAATACTCAAGTATTAGACAGTACTCGTTAGAGTATAGCGAGTATGAATAGTTAGGTACTCTATCAACTCTAGATACTAGGGCATCATCACTCATTGATGTCCACAAATGTTTCTGTGGTCAGATTGCAGGTAGTAGCAGGTCTGTCAGTTACTCAAATGGATGCCATTTAATTAGCCCTCTAAATTATCTGCAAATAGCTTCTGTACCTTCTCGTAAATAGTAAGGGCCCTGGTATAGTAAAACTCTGAAATGTGCGCGATACATAGATTGCGCATATGTAGAGGCATCACTTCCTTTGTATTCATTAGTCACGAATCACGTACTATACGTCATTCCTTGCGCATGGCACAGCTCGCGCATGCTCCCAAAAGGTGTTTTGTGTTGCCGCCCATTCAGCCATCATGGAGAGCTAACGGGATCGCGAATCTTACCATAGAAACCCGGCAGGGTTGTGCATATTCCCATGGTTAGTAGCAGAGCATGTGCCCACATTACTGGCCACAGCCTGTTGGGCAATGTCCAATGCCACGGTCCAATCCGTCACACAGCAAAACAATCAATGCACATTACAGCTTGGCCTAACTAATTTCATATAACATAACATATTGCCTTGTGAATACAGTGGGTACGGAAAGTATTCAGACCCATTTACATTTTTCAGTTTCATTGCAGCCATTTGGTAATTTCAAAAAAGTTAGATTATGTTCTCATTAATGTACACTCTGCACCCCATCTTGACAGAAAAAAACCCCAAAAATGTAGAAATGTTTGCAAATTTATTAAACAAGAAAAACTGATCATATGGTCATAAGTATTCAGACCCTTTGACTCACTCATATTTAAGTAACATGCTGTCCATTTCCTTGTGATCCTCCTTGAGATGGTTCTACTGCTTCATTGGATTCCAGCTGTTTAATTAAACTGATAGGACCTGCTTTGGAAAGGCACACACCTGTCTATATAAGACCTCACAACTCACAGTGCATGTCAGACCAAATGAGAATCATGAGGTCAAAAGGAACTGCCCAAGAAGCTCAGATACAGAATTATGGCAAGGCACAGATCTGGCCAAGGTTACAAAAGAATTTCTGCAGTACGCAAGGTTCCTAAGAGCACAGTGGCCTCCATAATCCTTAACGACCGCAGGTAGTAAAATGTCCTAGCGGTCATAGTGTCAATGAGGTATGAGTTAATGAGGCAAGTATGAGTGGAATCGCTATCCACCCGTACCTGATAACCCCTTAAATGGCGCTGCCAAGATGTGACAGCGCCATTTTAACGGTGATCGCGATAATCGCATACTGACAGGCCGCCACTGGAAGTCATGTGACATGATCACAAGGATCCGATGGTTGTCATGGTATCACAAGGTCATGTGATGACTCCTGTATCTCACATCACTCAGTTCCTGTAACTAGCAACAGAGTTCTGCAGGTTACAGGACATGATCATTTCTCCCGATCAGAGCGGTGCTGCTCTAATTGATCCTTATAGCTCCCTAGAGGGACTAGTAAAATTAAAAAAAAAAAACAAAAAAACAAAAACTTAGTTTTACAGATTAAAAATAATAAAAAAAACCTAAAAGTTCAAATCACCCGCCTCATTGAAAATTAAAGGGTTAAAAAAAAATAAATTAAAAACTATACACACATTTGGTATTTCCATGTTCAGAAATGCCTGATCAAAATATAAAACAAATTAACCTGATCGGTAAACAGCGTAGCGGCTAAAAAATTCCAAACGCCAAAATTACGTTTTTCTGTTGCCTCAAATTTTGCGCAAAAAGTAATAACATGCAATCAAAACGTAGCACCAGTTCAAAAATTCTAACGTTAAAAATATCGCAACTCGCACAGACCTCAGACATCACACCCACACAATTTTACTATATAGTGAACACAGTGAATAAAATCTCAAACCATAGTGCAATCACACTTTTTTTGCAATTTTTCCGCATTTGGATTTTTTTGCCGTTTTCCAGTACACTATGGTAAAACTCATGGTTTAATTTAAAAAGTACAGCTAGTTCCGCAAAAAACGAGCCCTAGTGACTGGAAAATAATAAAACAAAAAAAAAAAGTTACGGCTCTCGGAAGAAGGAAGGCAGGTGACAAAAAAAAAAAAAAAAAAAGCGCAAATTGGCTGGTTGTGAAGGTGTTAAATGGAAGAAGCTTGGGACCACCAGGACACTTCCTAGACCTGGCTGTCCAGCCAAACTGAGCAATCCTGGGAGGAGAACCTTGGTGAGAAAGGTAAAGAACCCAAAGATCACTGTGGCTGAGCTCTAGAGATGCAGTAGGGAGATGGAAGAAAGTTCCAGAAAAGTCAACTATCACTGCAGACCTCCACCAATCTAGCCTTTATGGCAAGGTGGCACGATGGAAGCCTCTCCTCAGTGCAAGACACATGAAAGCCCGCATAGAGTTTGCAAAAAAGAAACACATGAAGGACTCCTAGTCTGAGAAATAAGATTCCCTGGTCTGATGAGACTAAGATAGAACTTTTGTTATAATTCTAAGAGGCATGTGTGGAGAAACACTACGGTTACTTACCGGTAGCCGGTTTTTCCAGAACCCATGACAGCACCACGTGAGAGAGGGATCCGCCCAGCAAGGACAGGAAACCATTCTGAATAAAAGGGCGGTACTTCTCCCCTTCGTCAGTTGATTACCAAGAATGAGAGGACTTCCAACAATCGTTAGAACTTACCCCACCACCACTAAACACTAACAAGCACACCGAAAAAGTGCACACCAAGGATGAGAAAGGGAGGGAATATAAGGGTGCTGTCATGGGTTCTGGAAAAACCGGCTACCGGTAAGTAACCGTAGTGTTTTCCCCTCACCCATGACAGCACCACGTGAGAGATTTCCAGAGAAACCCATTTAGGGAGGGACCACCGCCTCAAGCACCATTCTACCAAACGAAAGAGCAGCCGAGGAGGATAGGTCCAACCGATAGTGTCGGAAAAAAGTAGATTGTGAGGACCAGGTAGTGGCCCTACAAATTTGTTCAAGAGATACCTGCGCACGCTCAGCCCAGGAGGTAGACACCGCTCTGGTGGAATGGGCCCGGAGGTTCTCCGGAACAGGCGCTCCACTGGAGGAGTAGGCTAAAGTAATGGCCTCCCTAATCCACCTAGCGATAGTACTCTTGGACACCCCCTGACCCTTGGTACTACCCTGAAAGGAGATAAATAACGACTGTGTCTTCCTCACTGCCTGAGTGACCGAAAGATAGTGTAGGAGGGCCCTGCGTACATCTAGGGTGTGAAATCTACGTTCCCCCTCATTAGTGGGATGGCTACAGAACGAGGGCAGGACTATTTCTTGCGTTCTATGAAAATGAGAAGCGACCTTCGGGAGATACGCTGGGTCCGGCCGCAAGATGACTATCTTCAAGGACCTGAGTGTAAGGCTGCACTACCGACAGGGCCTGCAAATCACCGATCCGCCGTGCCGAGGTTAATGCGACCAGCAATACGGTTTTCAGGGTAAGCAATTTCAGGGAAAGCTTAGTCAAAGGTTCAAAGGGGGGTCCCGTGAGGGCATCCAAGACCAAGTTCAGGTCCCAGGGAGGAACCTTTGGAATGACCACAGGCCTAGACCTACCACTAGCCATAATAAACCGTTTAATCCACTTGTTGGCCACCAGGTTACAATTGTACAGGGCCCCCAAGGCAGAGACCTGAACCTTGAGAGTGTTCACCGCTAACCCCAGATCAAACCCCTTCTGAAGGAATTCCAAAATGCACTCAACAGGAGCCTCCGGACCCAAGGGACCCTCAGAGAACTGCAGGAATTTTTGCCACACTCTCCCATATATTTTGGTGGTAACAGGTTTGCGGCTTTTCAACAAAGTAGAAATAAGGTCAGGGGAAAAACCTTTGCTCCTCAACAACGACCTTTCAAATTCCAAGCCGTTAAATGGAACCCTTTCGCTTGTGCGTGGAATACTGGTCCCTGTACTAACAGGTCCGGAACTTCCGGCAGAATCCAGGGATCCGTGACAGACATTGCCTTTAGGAGAGAAAACCATGGTCCCTTGGGCCAGAAGGGGGCGATAAGAAGTACCCTCGCCCGGTCCTCCCTGATTTTCTGCAGAACGATCAGCAGCATGATAATCGGAGGAAACGCATAAGCTAGCCCGAAGGTCCATGGAACCTGTAGCGCGTCTACTGCGAAGGGCTGGTCCGAGGGGCTTAGCGAACAGAACTGTACTACCTACCTGTTCAGTCTGGTGGCAAAAAGGTCTATCTGCGGCAAGCCCCAGAGAGTCACTATCTGTCGAAAGACCCGAGGATTCAAGGACCATTCCCCTTGCCGCAGGTGATAGCGGCTGAGGTAATCCGCCGTGACATTGAGACTTCCTTTGATGTGGAGAGCCGAGAGGGAGAGAAGATGCTGCTCTGCCCAGAGAAAGTCTGTAGGACACCTGCATGAGGGATGGGGATCTCGTGCCCCCTTGGTGGTTGACATAGGAGACTGTGGACTGGTTGTCGGACATGACCAGAACATGCCGCCCGCGAAGGTGAGGGAGAAAGTCGTGTAGGGCACGCTCCACCGCCCACAGCTCCCGGAGATTCGAGGGTTGCGCTGCCTCCCGCGGCGACCACCATCCCTGAGAAATGTGCTCGAGAAGGTGAGCCCCCCAGCCGGACTGGCTGGCACCGGTAGTTACCACCCTCCGGTCCCGAGGTAGCCAGGGAACACCCACAGACAGATTGTCCACGGACGTCCACCAGAGGAGAGAGCTTCTGACCGCCCAGGACAGGGTGACGACCCCTTCTAAACAATCGTTTAATGCTTTCTGGGCATACAGAACCTGCCACTGGAGAGCCCTGGAGTGAACCCGACTCCACGGGACCGCCGGGAAGCAAGATGTCAGAGTACCCAGCAAGGACATAGCCTGCCTCAGAGACATCCTGGGATGGTGGATCGCCCGCCGGGCCAAAGCTGAAACCCTCCGAATTTTTTCTGCTGGCAAAAGGCACTGCTGACACACTGAGTTGAGAGTGAGACCTAGAAACGATTGAATCATGGCCGGGTCCATCCGGGACTTCTCGTAATTCACCATCCAACCCAGGTCTTGTAGAGACTGTTGAAGGTATTGGAGATGAGCCGCACATTGCTGCTTGGAGTTCCCAATTACCAGGAAGTCGTCCAGGTAAGGAACCACCAGAATATTCCGTATCCGTAGATGAGCCGTCATCTCCGCCACTATTTTCGTAAAAATCCTGGGGGCGACAGAGAGCCCGAAGGGGAGGGCTCGGAACTGAAAATGACCGACCAAGTTGTTGATGGAAACCGCCACTCGCAGGAACTGCTGAGAATGAGGATGGATAGGGACATGGTAATAGGCATCCTTCAAGTCCATCACTGCCATAACACAGTTGTGGAACAGCAGCTTTATGGCCGACTGAACAGACTCCATCTTGAACGGGAAATACTGAAAAAACTGGTTGAGACGTCTGAGGTTTATTATCGTACGGAAGGAACCGTCTGGCTTTCCTACAAGAAAGAGGAGGGAATAGAACCCCTTCCCCCTTTCCGCCACGGGCACCTCGCACAGGACTGCCTTCCCAATCAACATCCGGATTTCCGATTCCAGAGCATGTTGCTCCGACTGTGACCCCCGAAGAGGAGTGATGACGAAACGCTGTGGTGGCTGAAGCAGAAATTGGAACTGGAGACCGTCTCTGATAATGGAACGAACGTAGGCGTTGGAGGAAATGCTTTCCCACTGCTCCAGAAAGTGAGAAAGGCGTCCTCCGACCGGCAGCCTGGCGTCACTGGGCAGACTTCTTTGAGGCGGCTGGGGCGCCCCCGAACATAAAACCGGAGTCCCGCTTTGGTCTGCGCTCCCACCGCCGATTATCCGGGGGCCTGCCTTTGGAGAATCTCTGCCTCCGAAAGGGACGGGAGGAACCAGAGTGGAATCTCGGGAAGGACTTTTTGCCCTCTGACGCTTTGTCCAGCACATCCTCCAGCTGTTTCCCAAAAAGCAGGTGACCGTCCCAGGGCACCGCGCACAATTTGTGTTTGGATTGCAGATCTCCTGGACAGCCCTTCAGCCACAATGCCCGTCTGGCCTGATTAGACAATCCTGCAGAACGAGCACCCAGCCTAATAACATCCGCTGAGGAATCTGCCAAAAAGGCCGCAGCCCCCTGGAGAAGCGGAAATTTTGACAGGATCTTGTCACGGGAGGTGTTATCCCACAACTGATCCTCAAGCTGTTGGAGCCAGATCATGAGAGAACGGGCTGTACAGGTATTTGCTAAGGCCGGCCTCAAGCTCCCCGCAGAAGTCTCCCATAGGTGCTTAAGAATGACATCTGCTTTTTTGTCCAGGGGATCTTTCAATGTACCCGAGTCCTCCAAGGGAATGCCGCCCCGCCGAGAAGATTTCGCAACGGCAGCATCGATCCGGGGCGCCTTGTCCCATACGGTAGCCTTGTCCTCAAAAGGGATATTTCCGTTTGGAGGAGGAGGGGAGAGAGCCTGCTTTGTCCGGACGCTTCCACTCCTGAATAAGTGCCTCAATTTTGTTGTTGACCGGAAAGGTACGCTTCTTCCTATCTTCCAGACCTCCAAACATCACATCCTCCAGGGATCTAGAGGATTTCTCTTCCGTTAACCCCATAGTAGCCCTGACTGATTTGACCAGGGACCCAATATCGTCAATGGAGAAGCACGGTCTGCCTCCCATATCACCATCTGAGGACGAGGAGTCTGAGTCCGAGGCCGTACCGGAGGAGGAGTAGCAGGAAGGGGCAGAGTCTACAGGTTTCGATTTTTTCTTTTTTAAGAAAGCCTTCATGGAATCCTGTACCTCCGAGCGGATAGCTGAACGGACGTCCGCTGAGAGTCCCGGGGATTCCTCCGCAATTGTGCGACGGATACACCCCTGACACAACTTCTTGTGCCACTCCTCTGAGAGGGGTTCCCTGCAAAGGGGGCATTCCTTATGCTTCTTTTTGGACATGGATTTTTTAGGGGCCTAAGAAGGGAAAACAAAAGCAGGGGAGAAAAAACCCCAAGGGAGCCATGAGTATGAGGACATTCACGAAGATCCACTCACCACCATAGGAATGAAGGGTACCGGTTTTGAAGGCTGTTTCGGAACATCCACAGGTCTCACAGATGCTGCAGAGTCATGGGAGGATCTGCTGTCATGGCTGCCACGGCCCGTCCGACCAGTGTCGCTCCGGTCATCCGTTTTCCTGCCCTGCTGACGACGCACAGGAGAGCGCTGCTGCTCATCCGTGTCCATTGCAGAGCCCAGGTACCAGCCTCTGACAGTGCCAGGAGAGTCGCTGTCCCCTTATCCACCGCCTTCCGGTCCCAGGTGAGGCTCCTCCCTGCTCCCCACGCTCTCCACGGTGCACGGCCAGGAGTGCCCGTATATCGGAACGGCAGGCCGCATGCACCGCAGCGTCGCATGGGCGCCGCCATCTTCATCCGGTGACGTCATCGGAAGGCCCGCCTCCATCTCCCAGCGTGCCCATCGCGTGTGCGCGCACCCGGAAGTTCCAGGCCGCATGGAGCGTAGAGCGTGGGGAAAGGAGCGGCGGACCGGGAGCCCCCGAGCGGTTCCTGCTGCCCGCTCCCGCACGGACACCAGGACCCCCCCGGGCAGGTGGACGGCACTTCCAGCCCCGAAGAACGGTGCTACAGGACTCACCCTGCTCTTCCAGACACCGGACGGGGCTGGGTAAGTAGGCAAATTTTCTGTTCTTTTCCTCTTCTTTACCGCCGGTTTTCAGAACAGGGGTCTCGCATCCAGGACAGGAAACCAACTGACGAAGGGGAGAAGTACCACCCTTTTATTCAGAATGGTTTCCTGTCCTTGCTGGGCGGATCCCTCGCTCACGTAGTGCTGTCATGGGTGAGGGGAAAAACCAGGCACTGCTCATTAACTGCCCAATACAATCCCAACAGTGAAACATGGTGGTGGCAGCATCATGCTATGGGGGTGTTTTTCAGATGCAGGGACAGGATGACTGATTGCAATTGAAAGAAAGATAAATGCGACCAAGTACAGACATATCCTGGAAGAAAACCTCTTCCCGAGTGCTCTGGACCTCAGACTTAGCTGAAGGTTCACCTTCCAACAAGACAATGAACCTAAGCACACCGCTAAACTACAAAAGGAGTGGCTTCAGAACAACTCTGACCATTCTTGACTGGCTCAGCCAGAGCCCTGACCTAAACCCAATTGAGCATCTATGGAGAGACTTGAAAATGGGTGTCCACCAACATTCACCATCCATCCTGACTGAACTGGAGAGGATCCCCAAATCCAGGTGTGAAAACTTGTTGCATCATTCCCAAGAAGACTAATGGTTGTACTAGTTTAAAAAGAGTGCTTATACTCAATACTGAGCAAAGGGTCTGAATACTTATGACCATGTGATTTCATTTTTTTCTTGAATAAATTTGCAAAAATGTCTACATTTTTTTTGTCAAGATTGGGTGCAGAGTGTACATTAATGAGAAAAAAAAAATGAACTTTTTTGAATTTACCAAATGGCTGCAATAAAACAAAGTGAAAAATTTAAAGGGGTTCGAATACTTTCCGTACCCACTGTATGTCAGTTGCGAGGGTAGAAGTCTCTTTAATTAGCAGTATTTATCCGCGTATAGTGCAACAAGTGACACCTAGTTCTATATTTATTTTTTAGGCCCTTGTGGTACTATCAAGAACTTTGAGTGTTTTTATTCATACACGTTAGTTTGTATTTGTGACCACACTTGTGAAGCACCTTTATAGCATGGTGGTGAAAGGTAGGGTCATTAAGGGCAAGCCACCGTTGAGCGGGGGCACCATACAAATTAGGGTGACTACCTCCACTGTTAGTCAGAGTACAGAGGGCATTATTACATTTGGCTCCATTTTTTTATGCTCATCATTTTCCCTTGTGACACTGGGCTCTTTATCATCTTTTCGTGCCAGATCCAGGTACCAGTGTGCTCACTTTTCACAAATAGCTTTTTTGTTGTTACCGTATTTTTCGGACTATAAGACGCACTGGACCATAAGACGCACTCTGGTTTTATAGGAGGAAAATGAGAAAATAAAATTTTAAGCAAAAAATGTGGTCATGACACTGTTATGGGGCAAGGCTCTGTTGCTGACACTTATGGGGGCATGTCTCCATAAGTGTCAATTTTCTACTAAGGTACCCCATCCTGGTAATGATCCTCCTGCCTTGTTTATTTTCCCCTCCTTGTATAGATGTCACCCATCCTGATATAGCCCCCATCCTGGTATATGGCCCGCATCCTGAGGCACACATAAAAACAAACGTTTATACTCCCCTTTCCTCGCTGCACGCAGCATCGCTAGTCTTCCTGTCTGTGCTAGCAGCAGCGCCGCTGACCTGTGTGGAGCAGTGCGCACAGCGATGACGTCATTGCAGTGTGCATCGCTCTCCATACACATCAGTGGGCCGGCAGACAGGAGGTCATCGCGATGCTGCAGGGAACGGTGATCGGCGAGTATACTTATTCACTGCTACCCCCCCCCCGTGCTGATGATGATGTTGGGGGCAGTGAATATAGCTACACATGTTCACTCGAGGCTGTAGGAGCCAGGGATGATCACGCAGGCCGGCTGTTTAGTATGCGTGCAGCCTCCGGCCATCATCCCACCCACCTCTCAGCACCGGCTTCAGAGCTGAGAGATGATGAGCGTTGGGATGCAGTGGATATGAAATGAGGCTAATGAGCGGGCCCACGTGATCACAGTAGGCGCTGCTACAGCCTGCTCCTGCCTCTGATGATCCGTTCCACCACCACCCCACCCCCCTTCCCCACAGCCATCGGACTTATAAAAGACGCACCCCCCCCCCACTTTCCCCAAAATTTGGGGGGGGGGGGGGGGGGAGAGAAGTGCGTCTTATAGTCCGAAAAATATGGTATATATCTTGTTCTGTCTGGTTGACTAGTGACAGATTTTTAGTATTAAACTAATAAAAAGGTTTTTTTTTTTTTTAGATGTAATTTGGTCTAACCGTTTCATACACCTCTAAATTATTTTGCTTTGGTCTTTTCATAGACATCAGTGCAAATTGTTAGCTACGATTTATAGCTGACACCTACTCAATTTTGACGGCTATGCTTATGAGCTGTCAGGATCGTGCACTATACATGTATGGTGGGCAGATTGTGGAAATGCAGATCCTGAAATACCGTAAATGTATGGTGCATGTCATGAAGGGGTTAATGGGACTTTCACTGACCAAAGAATTTGGCCTCATAACTCCTCTAGTCAAGGGTTTTAGAAATGGCTACTTGTCCTTCTAAACCACTTAATTTCCTTTGCCATGTTACGCTAATTCATTACATATCACTATTTATGTTTACTAAGTTATAATGCATCTTTTAACATATTTAAAACTTTTTTCACCCATGTGGAGGCAGCAATCTCCTGCAAAACATCCTTATAGCAGGCAAAAGTCATCTCGATTGTCCTATGCTGTAGTATCCGGTGCATGCTCATTTCTCACCTGCATGGGGAGAATCCGTGCACATTTGTGTGTATGCTTTATCAGTTGGTGACATGTTACAAAAATAGATGTAAAATTAAAATCACATCCCCACACACCTAACTGAAATACATTATTAGGTAATGGGTCCGTTAGGTTAGCTGAAGGGTATGTGGCCACCCACTAACTGCAGCATTTATATATACTGGTGCTAGGGCCCTCCGTGTGCTACACAGGCCTGTAACTAGCAAATGCACAAGAAAACACTGACAACAACAAGTTACAACAGAAACATTTATTTCGATGTGATCAATATAAACGGGATGTTACTTTGCCTTCTGGCTCTGTGCTTGAGCCTTCAGTACTTTGACAACAATCTTCTGTTCCTCGATGAGGAATGCCCGCTTAATTCTGCAAAGAAAAAAAAATCTGCTTTACTAGCCATAGCATATGATACATAGCTTAAAGGGGTTATCCGGCTTATTTTGACTTTTTTTTATTAGTACCCTATTGGGCTACATTGGGGCAGGTAAGTAGATAGTGACCACTTACCTGCCCTGCTGTCAGCCCCTCTCCCCAGGCTCAGAGTGGTCATGTGACCGCTCCTGCTGCGATTTTGCTGCTTCCGGTCATTTCATGTCAACATGGGCAGGACCATGTTGACATGCAAATCTGGGACAGCATGTTGCCGCCCTGCTGGGCAGGTACAGTGCGTGGAGTCACCACCCCCTTCCCTGCACCCTCCCACACATTCCCCCGCACCCCGTACTATCCCCGCCCATGATGTCACCGCCAGCATCGGGCCCCCTGCTCAGGAGAGCAGGAGTGCCCGTGCAGTCTGTGTCCCGCTCCAGCCCCGCGGCTGCCTTCATTACAAGCTCAGCAGCTTCTCACCCTGCAGAGCTGGCAGCTGTGGGGG
Source organism: Anomaloglossus baeobatrachus (assembly GCF_048569485.1). NCBI lineage: Eukaryota > Metazoa > Chordata > Amphibia > Anura > Aromobatidae > Anomaloglossus > Anomaloglossus baeobatrachus. The sequence goes on along the minus strand of NC_134353.1, from coordinate 258,257,076 downwards.
TGACGATCGCTGCCATCAGGATGTTAGATGAAATCATTACTTGCGGTGACGATCTTCGCTTCACTCCTGCGTCAGCGCTGTCACTGCTTTCTATGCCCGCTGCGTTCTCACGTCACTAGTGGTGACGTCACGGGTGATACTGCTGAGAACGCGACGGGCATATAAGGCAGTGACAGCGCTGACAGGAGTGAAGGGAAGATCGTCACAGCAGGTAATGATCTCATCTAAGCTACTGACAGCAGCGCTCGTCATCCCCTGCAGTGACCTGGGCTATTGATGTTAGCTCAGGTCACTGCATTACTCTCCCAGCCAATGGGGAACATTCTGTTCTTCATTGACTGGGACATTGACTATGGTATGGATGTCGTGGGACCCCTTTATTGGATTACTCCGGAATCTGATTTTATTGTTCTTTTCAATAAATTGGTGAAAGAGGGAATGTTTTTTTAAATAAAACTTTTTTTGTTTATTTTTTTTTTTTATTACTGACTGGGTTAATGATGTCGGGTATCTGATAGACGCGTGACATCACCAACTGCTGGGTTTGATGCCAGGTGACATTACACATCTGTCATCAACCCCATATATTACCCCGTTTGCCACCGCACCAGGGCAATGGGATGAGTTGGTGCGAAGCGCCAGGATTGGCACATCTAATGGATGCGCCACTTCTGGGGCGGCTGTAGCCTGCTATTTTTAGGCTGGGGAGTGTCCAATAACAGTGGACCTCCCTAGTCTGAGAATACCAGATCACAGCTGTCCGCTTTACCTTGGCTGGTGATCCAATTTGGGGGAGACCCCGTGTTTTTTGTTTTAAATTATTTAATTTAAAATAACAGCGTGGGGTGCCCTCAGTTTTGGATTACCAGCCAAGGTGAAGCTGCCAGCTGTGGTTTGCAGGCTGCAGCCGTCTGCTTTACCCTAGCTGGCTACAAATGTATGGGGGACCACACGGCTTTTTTTTTTTTAATTGTTTATTTTTTTGATAAATACAAGGCTAAGCACCCTTTAGTGCCACATGAAAGTCACTAAAGGGTGCCAGCTTAGAATATGCAGAGGGGTAGGACATTATATGTCTTTCTCATCTACCTACCTACGATTCTATCTATCCCTCTATTCATTCATTCATCCCTCTATCTCTGTCTCTATATCTTTCATCTCTATATCTACTCATCTATTTTTCTTGCTGCTTCCGTTTTTGCGGTCCGCAAAAAAAACGGAAGGCACACGGATGACACGGATGCATCCATGAAAAAATTGACCTTTTTTTGCGGACCGCAAAAGCGGAACGGTCATGTGAATGTAGCCTACATGTGTTCCCTATGGTGGTAGGGGGGTCGGTACAGAGCGCCGTGTGTGTGTGTGTGTGGGGGGGTTGCAGAGCCTGGTGTGTGTGTGTGGTGCAGAGCCCGGTGTGTGCGTGTGTGAGAGTGTGGCGCAGAGCCCGATGTGTGCGTGCGTTGTGTGCGTGCGGCGCAGAGCCCGATGTGTGCGTGCGTTGTGTGCGTGCGGCGCAGAGCCCGATGTGTGCGTGCGTTGTGTGCGTGCGGCGCAGAGCCCGATGTGTGCGTGCGTTGTGTGCGTGCGGCGCAGAGCCCGATGTGTGCGTGCGTTGTGTGTGGCGCAGAGCCCGATGTGTGCGTGCGTTGTGTGTGGCGCAGAGCCCGATGTGTGCGTGCGTTGTGTGTGGCGCAGAGCCCGATGTGTGCGTGCGTTGTGTGTGGCGCAGAGCCCGATGTGTGCGTGCGTTGTGTGTGGCGCAGAGCCCAATGTGTGCGTGCGTTGTGTGTGGCGCAGAGCCCAATGTGTGCGTGCGTTGTGTGTGGCGCAGAGCCCGATGTGTGCGTGCGTTGTGTGTGGCGCAGAGCCCGATGTGTGCGTGCGTTGTGTGTGGCGCAGAGCCCGATGTGTGCGTGCGTTGTGTGTGGCGCAGAGCCCGATGTGTGTGTGCGGCGCAGAGCCCGATGTGTGTGTGCGTTGTGTGTGGCGCAGAGCCCGATGTGTGTGTGCGTTGTGTGTGTGGCGCAGAGCCCGATGTGTGCGTGCGTGTTGTGTGTGGCGCAGAGCCCGATGTGTGCGTGCGTTGTGTGCGTGCGGCGCAGAGCCCGATGTGTGCGTGCGTGTGGTGTGTGTGGCGCAGAGCCCGATGTGGGGCTGATATTTCCAATGCTAGAGTGATAACAGGTCAGGTGCTGGGGCAGAATACTGACAGGGAATGTGTGTGCAGGGGGCGGGGCTGGACAGTGAGGCCGGGCGGTGCCAGCTGTGACTGAGGTTTAGCACAGGAAGTGGTCAGTGCTGGAGCAAAATGTAAACAAAGAGCTGCAGAGAATAAAGGGATAATTCAAGAGGAACAAAAGATAGAAAACAAAAAATAACAATGTAGGGGTGTTTTATATGACAATACAGCACAGAAACTCAAAATTTTTTGGTAAGCTAATGTCGGACAACTCCTTTAATATGATCAATGTATGCACACAAAAAAAAAAAAAGTCCAGGCATATAAAAGGTTTTAACAAATACGGGTTCAGTGGTTAGCATTGTTTGACAGTATTGGGGTAAAATCCAACCAAGGACAACATTTACATGGAGTAAGAAATATACTGATAGGAAGTTTAGATTGTGAGCCCCAGTGGGAACAGCAATGGCAATATCTGTAAAGCTCTGCAGAATATGATGGCACTATATAAGCAAAGCAAAAGAGAGAATTTTGTTACTTACCGTAAATTCTCTCTCTTATAGTTCCGTATTGGGAGACCCAGACCATGGGTGTTTAGCTTCTGCCTCCGGAGGACACACAAAGTACTACACTTAAAAGTGTAGCTCCTCCCTCTGAGCTTATACACCCCCTGGTAGCCAGTCCTAGCCAGTTTAGTGCAAAAGCTGAAGGAGAATAGCCACCCACAAGTAGAACCGAGTAAGAACCGGAACAACCGGAGACTCTGTCCACGACAACAGCCGGTGATAACACACGGAACAAGAAAATTGCCAACAGGCAACAGGGAGGGTGCTGGGTCTCCCAATACGGAACTATAAGAAAAAGAATTTACGGTAAGTAACAAAATTCTCTTTTTCTTTATCGTTCCTTTGGGATGCCCAGACCATGGGACGTTCCAAAGCTGTCCCTGGGTGGGAATAAACCGAAAAAACTAAGAAGTAGGCGGAGCCTAACTTCACAAGTGGGCGACAGCCGCCTGAAAGATGCGTCTGCCCAAGCTCGCATCTGCCGAAGCATGAGCATGCACTTGGTAGTGCTTCGAAAAGGTATGCAGGCTAGTCCAAGTGGCAGCCTGACAGACTTGTTGAGCCGTAGCCTGGTGCCTAAAAGCCCAAGAGGCACCGACAGCTCTGGTCGAGTGTGCTTTGATCCCCGGCGGGGGAGGCACCTGAGTACTCTGGTAGGCGTCCGAAATGGTCGATCTAATCCAACGGGCCAAGGTCGGCTTAGAAGCAGAGAGACCCTTGCGCCGCCCTGTGGTTAGCACAAAAAGAGAGGTGGACCGCCTAAGCGCAGCGGTGCGAGACACATAAATCTGGAGAGCACGCACCAGATCTAGAGTATGCAGCGCTTTCTCAAAGCGATGAACAGCCGGACAGAAGGAAGGCAAGGAAATATCCTGGTTAAGGTGGAAGGGAGAGACCACCTTAGGAAGAAAGTCCGGGGTCGGACGGAGAACTACCTTGTCTTGGTGAGAAACCAAAAAAGGTGACTCCGAGGAGAGCGCAGCCAAATCAGAGACTCTCCTGAGAGAAGTTATGGCAACTAGAAAGGCCACCCTTTGAGAAAGATGATACAAAGAAACCTCCCTAAGGGGCTCGAAAGGGGGTTTCTGCAATACCGTGAGGACCAAGTTAAGGTCCCAGGGATCCAAGGGCCGCCGATAAGGCGGAATGATGTGAGACGCACCTTGCATGAAGGTGCGGACCTGAGCCAGCCGGGCGAGACGCCGCTGGAACAGCACTGACAGAGCTGAGACTTGTCCCTTGAGAGAGTTGAGGGACAGTCCTAGCTGCAGACCGGACTGTAAAAAAGACAGAAGGGTCGGCAACGAGAATGGCCAAGGAGAATGGCCGGAAGAGCGACACCAGGACAGGAAAATTTTCCAAGTCCTGTGATAGATCTTGACGGAGGAAGACTTACGGGCCCGAGTCATAGTGGAGATGACTTCAGGAGGAATACCAGAAGCCGTCAAAATCCAGGACTCAAGAGCCACGCCGTCAATTTGAGTGCCGCAGAATTCGGGCGGAAAAACGGACCTTGCGAGAGTAGGTCTGGACGGTCCGGAAGATGCCACGGCATTTCTACGGACAGACGGAGCAGGTCTGGGTACCAAGCTCGCCTGGGCCAGTCTGGAGCAATGATTATAACCCGACGGCCCTCCATTCTGATCTTGCGCAGGACTCTGGGCAAGAGAGCTAGAGGGGGAAACACGTAGGACAGACGAAACTGGGACCAGTCTTGAACCAGAGCGTCCGCGGCGAAGGCCTGAGGATCGTGGGAGCGAGCCACGTAAACCGGAACCTTGTTGTGACGGGATGCCATTAGGTCCACGTCCGGAGTGCCCCACTTGCGGCAGATTGACTGAAACACTGCCGGGTGCAGGGACCACTCGCCACCGTCCACGGATTGACGGCTGAGATAATCTGCCTCCCAGTTTTCTACGCCAGGGATGTGGACTGCGGATATGGTGGACTTTGAGTCCTCCGCCCATTGAAGAATGCGTTGGACCTCCAACATTGCCAGGCGGCTGCGTGTCCCGCCTTGGTGATTGATGTAGGCAACCGCTGTCGCGTTGTCTGACTGGACTCGAATGTGCCTGCCCGCCAACAGGTGGTGAAAGGCTAGGAGAGCTAGAAGCACAGCTCTGGTTTCCAGCACATTGATTGAAAGGGCTGACTCGGACGGAGTCCAAGTGCCCTGTGCTCTGTGGTGGAGATGTACCGCTCCCCAGCTGGATAGGCTGGCATCCGTGGTGAGAATCACCCAGGACGGAGCCAGGAAGGAGCGCCCTTGGGACAGGGAGAGGGGTCGAGCCACCACTGAAGAGAGCTCCTGGTCCGTGGCGACAGAGCCACTAACCTCTGTAAGGAGGAAGGCCGTTTTTCCCAACAGCGGAGAATGTCCAGCTGCAGAGGACGCATGGAGGCCACCATTTGACCCAGCACCTGCATCAGACGCCTGAGGGTATAACGGCGGGGCCTCAGGAGAGAGCGCACCGCCAACCGGAGTGACAGCTGTTTGTCTAAGGGCAACTTCACAAGTGCCGGAAAAGTCTCGAACTGCATCCCTAGGTACGCGAGACTCTGGGTCGGAGTCAGAGTGGATTTGGGAAGATTGACAATCCACCCGAATTGGGCTAGGGTGGCGAGAGTGAGCGAAACACTCCGCTGACAGTCTGCGCTGGATGTACCCTTGACCAGAAGGTCGTCCAGATAAGGAAGCACTGCTAACCCCTGGAGGTGCAGGACCGCAATCACTGCCGCCATGACCTTGGTGAATACCCGAGGGGCTGTGGCTAACCCGAAGGGGAGAGCCACGAATTGGAAATGATCCTCTCCTATCGCAAAACGTAACCAGCGCTGATGTGACACTGCGATTGGCACATGTAGATAGGCATCTCTGATGTCGATGGACGCCAGGAACTCCCCTTGGGTCATAGAGGCAATGACTGATCGCAGAGACTCCATGCGAAAATGCCGCACCCGGACATGCTTGTTGAGAAGCTTGAGATCCAGGATGGGCCGGGAGGTACCGTCCTTTTTTGGAACTAGGAAGAGATTTGAGTAAAAACCTCTGAACCGTTCCTGAGCGGGAACTGGGACAATCACTCAGTTTGCCTGCAAGGACGCCACGGCCTGCGAGAAGGCGGCAGCCTTGGAACAGGGGGGAGTTGAGAGAAAAAAATCTGTTTGGAGGGCTGGAAGAGAATTCTATCCTGTAGCCGTGAGATATGATGTCTCTCACCCACTGATCGGAGACTTGCTTTAACCAAGCGTCGACAAAGTGGGAGAGCCTGCCACCGGATAAGGACGTGGCTGGAGCGGGCCGAGAGTCAAGAGGAGGCTGCCTTAGTGGCAGAACCTCCTGCGGTCTTCTGCGGACGTGCTTTTGGGCGCCAGTTGGATTTCTGATCCTTGGCTGAGTTAGCGGACGAGGCGGAAGGTTTAGAGGATGACCAGTTGGAGGAACGAAAGGAACGAAACCTCGATTGATTCCTACCCTGGGCGGGTTTCCTGGTCTTGGTTTGTGGCATGGAAGCACTCTTCCCGCCAGTAGCTTCTTTAATGATTTCATCCAGCTGTTCACCAAACAGCCGTGAACCAGCAAAAGGGAGCCCAGCAAGAAACTTCTTGGAAGAAGCATCTGCCTTCCACTCTCGAAGCCACAAAATCCTGCGGATAACAAGAGAATTAGCTGAAGCCACTGCAGTGCGGTGAGCAGCCTCTAGCATGGCAGACATGGCATAAGATGAAAAGGCTGAAGCCTGAGCAGTTAAGGCAACCATCTCGAGCATAGATTCCTTGGTGAGGGAATGCATCTCCTCTAGAGAAGCAGAGATGGCTTTGAGAGCCCACACTGCTGCAAAAGTCGGGGAAAACGCGGCCCCCGCAGCTTCATACACAGATTTGGCCAGAAGGTCAATCTGACGGTCAGTGGAATCCTTAAGTGAGGTGCCGTCAGCCACCGACACAACGGTCCGGGCTGATAGCCTAGACACCGGAGGGTCTACCCTTGGGGAGTGAGACCACTCCTTGACCACCTCAGGTGGAAATGGAAACCGGTCATCAGAACCACGCTTTGGAAAGCGTTTGTCAGGGCAGGCCCTGGGTTTGGTCACAGCGGTCTGAAAACTGGAGTGGTTAAAGAACACACTCTTCACTCTCTTAGGCGAGGTAAACTGATGTTTTTCTGCCAAAGAGAGTTGCTCCTCTGACACTGGCGGATTGAGATCCAGCACAGAATTAATAGAAGCAATCAAATCACTAAGATCTGAGTCACCCTCAGAGAAATCGAAGGGATACATAGCCTCCGAGCCCCCAGTGAGGGCATCCTCCTCATCTTGAGAGTCAGCTCTTGAGACAGAGCCGTGGGATGGGGAGGGGGAGGAAACCCTGCGCCTTCTCTTAGAAGGACGGGGTCTGGGATCAGATGATGAATCCTCCGTGAGCTCCGATGGACGGAGGTCAGAGGATAGGAGTCCTCTCTCAAGAGTATTAGAGGCACCCTGTGAGGGGGGCTGATGCATATTCATCAAAGTCCTGGACAAAAGCCCCATGGACTCAGCAAATGACTGGGATCTGGACCTAGAAAAGGACTCTACCCAGGCCGGGGGTTCAATCACAGGTGCAGCAGTAGCCTGAGAGACCACTGGGGGTTAGACTCCAGGCTGTGGCACCGCCAAGTTGAAGCAGACATCACAATGTGGATAGGTGCTCGGATCAGGCAGCAGGAGCTTACATGCAGTGCATGCAGAATCAAGCTTTAGAGCCTTGCTTCTTGTGTGAGACATGCTGCTGGAGTGGGCACAGCTTCTACAAAGAGAATGAACCCCAGAGAGTATATACAGAGGTCCACAACCAGACACCGGCTGTGGCTTACCAGACCGCTGAGCGCGGTGTTGTGTGCCCTCCAGATCCCGAAGCCCGGTCCCCCAGTCGCAGCACCTCAGCAGAGATGCAGAATGTCCCAGAGCAGAGTGAACTCTGCCTGAGAAGAGGGCGTTCCTATAAAAGAGCGGGAACTGGAGGGCTATAGAGACCTGCAGGGAAGGAGGGACGCCAAAGCAGAGGGGAGTGTCCCTCCCCTGTGTAGAACTGCTGCCGGGAGGAGCCGAACCTGTCCCTCTGCATGAGTGACATGCGAGGGCAGGAAAATGAAACTAGGCCTCCGGCGAAGCCGGGGCCTAAATTTAAGCGGCGAGGCCGACAAGCAGGCACCATCGGCGCGGTTCTCAGGCAAAAGCTAGAGAACCCGCCGGAAAAGTTAAAACAATCACATACAGCATACTCTCCCCTTACAATAAAGAACCGGGACCCCCAACATAAACGTCTCAGGTACTTAGCTGCTGAGACGCAGGGCCATGTCCCTGGGGATGAGTGCTCCGGTCCAACAGAATCCTCAAGGGGCTGTGGATGGAGACCGGACTCCTGCCAGGCATGGAGACCGTGCTGGCTCCCACTTCAAGCCAGAGCCCAGAAGGGATGGTGAAGGAGCGCGGCATGTAAGGCTGCAGCCTTGTAAATCAACCTTAACAACACCGCCGACACAGTGGGGTGAGAAGGGACATGCCGGGGGTCCAGACGTGGACCCGCTTTTCTTCAAACTCTTTCCAAAAGTCAAACAAATCAGATGAGAATGCATGTGTGGATGTATGCCTCCTGACACAAAGCAATAAACTGGCTAGGACTGGCTACCAGGGGGTGTATAAGCTCAGAGGGAGGAGCTACACTTTTAAGTGTAGTACTTTGTGTGTCCTCCGGAGGCAGAAGCTAAACACCCATGGTCTGGGTCTCCCAAAGGAACGATAAAGAAATACTAAAATAATAAAAAAAAGGAAAGATTTACTAAGACTAGTGCACCCATTTCCCAGAAGAGATGTATGGCTTAAAGTCCTCAACATGGTGAAAAAAATATTTCCTCAAATTGATCTTAAAATTGAACCTAGTGAAACATTATCCCATTCCCTACATGTGACATGACTGTATATCACACACTGAGTGTTATGGAGAGCGCTCAGGAGCTGAACACACAAAATACCTGGGAAATGCAGGATGATACATAGCCAATGTCCTCCTGTATGGAGCTTGCTCAGATCACTGCTGTATAATTAAACACCACACTCAATCACTGACAACTATCTAAAAACCCAGATAGCTGTGCGCATCAGCCCACAGCATTGGTTGGAACAGCAGCGAGAGGTCCCCCAATGAAAACACATTAGCCCTCTCTTGTGAAGCTCAGCTTGTGCCTGGGTTTCATAGGGGAACATAGTTTAGCCACATTTTCTATATTCACCTATATCCAGCGCTGCTGTCTTCAGCTCTCTGCTGTCTCCTGCTTCTGACCCCCACTCATTATGCTCATTGAATATTCACTGAATCTCGGACCTGGAAGCAGGAGCATCTTAGGGGACAGGTGAGTATCCAGCAAGTAGTGTGTGTGCAGTGACATCCAGGAAGTAATGAGAGTTCCCAATAAACTCTGATGACACCCCCACGACACATCGGGTGTCATGATGGTGACTTCACGGGTTCATCAGAATTCATTGGGAACTCTGATGACCTTCTGGAGTCACTGTACACACACTGCTTGCTGAATACTCACCTGTCACCGGCAATGATGTCCCCGGCGATGCTCTTGCTTCCAGGTCCGAGATGCAGTGAATATTCAATGAGGAATAAGCAGGGGTCAGAAGCAGAAGACAGTAGAGCCGAACACAGTATCGCTAGATACAGGTGAATATAGAAAATCTTTTTATTTCAGAGACGTGTTTTCTTTGGTATGTGTCACACGGATCACATCAGTGTGAAATCCGTGTGACACCCATGATGCCAGACAGAAAAAATGGACATGTCTCTTTGTACGTGCGGGGCCACACCGTCCGTGTGACAACACGGACACGTGTAACTCCAGAGAATAACATGGGTACGTGGCATCTGTGTTAAAAACGAATGCCACACGTATCTGAAACTGTGAGATCTGGAAACCATATAGGTTTGAGCATGACTGATGAATGAACCCGTGACAATGCATCCCAAAAAGTGGTGTCCATATCCGAGGGTATACTGACATGTCTGAACAGAACTGGACTGCTGCCTAGACATGTTACCAGGGATAATTAACATTTTCAGTGTATAAATCATGTGTTTGCATGTTAATAAATTTCTTTTGTGTTACCTCGATTATTATTGAAGCTATGATTTTGCACCACCCTTTGAATGTCCCTATATGTGCACGGACTGTGCCACAAACGTTCTAGGAGAATAACCTGGCTGTGCTGACTGCTGCTGCCTGTGTGATGCTATCCTAAGGCATCAAGTGATTGATACGACAGCACAGAGAAGACAGCAGTTAAATCTCAAATTCAAGACAGTCTGAAGAAAAGCAATCATGAGGCTGCCCTGAGGACCTAGTATGTGAGGGACGCAATGAAGTGGAGGTGTAAAGAGATTTAAAACAAAACAAAAACAACACCACAACATTGCCAAAGTGTTTCCTAAGATGTAGGTTATATAAGTGAGCGTTACTGACCACATGATAGCGTCCAAACAACCTTACCTGTCACGAACACATTTTGCGCACATGGAACCACCATATGCTCTGCTGACGTGCTTCTTGGTCTTTGACAGCCTCATGAGCACTTTGGGTCTAACTGCTCGGATCTGAAGAAAAGTAAAGATACCAAATTATTACAATTACACAATCCGAATAAACACGGTCAGCAAAGGTTAGACCCTGCTTGGGGGGGGGGTCAGTGGCAGCTGGTGTGTAGAGGGGCATTCTGGCACACTGTACATAAATGCACCAGGTACAATGCATCAGCTAGTGCAGCATGCTCCATTTACTGAACTTCTGCACTTCTTGCCACAGTAGACAAAGCTTCCTTCCCAGAAGGTACTGCAAATCAGGCATACACAGTAGACAAAGCTTCCTTCCCAGAAGGTACTGCAAATCAGGAATAAACATGTCTAACAATTTCACAACTGCGTTTCATGACAAACACGGATTTGTAAAAACAAATTAACTGGGAATCTGTCAGCAGGTTTGTAGGATAATGATCATGATGTAGGCAGACATCCTGAATCCAACGATGTATCATTAAGTTTACTTGGTGCAGTGGTTCTGACACTGAGGTTTTAGATTTAGTAATGCAGCAGAGCTGACAGATCCGACCCCGTCCACACCAGGCTCTGTATACAAATTCTATAGACAGTGAGGAGCTGCGAATCACAGGAGGATACCTGCCGGACTTGGGCTCATGCGCGGTGTCCAAGAAATGATAAGCTACTGGTGCTAAAACAAGACCTTGACAAGAGAGGCATTGCTGTATTCCATGTTTTAAGCCTTACATCATGTTGTATTCAGATTACATAGCAAAAACGTGCAGACAGTTTCCCTTTAAACAGAAGCACTGGCATCAGCAAGTGTGTGCAAACTCTACCAATTTAGGTGCCATCATTGAATGCTCAGTCTCATCTCTATCAATGGGTGACAAGTGTCTCACCACCACCACCATACTAACTTATGACCAGTAATGGATCAGAACTTTTCTCAGCTATTATCACATTTTACCATCAGCAACTATTTAAAAAAACAGAAGCAAAACCACAGAAATGAGCAGCACAGCTGTTAGAACAAGTGTAATACGTAGGTGCATAATCGCACTGTGGCTATTAACAGACAAATCCTATGATAAAAGCAAAATTCGCAAACACACTGCAGTAGGCAAATACTAAATAACATTGGGTACTTAGGTGACAATTTAGATCAAAAGAGTGTAAAATCCATCCCTATGCGACAAGCTGCAATAAATCAGGATGGTCCCTAACTTTTAGTAACTGACCTCTCTACATGCCAGCAGGCTTAACATACAAGATAAGGCAGAAAAGGGGTTAATGCTGCGCATCAGCCAAATGAAGACGTATAATGTTGATGAAGATGAGTATTCTTTTATTTCATAGGTCTACGCGTTTCAAGGTGACAACCTCTTCCTCAGGACCAATGCATCAACAACAAGTACAACATACATGAAGATGACAGATATATATACACACAACTGATGGAAAGAAACGCCCACTGAAAGAAAAAAAAAAAAAAAATCAGTGGGAAGATCCTCCAACTGCATGACATGGCAAATTCATAGTAGTACATCAAATTCACATATATTCAAGGATAACATATTATTATGCAAAAAATAAATAAATCTATAAACGTTAATAAAGAAAAATAAATATAATATAATTATTTTATTTTATTTTTATTTATTTTTATTTTTCTTTATTAACGTTTATAGATTTATTTATTTTTTGCATAATAATATGTTATCCTTGAATATATGTGAATTTGATGTACTACTATGAATTTGCCATGTCATGCAGTTGGAGGATCTTCCCACTGATTTTTTTTTTTTTTCTTTCAGTGGGCGTTTCTTTCCATCAGTTGTGTGTATATATATCTGTCATCTTCATGTATGTTGTACTTGTTGTTGATGCATTGGTCCTGAGGAAGAGGTTGTCACCTTGAAACGCGTAGACCTATGAAATAAAAGAATACTCATCTTCATCAACATTATACGTCTTCATTTGGCTGATGCGCAGCATTAACCCCTTTTCTGCCTTATCTTGTATGCTCATCCACGTGGGGCTGCAGCAGACGCCATTATCTCATGCGCACTAGTGGTTGTGACTGTCACAACTGATCCAGGTGAGTGTATATTTTCCAGGTATACCCCACTGATCACTTTGGTGTTACACTATCAGCGCTCCTTATTTTCAGATCTATAAGCAGGCTTAACATAGACAGGGGTAGCACAGGACCCAGATGTGATCGATTTCACACCTGCCCATGGAAAGCTATATAGACAAAATGCACAGCCCAAAAAGGGGGAGTCACACACACCCCTGTATGCACAACGCTCTGCCCCCCTCCTATTTTGAGGCTGCTAGCACATAGCCAGGTGACTTACTAGAGTTTGAGACCACCCTGATTGGGTACACCTTGTTACGGTGGGATGGCTTTTACATGCTTTTGATAAAACAGTGTCAACTACGTATCCTGTTATTTACATACACCACTGTTATGTAATTTCTTACTGTTTTTATCCTAGGTTCTGTTTATAAAATATATATGGACACTTACACCACGAAGTCTTCCAGGGCAGATGCCACATGCAGATTTGGGGGCTTTGCCAACTTTCTTGGTGTACAGATAAACAATTCTGTTTCCTGGTGTTCGAGACCTAGAAACAACACAATCCATAAACTCCTCAGCATCAGGATATAACAGTGACTTAGATTACCGGGTACTTTGTAACACTTACAGCCGGGTCTTGTTGGAGGCTGTGTTGTAGGACAGCCTACGACGGTATGTCAGGCGCTGAACCATGCTTTAATATCTACAAAGGAATATAGACAGGTCAAACATTGCCAAATAGTCACCTTCTCCTGGTGCCAGCCCATAGCACATAAGACTCGGGTGTCATTACTACCAAATTATGCAAGTACATGTGCCACAGTCAGCATCATATCGCAATATTGTATCTTGTAGGCACTTTATGGCAATTAGTGGGGTTTTCAGGCCAAGGCTCAGTATTTGCAGGAGCAGAATAATGCTAAATTTTAAGTATACACGCCTTGCAGGTATAACCAGGGCACAGCACCACAGGGGCCGGCACACGGGTATAAGCAGGGGGCACAGCACCACAGGGGCCGGCACACGGGTATAACCAGGGCGCACAGCACCACAGGGGCCGGCACACGGGTATAACCAGGGCGCACAGCACTACAGGGGCCGGCACACGGGTATAACCAGGGCGCACAGCACTACAGGGGCCGGCACACGGGTATAACCAGGGCGCACAGCACTACAGGGGCCGGCACACGGGTACAGCCAGGGCGCACAGCACTACAGGGGCCGGCACACGGGTACAGCCAGGGCGCACAGCACCACAGGGGCCGGCACACGGGTACAGCCAGGGCGCACAGCACCACAGGGGCCGGCACACGGGTACAGCCAGGGCGCACAGCACCACAGGGGCCGGCACACGGGTACAGCCAGGGCGCACAGCACCACAGGGGCCGGCACACGGGTACAACCAGGGCGCACAGCACTACAGGGGCCGGCACACGGGTATAACCAGGGCGCACAGCACTACAGGGGCCGGCGCACGGGTATAACCAGGGCACACAGCACTACAGGGGCCGGCGCACGGGTATAACCAGGGCACACAGCACTACAGGGGCCGGCGCACGGGTATAACCAGGGCACACAGCACTACAGGGGCCGGCGCACGGGTATAACCAGGGCACACAGCACTACAGGGGCCGGCGCACGGGTATAACCAGGGCACACAGCACTACAGGGGCCGGCGCACGGGTATAACCAGGGCACACAGCACTACAGGGGCCGGCACACGGGTATAACCAGGGCACACAGCACTACAGGGGCCGGCACACGGGTATAACCAGGGCACACAGCACTACAGGGGCCGGCACACGGGTATAACCAGGGCACACAGCACTACAGGGGCCGGCACACGGGTATAACCAGGGCACACAGCACTACAGGGGCCGGCACACGGGTATAACCAGGGCACACAGCACTACAGGGGTCGGCACACGGGTATAACCAGGGCACACAGCACTACAGGGGTCGGCACACGGGTATAACCAGGGCACACAGCACACTGGTATAACCAGGGCACACAGCACTACAGGGGCTGGTACACGGGTATAACCAGGGCACACAGCACTACAGGGGCCGCTACACGGGTATAACCAGGGCACACAGCACTACAGAGCCTGTCGCACGGGTATAACCAGGGCACACAGCACTACAGGGGCCGGCACATGGGTATAACCAGGGCACACAGTACTACAGAGCCAGGCACACAAATATATTCAGCACTACAGACCCCAGCACATGGGTATAACCAGGGCATACAGTAATCAGGGGCTGGCACACAGGTATAAACAGGGCACACAGCACTACAGAGCCGGGCACACTGATATATCCAGCACACGGGTATATCCAGCACTACAGAGCCCAGCACACAGCACTACAGGGGTCAGCACATGGGTATATCCATCACACAGTACTACAGAGCCCAGCACACAGCACTACAGGGGCCAGCACACGGGTATATCCATCACACAGTACTACAGAGCCCAGCACACAGCACTACAGGGGCCAGCACACAGGTATATCCAGCACAGCACTACAGAGCCCAGCACACAGCACTACAGGGGCCAGCACACAGGTATATCCAGCACAGCACTACAGAGCCCAGCACACAGCACTACAGGTGCCGACACACGGGTATATCCAGCACTACAGAGGCCTGCACACGGGTATATCCAGCACTACAGGCGCCGACACACGGGTATATCCAGCACTACAGAGCCCAGCACACAGCACTACAGGGGCCGGCACACGGGTATATCCAGCACTACAGAGCCCAGCACACAGCACTACAGAGCCCAGCACACAGCACTACAGGGGCCTGCACACGGGTATATCCAGCACTACAGGCGCCGACACACGGGTATATCCAGCACTACAGAGCCCAGCACACAGCACTACAGGGGCCGGCACACGGGTATATCCAGCACTACAGAGCCCAGCACACAGCACTACAGGGGCCTGCACACGGGTATATCCAGCACTACAGGCGCCGACACACGGGTATATCCAGCACTACAGAGCCCAGCACACAGCACTACAGGGGCCGGCACACGGGTATATCCAGCACTACAGGGGCCGGCACACGGGTATATCCAGCACTACAGGGGCCGGCACACGGGTATATCCAGCACTACAGGGGCCGGCACACGGGTATATCCAGCACTACAGGGGCCGGCACACGGGTATATCCAGCACTACAGGGGCCGGCACACGGGTATATCCATCACACAGTACTATATCCAGGAGATACCGGTACTCAGAGACGAGGTTGACGTCACACACGGCCTATGGAGGAGGGCGGCAGCTCCACTATAGCAGAAGCCCTCACCTCTGCGGCCGCCACAATGCTCCGAATTGTACTGAACAAACTTCATAAATACAACTATGCTCAAGTACTATCAGATCTCCCCAACACCAGGGCGGCCCCGGCAGACATGTGCGATATAATCTGGAGCAGGATTAACACGGATTCACTGTGGCGGCGAACACTGAGCAGCGGCCATACCTGGTGCCGCCGTCACCGGAAGAGAAAGGAAGGAGGGCAGGAAGGAGCCGTGTGCAGGAATCACTGCCGGCCACGCCCACTCTGCTCTGCGGCCACCGTAGAAAGACCGGAAATGGCTACGAAGCCGCGGAGGGAACATGTCTAGTGGGAGGGAGTGTGGGCGCTGAGTGGTCGGTGACGTAGGAGCATAGTCTGGGAAGTGTGTGCCGCCCCGCGCCGGAACAATGCCTTTTTTTTTTTTTTTTTTTTTTTTTTTAAACTTCCTTTCATTCATGTGGCCGCGCTCAGTGTTGCCTCCTGTGACATGACGGACAGTGCAGGCTGCTGCGCGCTTGCAGACCCTTGGAATACGCAGAGCGTTTCAGGCTGGGCCGCCCTAGCAGTACGCGGTGTGTACTGGATGCCGCCTATTCCCTAGCAGCATAGGAGTCCGTGCCTCCATGCAGTGCCGGGAGCTCACACAATGCTCCCTGGTGTCTGGGGTGATGCATGCTTCTCCTGGGTATGGGTCGGTCACAGAGCGTAAACCTGTAGAAAAGAATCCTCCATTCGAGTTTCGTGATCTGAAGACATCCCGTCAGTGATGTTCTGGTCAGGCGGACCTTCATCAAACAAGCACTAACTAGTGAACATTATGCTATGTGCGCACGCTCCGAAAAAACGCACCCGCGGGAAAAATGCATCCCCATTTTTCTATAATCAGCTAGGCTGGTTTCACACTACGTTTTTTTAACATGCGTCCTGAACGTTTTTTTGCAGCAAAAGCAGATCCAGTGCAAATACATTTTAATTTCAATGCATTTGCAATGGACTCGCGTCAACATGCGTTCACCTGCGTTTGCGTGCGTTATAGTGAGGATCCAGCGAGTTGCAGTATTTTAACATTTTTCAAAAACGCTACTTTGTAGCGTTTTTGAGCTGCGTCCAAATACTGTTTGTCACTGGATCCTGACTATACTGCACACAAACGCATGTGAACGCTGGCGTGCTGATAGACAGGATCCTGTTAGGCAGAAACCAACCTGGCGTGATCAGAGTCTCTCTCTCTCTCTCTGTCGGTCTCTCTCCCTCTCACCCCCTCTCTCGAACTCACCGATCACGGGTGCGGCACTGCACTGCTGTCACACTGCTCTGGCGGCTTCTCTTGAAAATGCCAGCTGCTCATTATTCCATCTCATATTCCTTGCCACACGGCTGAAGGCTGGTATTCTCAGGATGGGGAGCCCCACGTTATGGGGAGCCCCCCAGCCTAACAATATTAGCCTGAAAAAAACGTGATGGTCTGGCTCACTGCTTAGGTGGTGCCCAGGAGAACGTTATAAATAGATACTCAAAAAACTCCGGCACTCATTTGTGATGAAAGAATTTTTGGTTCTTTATTGCATATCCATTAGTTAAACAACGTTTCGGCTAATGCCTTCTTCATAGACTAATAGATGAAAAAAGCTATATTTTAGGAAGAACCTCAATTGTACTTGTGTACAGTATATCTCAATTAGGGAAGAAAGAGGAAATGACTGCTATATCCCAATGGGGCAGTGATAAAGTGGAGAATTTTTTCAAGTGCTCAGACACCTTGAGACTCCAGACGAAACGCTATTAAGTGCGTGTCTGTAAGAAAACAAGAAAGATGGCAGGATGTAATATAGAAACCAGAAAAAAATGTAAAAAGGACCGATATCTACTAATGTAAAGTATAAAAAAATATATACACATATGATATACATAACATGTGCATATATCAGAGTGCACATACGAATGGGCCCATGCACAAACCCAACCCTTACAGAGATTTTGACTCCAATATTTATTATCATGCATGGGTCCATATGCATGCGCACCCCGATTCCTCCGAAAATAGTACTTTAGAAAAATCATAAGAAAATAGGTGTAATACTATTGTATGTACTGAGGATTTCGATTGCGTTAGGGCAATGACAATCAGAGACGAGTTCTTGGTGCAGAAATGTTTATAACAGGTAACCAACGATATGTACATAAACGGAACAAAACACAGTAGAACATAAAACACCGGAAATACCTTCCAGGATCGGAGCGGAGGTGAATTCCCGGGGCCACGCACCGGACTCCCCCAGGGAGACCACCAAGAGCGAACCCCTATACAGGGACTGTCTGGCAATCACCCCAGAAGGCCTAAATGCGCAGCAGCCGGGACACAAAGGGCCAGAGGTATAGTCCAAAAATGTCCGCACGAGATGAGAGTCCAGAGTGGTTACGAACCGGAAGGAACCGGGCAGAAGTGCTGACCAAAGACGGCAGACAGAGTCCGGGCACAGCTTGATGAGTCCGAGTGAAGTCCAAAGTCGGAGTCGGTAGATTTTCGGGAGGATCCAAAATGTCAATCAGGAACCAAGAGCAGCAAGCAGGAGTACACAGCAAGCAGTATACTCAGGCACTGGACTAAGCTTAGAGGCGGCCTTTTAAACAGCTGGACAGGAAGTAGGGCAACAGAACAGCAAACTCCATGTTAACCGAGGGCAAGCTCTTTCAAAAGAGAACTGGAAATCCCGGAAGTCTGACAATAGGGTCATCAGGCAGAACGGACCTCATACCTCCTAGTCAGTAATTCTCATATTCCCTGTTGAGACCGTGAGGAGAAAGGGTATTAAGCATATGGATCCAAAAGGATTCCCTTTCTTTTAATTTTTTAACCCTATCTCCCCCCCCGTCTCAACATGGGAACGTGCTCCAAAACTTGATACCTCAATTGTGAAATCGAGTGTCCACACTGAATAAAATGAAATGGGATAGGCAACATAGTCAGCTTGCACCTGATAGTGGACTTATGTTTTCCTATACGGTCTCGGATATGTTGGGTAGTCTCACCAACATACCCGAGACCGCATGGACATTTAATTAAATAGACAACGTATGAAGTGTCACAAGTGTAAAATTCCTTAATCTGAAAAACTTTGCCAGTACGGGGATGTGTGAATTGGTTGCCTTTAATAATATTGGAGCAGTGGGGACAATGGAGACAAGGAAAATTCCCCTGTTTAGGGGTAGCTAGAAATGTCTGACGGGACTTGAGGGCCGTAGACCCTTTATCAGCCCTGACCAATAAGTCACGAAGATTGGAGGAGCGTTTATAGCTGAATACAGGTAAAGAGGAAAACTACGGTATCTGAGGATATGATCTTGATAAAACCTGCCAATGTTTTGATATAATTTTCTTAATAATAGAATGAAAGGGATGAAATGTATTCACAAAAGAAATAAATGGACCATCTCTTTTAGACTTATGTGTAGTTTGTAAACTCTGTTGTAAGGCAGAATTAACGACAGGTAAGGGATAACCACGTTGTAAAAATTTATGTGTCATCTCATCATGTCTAATCTGACGTTGGGTATGCGATGTAACTATGCTAGATACTCTTTTGTATTGAGAAACAGGTAAAGAATTTTTAAGGTGACGTGGATGGCTACTCGTGTAATAGAGAAAACTATTACGATCGGTAGGTTTTGTATACAAATCAGATGTGACAATACCCCTGGAATCGATCTGTATAAGAGTATCCAGAAAGTTAATGGTGGAATGATCAATATGCTGAGTGAAGGATAGACCTTGTACTCGTGTATTAAGATACTCAAAAAAGTCATTGAACTGTGTCTGGGAACCTGTAAAGATGATGAAAATATCGTCTATATATCGTTTGTACATAAGGATATGATCTCGAAATGAAGGGTGAGTATGGACGAACGTGGACTCAAAATGCGTCATATAGATGTTCGCGTACGGTGGCGCGACATTTGAGCCCATGGCCGTGCCTTTCTTCTGGAAATAAAATTGATCACGGAACAGGAAATAATTTTTGGTAAGCACTATATTCAATAGGTCTACACAGAATCCCTTCTGTATCGGAGAAAATTCACTATAGTGATCAAGAAACCAAGTAACAGCTTCCATGCCTAATACATGATCAATAGATGTATATAAAGAGTTCACATCAAGAGTAACGAGAAAAGAATTGGGAGGAAGTGGCCCCAAAGAGCGTAATTGATGTAGGAAATCACCTGTATCACGAAGGTATGAAGGAGTCTTAGTCACTAAGGGTGATAATATGTGATCAAGAGTTAAGGTCCAGTCACACTAAGCAACTTACCAGCGATCCCAACAACGATAGGGATCGCTGGTAAGTTGCTAGGAGGTTTCTGGTGAGCTGTCACACTGCGACGCTCCAGCGATCCCACCAGCAACCTGACCTGGCAGGGATCGCTGGAGCGTGGCTACACGAGTTGCTGGTGAGCTCACCAGCAACCAGTGACAACCCCCAGTCTCCTAGTTACAGCACACATCAGGTTAATTAACCCGATGTGTGCTGCAGCTAAATGTGCACAGAGCAGGGAGCAGCGCACACTGAGCGCTGGCTCCTTGCTCTCCTAGTTACAGCACACATCGGGTTAATTACCTGATGTGTGCTGCAGCTACATGTGCACAGAGCAGGAGCCGGCACTGACAGTGAGAGTGGAGGAGGCTGGTATCAAAGGTAAATATCGGGTAACCAAGGACAGGGCTTCTTGGTTACCCGATGTTTACATTAGTTACCAGCCTCAGCAGAAGCCGGCTCCTGCTGCCTGCACATTTAGTTGTTGCTGTCTCGCTGTCACACACAGCGATGTGTGCTTCACAGCAGGACAGCAACAACTAAAAAATGACCCAGGACATTCAGCAACAACCAACGACCTCACAGCAGGGGCCAGGTTGTTGCTGGATGTCACACACAGCAACATCGCTAGCAACGTCACAAAAGTTGTTCGTTACCAGCGATGTTGCTAGCGATGTTGCTTAGTGTGACGGGGCCCTTATAGCCAAAGGAGATAACAGGGAATCTATAGACGCCACAATGGGACGTCCAGGTGGATGCCACAAATTTTTATGCACCTTAGGTAAGGTGTAAAGAACAGGAACAACCGGACTAATCTTATTTAGATAGGTGGCTAATTTGGCGTCTATAACGCCTAAAGATGAGTAGTGGTGGATCTTCTCCAAAATAATTTGTTTGATGTCATTAGTGGGATCACGAGGAATAGGCATGTATGTGGACGTATCTGCCAACTGTGACATAATTTCAGAAATGTAATAATTTTTATCCATCACTACAAGGGCTCCGCCCTTGTCGGCTGGTTTGATTATGATAGAAGTATTGTTCCTAAGGGACTTTAAGGCCTGGGTTTCACCTGGAGTAAGGTTATTTTTAATATGTAAATCACCATTTTTAACAGTATTAACCCTTTCACGACCGGCCGATTTTTCGCTTTCCGTTTTTTTTTTTCGCCATTCTTTTTCTGAGAGACGTAACTTTTTTATTTTTCAGTCAATATGGTCATGTGAGGGCTCATTTTTTGCGGAACGAGCTGTACTTTTAAATGAAACCATCAGTTTTACCATATTGTGTACTAGAAAATGGCAAAAAAATTCCAAATGCTGAAAAATTGCAAAAAAAGTGCGATAGCACTATGGTTTTTGAGATATTTTATTCACTGTGTTCACTATATGGTAAAACTGATGTGTGGGTGTGATGCCTCAGGTCAGTGTGAGTTCGTAGACACCAAACATGTATAGGTTTACTTTTATATAAGGGGTTAAAAAAAAATCGGAAGTTTGTCCGAAAAAAGTGGCGCACGTTTTACGCCATATTCCGTGACCCGTAGCGTTCTCATTTTTCGGGATCTTAGGCTCAATGACGGCTTATTTTTTGCGTCTCGAGCTGACGTTTTTAACGGTACCATTTTTGCGCAGATGCTACGTTTTGATCGCCTCTTATTGCATTTTGCGCAAAAGTTGTGGCGACAAAAAAACGTCGTTTTGGCGTTTGGAATTTTTTTGCCGCTACGCCGTTTACTGATCAGATTAATTGATTTTATATTTTGATAGATCGGGCGTTTCTGAACGCGGCGATACCAAATGTGTGTATATTTTTTATTTTTTTAACCCTTTAATTTTCAATGGGGCGAATGGGGGGTGATTTGAACTTTTAGGTTTTTTTGTTTTTTTTTAATTTTTTAAAACTTATTTTTTTACTTTTTTTTTTATTTTACTAGTCCCCCTAGGGGGCTATTGCGATCAGCAATCCGATCGCTCTGCAGTATCTGCTGATCACAGCTGGAAGGCTGTAAACAGCAGATACGCTGTCTTTCTCTTTTGCTGTGCCCCGGGCACAGCGAAAGTGAAACCAATTCATGTGTAGTACAGGAGTCATCACATGACCCTGTACTACCATGACAACTATCGGGAGTCACGTGATCGCGTCACGTGACTTCCGGTTTCGGCGGTAAGTAAAAACTTTACCGCGATTGCGCTTATAATGGCGCTGTCATGTATTGACAGCGCCATATAAGGGGTTAATCGGCACGAGCAGATAACGATTCTGCTCGTGCCTAGCAGGCACACATCTCAGCTGTGAAAATCAGCTGAGATGTGTGCCGATCGCGGCATGCTGCCGCCGGAGGACCGCGGGCAGTAAGATTATGTCATTTAGGACGTAATTTTACGGCCCGCGGTCGTTAAGGGGTTAATGAAATTGTCAATATCCGATTTGACAAGAGAGACAAATGTCTCTGCAGGGTGATAAGTCTTAGGTGGCATGAAACTGCTTGGCATAGTAAGATTAAGATCACTAAAGGAGAATTTTTTGATATCACGGGTATCCGAAAGTGCAATATCACGATCAGAGGGAAGCTGACCAAAGTGTACCTTAAGTCTTACCGACCTATAAAATTTGTTTAATTCCTGTTCCAATTTGAATGTATCAAGGTGAGGAGTAGGACAAAAGGTTAAACCTTTTTGTAAAACCTGTGATTCGAGGGGGGACAAGGTATAGGAGGAAATATTGAAAATGAGGTCCGTCCTACCTGGGATCTCGTTGTTATGCGTTCTCCCGGATGTGGCTCTCCTCGGCCCCCTCCTCGTCTTCTTTTGATTGTAGGTACGACGTGGTCCTAAAAAAGAACTACCATGGGACTCAGTTTCACTACCGGAACTGGCAGAAGATGAAAATTCAGATCTGACTGGAAATCGTCTACGTGGAAATGTTTCGCCACATCGCCATCTGTATACCTGTCCACGTTTATAATCTTCCTCATCTCTTGTAAATTTATTACGTTTACGTTCCTGTAAGGACTTCTTATATTCCAAAATGGTGGATTCCATTTTAGTTTTCATGTTATTTAATTCAGTTGAGGAAAAAATATTCGAAAGTTGTCCCTCAATTGTAGATATTTGTCGAGAGATGGTATCAAGCTCCTTATGTAGAAAATCGATAGTTAGAGTCATAAGATCATATGAACATTTGTTCAGGATCTGTTCAAATGTTGTGCAAAAATCGGAATTATCAGAAAATAACGTGGGGCGTAATGAAACGCGTAAACCGCGTGGTATCCGTTTTACCTTGTAATATTCTGCCAAAGTGATAAGGTGGAGTTCAAGGGCTGTCTGCCGCTTCAGCTCACGTTCATATTCTTTCATTCTAGATTCTTCACTAGGTGTGAATAAAAATTGACCCGTAGAGGTCACTCTCCAGTGTATAGAAGAAGTTTGTTCATCATTGTAAGAGAACACATTAGAGGCCATTAGTGAAAATCAATTGGTACGTCAGGAGCACAGATCAAAAAATCCAATGAGTATGAAAAAACCGTGATGGTCTGGCTCACTGCTTAGGTGGTGCCCAGGAGAACGTTATAAATAGATACTCAAAAAACTCCGGCACTCATTTGTGATGAAAGAATTTTTGGTTCTTTATTGCATATCCATTAGTTAAACAACGTTTCGGCTAATGCCTTCTTCATAGACTAATAGATGAAAAAAGCTCTATTTTAGGAAGAACCTCAATTGTACTTGTGTACAGTATATCTCAATTAGGGAAGAAAGAGGAAATGACTGCTATATCCCAATGGGGCAGTGATAAAGTGGAGAATGAATTCTCATTCACAAGTACAATTGAGGTTCTTCCTAAAATAGAGCTTTTTTCATCTATTAGTCTATGAAGAAGGCATTAGCCGAAACGTTGTTTAACTAATGGATATGCAATAAAGAACCAAAAATTCTTTCATCACAAATGAGTGCCGGAGTTTTTTGAGTATCTAACAATATTAGCCAGCAGCCGCCCGGAATTGCCGCATCCATTAGATGCGACAGTCCCGGGACTCTACCTTCATCCTGAATTTCCCTGATGCGGTGGCAATCGGGGTAATAAGGAGTTAATGGCAGCCAATAGCTGCCACTAAGTCCTAGGTTAATCATGGCAGGCGTCTATGAGACCACCCCCAATGATTAACCTGTAAGTGAAAGTAAATAAGCACAAACACCAAAAAATCCTTTATTTGAAATAAAAGACAAAAAAAAACCCTCTTTCACCACTTTATTAAAATCCCCAAATACTCCTCCAGGTCCGGCGTAGTCCACACAAGGTCCCACGACGCATCCAGCTCTGGTACATGAAGCTGACAGGAGCGGCAGTAGAACACCACTGCTCATGTGAGCTCCATACAGCAACTGAAGTGAGTCGCGCTGTCAGCGGAGACGTCACTCAGGTAGTGTTTGCGTGTGTGCGGTGATGATTGATGCGGTAATGCCAGTGTGTGCGGTGATGATAGGTGCGATAGTCTCTCTCTGTCTCTCTGTCTGTCTCTCTGTCTGTCTGTCTCGTTCAGTTCCCCTCACTCCCGATCACATGACTCCAATACCCGCCCACAATTTCAAGTGACAGGATTCTGTAAAATAACATGCGTTTGCATGCGTGTCTCTTTGGAAAAACAGGATCCGCTTTTGCAGCAAAAAAACATTCAGGACGCATGTTAAAAAAACGTAGTGTGAAAGTAGCCTTAGGTACAACAGACAACTGGGGGCTGATATTAGGGTGGGAAAGGCCATGATTATTTGGCCCTTTCCACCCTAACAATAGCAGCCCGCAGCCGCCCCAGAAGTGGCGCATTCTTTAGATGTGCCAATTCTGGCGCTGAACCCGGCTATTCCCAATTGCCCTGGTGCAGTTTCAATCAAGGTAATAAGGAGTTAATGGGAGCCCACAGCAGCCACTAATTCCTAGATTAGTGATGGCAGATGTTTATGAGACCCTGCCCCATCACTAATCTGTTAGTGAAAGTAAACAAAAACGCCCATGAAATCCTTTATTTGAAATAAAAGACAAAAAAGCCACCTCTTTCACCACTTTATTAATCCCCAAAACACCCCTGCAGGTCCGACGTAATCCACACAAGGTCCCACGACGATTTAGCTCTTCTACATCTCAGTCACAGTGAGCAGCCATAGAGCATGATTGTCTGCTGTGAGCTCCACGCAGTGACTGAAGTGATCCACGCAATCAGCGGTGGCATCACTCAGGTTAGCCGCGGCCATAGCTGGAGTCTATAGCCGGGACTGTCGCATCTAATGGGTGCGGCAATTTCGGGGGGTGCAGGCTGGTATTTTTAGGCTGAGGGCAAACAATAACCATGGGTATCCTCAGCCTGACAATACCAGTACTCAGTTGTCAGGATTTATCTGTGCCAGTATCAAAATATGGGGGGATCCTTTGGCAATTGTTTTTTAAATTTATTTATTTTATTTCTATACGATATACAGTTAGGTCCAGAAATATTTGGACAGTGACACAATTTTCGCGAGTTGGGCTCTGCATGCCACCACATTGGATTTGAAATGAAACCTCTACAACAGAATTCAAGTGCAGATTGTAACGTTTAATTTGAAGGTTTGAACAAAAATATCTGATAGAAATTGTAGGAATTGTACACATTTCTTTACAAACACTCCACATTTTAGGAGGTCAAAAGTAATTGGACAAATAAACCAAACCCAAACAAAATATTTTTATTTTCAATATTTTGTTGCGAATCCTTTGGAGGCAATCACTGCCTTAAGTCTGGAACCCATGGACATCACCAAACGCTGGGTTTCCTCCTTCTTAATGCTTTGCCAGGCCTTTATAGCCGCAGCCTTCAGGTCTTGCTTGTTTGTGGGTCTTTCCGTCTTAAGTCTGGATTTGAGCAAGTGAAATGCATGCTCAATTGGGTTAAGATCTGGTGATTGACTTGGCCATTGCAGAATGTTCCACTTTTTTGCACTCATGGACTCCTGGGTAGCTTTAGCTGTATGCTTGGGGTCATTGTCCATCTGTACTATGAAGCGCCGTCCGATCAACTTTGCGGCATTTGGCTGAATCTGGGCTGAAAGTATATCCCGGTACACTTCAGAATTCATCCGGCTACTCTTGTCTGCTGTTATGTCATCAATAAACACAAGTGACCCAGTGCCATTGAAAGCCATGCATGCCCATGCCATCACGTTGCCTCCACCATGTTTTACAGAGGATGTGGTGTGCCTTGGATCATGTGCCGTTCCCTTTCTTCTCCAAACTTTTTTCTTCCCATCATTCTGGTACAGGTTGATCTTTGTCTCCTCTGTCCATAGAATACTTTTCCAGAACTGAGCTGGCTTCATGAGGTGTTTTTCAGCAAATTTAACTCTGGCCTGTCTATTTTTGGAATTGATGAATGGTTTGCATCTAGATGTGAACCCTTTGTATTTACTTTCATGGAGTCTTCTCTTTACTGTTGACTTAGAGACAGATACACTTACTTCACTGAGAGTGTTCTGGACTTCAGTTGATGTTGTGAACGGGCTCTTCTTCACCAAAGAAAGTATGCGGCGATCATCCACCACTGTTGTCATCCGTGGACGCCCAGGCCTTTTTGAGTTCCCAAGCTCACCAGTCAATTCCTTTTTTCTCAGAATGTACCCGACTGTTGATTTTGCTACTCCAAGCATGTCTGCTATCTCTCTGATGGATTTTTTCTTTTTTTTCAGCCTCAGGATGTTCTGCTTCACCTCAATTGAGAGTTCCTTAGACCGCATGTTGTCTGGTCACAGCAACAGCTTCCAAATGCAAAACCACACACCTGTAATCAACCCCAGACCTTTTAACTACTTCATTGATTACAGGTTAACGAGGGAGACGCCTTCCGAGTTAATTGCAGCCCTTAGAGTCCCTTGTCCAATTACTTTTGGTCCCTTGAAAAAGAGGAGGCTATGCATTACAGAGCTATGATTCCTAAACCCTTTCTCCGATTTGGATGTGAAAACTCTCATATTGCAGCTGGGAGTGTGCACTTTCAGCCCATATTATATATATAATTGTATTTCTGAACATGTTTTTGTAAACAGCTAAAATAACAAAACTTGTGTCACTGTCCAAATATTTCTGGCCCTGACTGTAGATCTGCCCCACTGGCATCTGTGTTTGGAAGCCTCAGACATGCTGTTACTCACAGTGGGGGCTCGTGTGACTGCACCCAATCACAGATGCCGGTGCTCGGGGGAAGCAGTGAATATGTATGTGTAACAACAATCCAGGAGGGGACCCACAGGACCATGCACCGGACACCCCAGAGGAAGCAACTACAACCCCTATACAGGGACTGCCGGGCGCAATCTCAGAAGGCCTAAATGCACAGCAGGGGTACACAGGGAGTAACAGGGTACACTGGGTAGCGTCCTATTCGGGTCCACGGTAGAAGCCGTAACTAGCCCGAGACAGATGCAGACTGGCGGGATCAGGACGAAGACCAAGACTGAAGACAGGTGCAGGCAGATGGAATCAGGAAGAGTCCGCAGCTGTCTGTTACAGGAGGTGTCCAGAGGAGACAGAAGGACGGATGTACTCAGACGGGCACTCAGGATCTGCTGGCAGAGACAGCGTTAATGGAAGCACAGAGGGACCTGAACAACTAGCACAGAGACAAGGCTACAGGGACACGTTGAACAAGCACCACCCAAAGGAAAAGGAAGTCTTAAGTACCCCAGTACCTGTCAGCAGCACTATCTGGATAAATAGTGCTGGCCCTTTAAGAAAAGGTGAGAACGTCCTCCCGCGCTCTAGTACGCATGCGCGAACCCCCGAAACCCAGACGCCAGAGCTGGAGACACAGGAGAGGAGGCAGAATGCAGGTACGCAGAATACCGAGCGTTGAGCATGGCGTGACGCTGGGACCGGCGGACAGGAGGCGCAGGTGCCGTCGCTGGAGGAGAACGGGCACAGCGACTGTCAGCAGGGCACACGGGAACTGGAGCGGTGAGTGACAGGCGGTGCAACCGCCCCGGGTGCGTAACAGTATGAGCCTAATGAATGGCTCGGGAAGACGAATGAGAGACCGCAGGAGCAGTGTGACAATGAGAATGAAGTGCTTGCTCCTACACCTTTGCGCGGAATTCTGGTCCCCATAGACTTTATATTGTGAGTGGCATCCAGCCAGATATCGGGGATGAATCCACCGCCGACCCGAAGTCAGCGGAGGATTGATCTGCCAGTCCTCCAAAACGCAGGGACAAAAGCAAAAAGAATTGACATGGTGCATCTTTGTGGTCACCACAAAGATGCAGCCAAAAAAACCTGCCCACAGCGAAAATGAAATCACATAGACTTTGCTGGGGAGGAAATGCATGCAGTTTTGGAACCAAAACTGCACCCAAAAAAACGCGGCAAAAAACGCACAAAAACACACAAGACTAAAGGCTGTGTGCAGTGTGCGTTTTTGCCTCGTTTTTGTTTGTTGCAAATTTTCACAAATCTGCAAGAATATCCTTATACTAGCAAAGTCTATGAGAATGCTGATGTACTGTGCACACGTTTAGGATTTTTTTCCTTGCAGAGTTTGTTGCAGAATAAATCTTCAGCATGTTTTCTCTTTCTGCTGTTTTTTCCTGCATTTTCACCGTTGAGAGCAATGAAAAAAACACAAAAAAGTGTGTTTTTGCCACAGGAGGTTTTCCTGCCAGAACATGCAGATTTGGATGCTAATTGTCTGCATTGTGTGCACATAGCCATAGACCTCGGCTCCACTCACATATGGCAGCTGAGGCCAGAGCGTTCCTACTCTGCTGCAAGCGTGATCAGTGTCATTGTACTGTGCGCCGATCTTGTGATCAGATCACAGGTACGGAAAAGAGCCAGAGAATACTTTTCCACTGCCTGTCTGTGCAAATATCGCTCTGCACTCTGATAACATCTGAGTGCAGTGCGATATATGTTTCACACACGCTTATAGACTTATATGGGTGTGTGTGAGCCGAGATTCACTGACATGCAGCATGCTGTAATTCTTTTCTCATACCGATATGACATGAGAAAAGAATCACAGTTGGAGAATGCCCCATAATTTTACACTGGAACGAGGGCAATCGGATCAATGATTAGCACTCAAGTTATACGGAATCTTCCAAAAAACCCATATATCATTCTGCCCAACTTCTTCCCTATATTACGGCATCCACAGATCGGACTGCATCTGCAGCGTGACACGGTCCCTATAATACGTGGGAACAACACTATCCGTTACCACAAATGGAGATACATTTGGGGATGTCTAGATCCCCTTCTTCCCACTAAACACACTTTATTTCCTGATGTTGGATTTCAGATCATTTCTGGTTTTGGTATATCAGCTTTAATCCCTTGGTGTCACAGCTAGGTTTGGCGTTATTGACTGACTATTTTGTTCATTTTTGTTTTTTTTGTCATCCAGAAGCCATAACAAGTCCTACTAGGGATTGTTTTTTGTTAGAATTACATGCGTATGTTGTTGAAATAATTTTGGTGTACATACACTACTTACAAAAAATTAGGGTTATTTGGCTTTCTGGAGAAATATATGTAAAACATAAAACGTTCATGCTACAGTAATATTTTATCATTAAAAGTAGTGTCAAACGATCAAAAAGAAGTGGACTCCTGCGCTGTCGTAAGAATATGGTCAGCAGTACTGGTTAAATCGTGATTTTATTACCATTCACAAAGTGTAGGGAGTTCTGTATTGACTATATACATCTGCCCAAACTAAAACTCCACCAAAGGCTCATACAGTATGTTCACAACACATACATAGTTCTCCCCAAGATCGTTGGCAGCCAATATTTCTGCTTATCTTGAATCGACTTTGTGATGGTGAAATATTGTGGATTGTATACCATTTTGTGTGGGTTAATGTTTGGGCGTGGTTCACTGTCTTATTTGTACTGCTTCTGTGTACATTGTCCCATTTGCAGGTTTAATTCCTCCCCTGCCAGCCTTTTGTTCCTAAGTTGGGGGAGGGGGCATGAGATCCACCTACTGTAAACTCTCTGCTTACCTGGGAAATTCAGGGAGTCTGTTGGAGAACTTCAAGAATGAAGCAGGAAGATTGATCCTCTGGTAGAAGCTGAGACTTCTCAGAGAGAGACCTGGACATTTATCGCTTACCGAACTATATTTGTGTTACTGGATTAATTTTACCCTCTGTTTTGTGGATTATCTTATGGACTGTTTTGATTTGCTTGGAATAAATGCTCTTTGGATTGTACCGCCATCTCTTGCTCAGTTGATTGTGTGATATGGGAGAAGTCCCCGTGACAGACTTATATCAGTGAACAGCACTGAGGCATACTTGTGCCTCGTCCAGCAAGACGATGACGCCTGTGCCTGGTGGTGTGGTCAGGTGCTCTTGCAGGTCATCTATCACACAGACCACACTGATGTTTATAGTTTTTTAATTGTCTGAGATGACACTTCAGGTCCTCGCCTCTCCCTTAAATGTGCCTGGAGTTGTGTGGTATTTATTATCCAGTTCTGAATTGCATTATTCACAATGTATTGGTCATCATTGTGGGATGTGGTCAAAGGACGTCCACTTCTCTGCCTTTCTGTGACTCTTCCAGTCACTCTGTATCTCTTTTGCAACCTGTTGATGACACTCAGTGACACTCTAAGCTCAGTGGCTACTTTCATCTGAGGAGCATCCTGCTTGAAGCCTCTCAATGGCAAGGTATTGTTGATCAATTGTTAGGTATCGTCTTCGTCTCATGATGTCAAAATGTGAACAGCATGTTAAGGAGGACTGCATAGATATCAATTCTAATTTAATCCCAAAATTTATTGGGTGATTTATGGATCAAACATCTGTTGGGAATCTTGCCATAAAGCTCCTTGTTAGAGAACAGAAAATTGTGCAAAAAGTACTACTGAAACATTGAAAAGTTGGACATGTGCATTCAAAAGTTTAGAGACGGTCACATTAACCCCTACGTCCTTGGTTGTGTATGGCCCCTTAATGCACTCTTCCATGGTTAGCCTATGTCTGTTCATCTGAATAGCAGACATGTGCTGCTAACAGGCGCGGGTAGATCAGATGATGACCCCTGTTGATGTCATGACTCACCTCCTGTGAATAAAAAAAATAAAAAATAAGTTTTTAAAAATATGAAAAAAACAAATGCCCGATCTATCAAAATATAAAATCAGTGAATCTGACTGGTAAAGAGCGTTGTAAGAAAAAAAAAATCAAAGAGTCAGAATTAATATAAAAGCCCCCACCCTTTTTCACCAATTTATTAACCCCCCCATACATTCAGGTCTGACATAATTCCAGCACTGCTACATCTGAAGACACAGTGTGCAGCCATAGAACAATGACGTTCTCAGGTTATTTGCTTTCACAGCTTGAGGTTCCCATGGCCCTTCACCTGACATCACAGGTAACCTGACCTCAGGTGACCTCAGTAAAGTTAATTACCTCATCTCAGGTGAGGTCATCTTAGGTGAGGTTACTGTGTTCACTAACCTGCATCTCCTGGCAGAAAACTGAGGGTTTTTTGTCAAGAGATGCAGATTTGGTGCTGAAATTTCAACAGAATATTCCTACACCCAATCTACACCTCCTGGCAAAAAAAAACAACACATCACTAGCGCATGCCGTGTGATGGGATTTTTTTTTTTTTGCTAAGAGGTGTAGATTGGGTGCAGGAATATGGTGTAAAAATGTAATCATCAAATTTGCATCTCTTGGCCCAAAAATGCGAAAACAAGGTTTTGACACCATATTCATGCACTCAATCTACAAAAAAAGCATAAAAACTGCATGCGGTATGATGCAGTAGTGATGATATTTTTTTCCAGGAAGTGTATAATGGATGCAGGTATACAGGTAAAAATTTAGTCATTGTCATTGTTCTATGGCCGCTTGCTGTGCCATCAGATGTAGCACAGGTGGAATCACTGTGGGACCATGTGTGGATTACATTGGATGGACCTTGGTGTTTTGGCGGTTAATAAATTGGTGTAAGAGGTTGTTTTTTTTTGTATTTTATTTCAAATAAGGGATTTTTTTCTGTTTGTGTTTATTTACATTCAGTTACTCAATCTACAAAAAAAAGCATAAAAACTGCATGCGGCATGATGCAGTAGTGATGATATTTTTTCCAGGAAGTGTATAATGGATACAGGTATACAGGTAAAAATTTCAGCACCAAATCTGCATCTCTTGGCAAAACCCCCCCAGCAGTTTTCTGCTAGGAGATGCAGGTGAGTTTAATGATGTCAGGTTACCTTCATTCACAGGTGGAGAACTGCAGGACCCTACAGCTGTGACCACAGATAACCTGAGTTACATCACTGCTCATCGCAGGGCTCAGTCTCTGCCTGAAGCTCACAGCGGGCAGTCATTGTTCTATGGCCGCTTGCTGTGCCATCAGATGTAGCAGAGGTGGAATCACTGTGGGACCATGTGTGGATTACATTGGATGGACCTTGGTGTTTTGGGGGTTAATAAATTGGTGTAAGAGGTTGTTTTTTTTTGTATTTTATTTCAAATAAGGGATTTTTTTCTGTTTGTGTTTATTTACATTCACTTACAGCTTAGTAATAGAGGGTCTTATACACACCTCCCATTTCTAATCTAAGTCTTAGTGACAGCTATGAGCTGTCTTTAATCCCTTATTACCTTGATTGCCACAGCACCAGGGCAATCGGGATGAGCCTAGTAAAGTACCGGGATGTGCAGGGACCCATCCCTAGCTGTGAGGGCCAGTGCTCGACTTTCACATAAGCTGAGCTCCTGGCGGCGATCATGGGTACAGCGAATGTGCCCCTGTGATCGCCATAGTGTACTGGGTACGTCTTTGGTCATTAAAAGGACTCTGTCAGCAGGTTTCTGCAATGTAATCTAAAGACAGCATGCTGCAAGTGTTAAAACAGAGGATTCAGCCCAGCGTCTCTTATCTAAAAGTTTGTTTTTGATTCTCTGCAATGTTAGTTTAAAGGCCCCGTCACACTAAGCAACATCACTAGCAACATCGCTGCTAACGAACAACTTTTGTGACGTAGCAGCGATGTTGCTAGTGATGTCGCTGTGTGTGACATTCAGCAACAACCTGGCCCCTGCTGTGAGGTCGTTGGTTGTTGCTGAATGTCCTGGGCCATTTTTTAGTTGTTGCTGTCCCGCTGTGAAGCACAGATCGCTGTGTGTGACAGCGAGACAGCAACAACTAAATGTGCAGGCAGCAGGAGCCGGCTTCTGCGGAGGCTGGTAACCACAGTAAACATCGGGTAACCAAGAAGCCCTGTCCTTGGTTACCCGATATTTACCTTCGTTACCAGCCTCCTCCGCTCTCACTGTCAGTGCCGGCTCCTGCTCTGTGCACATGTAGCTGCAGGACACATCGGGTAATTAACCCGATGTGTGCTGTAGCTAGGAGAGCAAGGAACCAGCACTAAGCATTGTGCGCTGCTCCCTGCTCTGTGCACATTTAGCTGCAGTACACATCGGGTAATTAACCCGATGTGTGCTGTAACTAGGAGAGCAGGGAGCCAGCGCTAAGCGGTGTGCGCTGCTCCCTGCTCTCTGCACGTGTAGCTACGTGCGCTGGTAACCAAGGTAAATATCGGGTTGGTTACCCGATATTTACCTTAGTTACCAAGCGCAGCATCTTCCACGCGGCGCTGGGGGCTGGTCACTGGTTGCTGGTGAGCTCACCAGCAACTCGTGTAGCGACGCTCCAGCGATCCCTGCCAGGTCAGGTTGCTGGTGGGATCGCTGGAGCGTCGCAGTGTGACATCTCACCAGCAACCTCCTAGCAACTTACCAGCGATCCCTATCGTTGTTGGGATCACTGGTAAGTTGTTTAGTGTGACTGGACCTTTAGCCTCTTAGCTTTATCATTAGTGGGTCACAGCTGCACATGAGCTGTAGTCCGACTCCACCCCCTTATGTTATTAGCAGCTTCTGTCTATGCACATTTATTACACTGAAAGCCTGGTGTAGGCAGGGACAGCTCTCTCAACACTGCTACATGCAAAATCTATAATCTTGGTTTGTGTCAAAATGGCTGCATCCAGTAATCTTAGTGATACATGGTTGAACTCAGAGTCTCTTTGCCTACACTATCAGATGAGGTAGCAAAAACCTGTTGACAGATTCACTTTAAGGCACTGACAGCCAAGACGTACCTAATATGTTCAATATCAAATATAGGTTAAGGGCATAAAAATTTAAAGTTTGAAAATTGTGAAATTTTCAAAATTTTGTCCAAATTTAAATTTTTTTTTATAAATAAATGCAAATCAAATCAACCAAAATTTACCACTAGCATGAAGTACAATGTGTCACGAAAAGCAATCTCAGAATTACTGGCATATATTAAAGCATTGCAGAGTTATTACCTCACAAAGTGACACTCACAAGATTAATGGCCACGTCTCACTAAGCAACATCGCTAGCAACATCGCTGCTGAGGCACGACTTTTGTGACGTAGCAGCGATGTTGCTAGCGATGTTGCTGTGTGTGACATCCAGCAACGAACTGGCCCCTGCTGTGAGGTCGTTGGTTGTTGCTGAATGTCCTGGACCATTTTTTAGTTGTTGCTCTCCCGCTGTGAAGCACACATCGCTGTGTGTGACAGCGACAGAGCAACAACTAAATGTGCAGGCAGCAGGAGCCGGCTTCTGCGGACGCTGGTAACCAATGTAAATATCGGGTAACCAAGAAGCCCTTTCCTTGGTTACCCGATATTTACCTTCGTTACCAGCGTCCGCCGCTCTCACGCTGCCAGTGCCGGCTCCCTGCTCCCTGCGCACATAGCTAGACTACACATCGGGTAATTAACCCGATGTGTACTCTGGCTAGGAGTGCAGGGAGCCAGCGCTAAGCGGAGTGCACTGGTAACCAAGGTAAATATCGGGTTGGTTACCCGATATTTACCTTAGTTACCAAGCGCAGCATCGCTTCCACGCGTCGCTGCTGGCTGGGGGCTGGTCACTGGTTGCTGGTGAGATCTGTGCTAAAATTGCCTACAGGCAGTTGGCAGCGCTTAACCCCGAAAAACCTGCTTAATTCTTGCAGCTTGGTTCTATTGGCAGAGAGGCCCCTTTACTCTGCCAGGTTTTATTAAATTATATAGGGGATTTTATACAAAAATCCACAAGGAACCAGCGCTAAATGGGTTTTTTTATATATATTTTTATTAAGAAAATTTTGCTATCCTTGTTCCAAGGCAAAAGTATTTAATAGTACACAATACACTGAATATTGAATCCAAGAACCACATAAACCAGAAAAGACATAAATTAAATAAAAATAAAAATAAAAATAAAATAAAAATAAATCAAAAACCACACAAAAAGGTTTTGGTATAAAACCAGTTTCCTCAGAGGTGATCCAATATTCACAATAATTTGATTCTAACTAATCTATCGTAATGCACCGGCCGGTGGCATATGCTCGATTTAGTAAATATTTGGACTGATACCATAAAGGTGTACCACACCACCTCTGACTAATTTGCAAGCCTATTTTGCACACATCAAGCTTTGCAACGTTACATTTACCCCCAGATGGGGAATTAACCTCAATAATCTGTTGTAGAAAACAAAATACCCCCAATCCACAATGTGAAATCAGTGGGATTTGCCAGCAGATTTTGGTCTGCAGTAAATGGACCGGATTCCTCCGTTGAATGAACTGAAGTCGTTGTGAACACAGGATTAACCTGTTAGACTTCCAAAACAACCACTTGGAGGCAAGTGGCCGTGACCAATACAGGTTATGGAGGAAATGTCAGGTTACCAACGTCCCTCTTAACTAGAGTCTCTAGACCGCTTTACGGTGCCACAATCAGGCGGTCCCGTATTGTCCCAGTTATACTTCCAACACCAGCTAGACACAGCCGCTGGAAGCACCAATTACTTGCTGCAAATAGAATGTAAGATCAGCGGTTTTACTCAACCTCTCCAGCGGGCAGTCCGAACTGTGTCCAGTGTGAGCTGACTGTATCCACGCACAGGAGGAATTTACTTGGCAAGTTGTCACCACATAGATGAAGCGGACAGTGCAAGGTCCCAATCCACTTCCAATGCGGACAATGAATAACCGCAGAAGGCACCACTGGATGATGGTTGCAGACAAGAGATATCAGCGGTAACTTCTCAACCTTTCCAGCAGACAGTCCGGACCGTGTCCTTTAGAGGCTGACTGATTCCGCACGAGGGAGAGGTTACTTGACAGAGTATCACCACACAGGTGAGGTAGGCAAAGCAAAGTCTTAATCCGATGCGCGTTTCGGGGGCGTGTACCGGCCCCCTTCCTCAAGGAACACGCCCCCAAAACGCGCGTCGGATTAAGACTTTGCTTTGCCTACCTCACCTGTGTGGTGATACTCTGTCAAGTAACCTCTCCCTCGTGCGGAATCAGTCAGCCTCTAAAGGACACGGTCCGGACTGTCTGCTGGAAAGGTTGAGAAGTTACCGCTGATATCTCTTGTCTGCAACCATCATCCAGTGGTGCCTTCTGCGGTTATTCATTGTCCGCATTGGAAGTGGATTGGGACCTTGCACTGTCCGCTTCATCTATGTGGTGACAACTTGCCAAGTAAATTCCTCCTGTGCGTGGATACAGTCAGCTCACACTGGACACAGTTCGGACTGCCCGCTGGAGAGGTTGAGTAAAACCGCTGATCTTACATTCTATTTGCAGCAAGTAATTGGTGCTTCCAGCGGCTGTGTCTAGCTGGTGTTGGAAGTATAACTGGGACAATACGGGACCGCCTGATTGTGGCACCGTAAAGCGGTCTAGAGACTCTAGTTAAGAGGGACATTGGTAACCTGACATTTCCTCCATAACCTGTATTGGTCACGGCCACTTGCCTCCAAGTGGTTGTTTTGGAAGTCTAACAGGTTAATCCTGTGTTCACAACGACTTCAGTTCATTCAACGGAGGAATCCGGTCCATTTACTGCAGACCAAAATCTGCTGGCAAATCCCACTGATTTCACATTGTGGATTGGGGGTATTTTGTTTTCTACAACAGATTATTGAGGTTAATTCCCCATCTGGGGGTAAATGTAACGTTGCAAAGCTTGATGTGTGCAAAATAGGCTTGCAAATTAGTCAGAGGTGGTGTGGTACACCTTTATGGTATCAGTCCAAATATTTACTAAATCGAGCATATGCCACCGGCCGGTGCATTACGATAGATTAGTTAGAATCAAATTATTGTGAATATTGGATCACCTCTGAGGAAACTGGTTTTATACCAAAACCTTTTTGTGTGGTTTTTGATTTATTTTTATTTTATTTTTATTTTTATTTTTATTTTTATTTAATTTATGTCTTTTCTGGTTTATGTGGTTCTTGGATTCAATATTCAGTGTATTGTGTACTATTAAATACTTTTGCCTTGGAACAAGGATAGCAAAATTTTCTTAATAAAAATATATATAAAAAAACCCATTTAGCGCTGGTTCCTTGTGGATTTTTGTATAAAATCCCCTATATAATTTGCTGGTGAGATCTGCCTGTTTGACAGCTCACCAGCAACCCGTGTAGCGACGCTCCAGCGATCCCTGCCCGGTCAGGTTGCTGGTGGGATTGCTGGAGCGTCGCTTAGTGTGACGGTACTTTAAGAAAATGAGGCTCTGTCATTAACATACAAAGTGTCGGTCTTTAAGGGGTTAATGACTGTTAACATAACAATGCCATCATACAATGTGTTAATTTACAATGTTTTTATGCTGTCAGACAACCCTTTTAAAGCTATATTTTGAATCTGGACTAATTTCCTTCCCTAATCAATAGCTATAGAATAATACTTTGAATGTAAGTGTCATACTCATGGCTCCACAAACCTCTTTTTGCTACATCTTGTTTTCGTGTCCCAGTTTTCCTCTTAATTAATTCTTTTCCAGGAGCAGTGAGATGATTTCACACACTTACCTGTCAAGATTTTTCCTTTCATCTGTTTTAGTAGGTGCACTCACAGCGGGGTCACTAGTCAGATGTGTGCATTAATCAATGACAGCTCTTTCTGTACTTTAACTGTTTTCTTCCTGGTGCATCCTTTCACGGCTTTGGACTGCCATCTTGGAGTATCTCGTTAGACAAAAACATGTTCTTAAATAGTTAATATACGTTCTAGGATGATTAATTTAAAGATCATATAATGTAAGAACATGAAATAAGACTAGATTAATAAAGGAGAAGAGCTGTATGGTAATTACATAGTAATCATACTGACACAGTGCCCAGAAGATGTATGTTACATTTTATGTAAGCCTCAATTACCTATATGTAATCAACTCAAATTTATGTCTGAACTTTTGGAACTGACATTTAAAGATATTGGATGATATTCAATTACAGGGGTTATTTGGCACTTTGTTTTTTTTCTGCAATTGGGCTTATAACTTACCAACATGTAGTTGTAAGTTTGTGGCTCAGGTGAGGTCACAGACCGCTCCTGCTGATAATTCTTCTTCTTCTAGGGACAACCCATCGACAAAGCAACTCCTTCCCTTCTGCCCTGCTCTGTTGATGGGGTGTTAGTGCCGATATCATGCTGATTTACAGCCGACTCTCCACTGCCTTTCCCTGGGATATTCTCTAATAGATTCTATTAGACAGACAGCTTAATATACCGTCCTTATATTGAGTAAAATAATCTTTTGGTAGATATGCTTTGAACGTTTATGGCATCTTTTTCCCTGCAAATCTTCACCAATTCAGTATATTTTCTTCTCAGTCAATGTTATCGAATAGGAAAAAAACATAAAGTAAAAAAATAAATAAAAATGTGTGATTAATACTATGATCAGGTCAGATATCAAAAAACTCCAGAGGTGAGACAACATTCACTTACCATGAAACAAATTAAATTGGTCTGAGAGGTTGGAAATGGCACTAATTCTCGTGTGTTAAACAGTAACAGTGAAGCCATAGGAGATCTGACATGGTGAATCTCCTGTAAATTTTCACTACAAATTACAGTACATGGCAAGTGGTTAGAGCACTACAAAACACAACATTTTAAGTTGACTTAGAATATCCTAAAGTGTTAAAGCCCCACTCCAGCGTTTTGTTTTATAAGTATTATCCTTAACAAACACCTTTTCTGCTCCTCCCGCCACAGCTCCGGTCCCAGTCCACCATCTTGTAACTATAACTTCTGACTGACTGGAAGTCAGAGGTAACAGTCATAAGTTATCAGTGCAAGTCTAAGAGAACCCCACTCTGGCTTTCATAGACTTACAATTGAGTTCTGACTTCAAAACCGCACAGCAAACTTTGTGGCGATTCAGCAGATCACAAACGGCTGACCATTGCCGATAAAAAAGGAATACAGTACAGCAGTTTGTAAGTATGAGACTATGTGCAGGGAAGCTATATTAATAGCACCACACCAGCGGTAAGATTAAAAAAAACAAACAAGCCGGAGTGGTATTTTAAGGCTTGCAAATCACTTCTTTAGGAATTTCTAATTTTAAATTATCTTGAAATTTAGATTGTAAGATCAGCAATTGGTGCATATGAATGCAATAGATCGATAGTCTTGCAAAAAGTAACAAAAAAGAGGTGTTGCTGCCTAATAATACAAGTGTGATTTTGACTTTATTGTAGTTATCAAATATCACAATATTTGTAAGTACTTGTTATATACTTGTCAATGGATCAAACTGATGTATCCCATCATCCAATGTGTAAAACCGCTGTAAACAAACCGGCTATAGTAATTATCGTGATTCTGTAATTATCTACATTATTTTAGAGAATCATAATACTTTTTGTATATCTGTGGGCATATAATTCATACGTATTACTTGTATAATTTATCTTTTATTTTCCTCTCCCACCCCTCCTTTACCCATTTTACCATCTCCTCTCTTTATGACTAATTCCCAATTCCTTTCCCCTCTTCCTTAATCTTCTATCCCTTTCTTTCCCGGTTTCCATCCATGTTGTTTGATTAATTGTTTGGTTGAATTGTAATGTTATATTATTATCATTATTATTATTATTTTAAGTTAATTTTATCTACTCCCCCACCCTTAATTTTATCTACCCCCCCCTTTTATTCTAAAACGTAAAAAGTATTTTATCTAAACAGCCACACAGCCTAGTAAGTGACACATCACTGTAAGCAGGGACTCTGCTCCTACATTCTGTTCCTTTCAGATAACATCAAAAACCTGGTGGCAGATTCCCTTAAAAAATGTGAATAAAATTTTGGAAGGCACTGGACTTTCCTTCCTTTAAACTACTAGTTGACTATAGAAATAATTTTGATTATATAATTATCTTCATTATTTTAGATAATTAAAATACAAAATGTGGCTTTATAATGATTTAGATTATTTTAAAATTATTCTATCATTTAATATAATCAAATTCAATTATATCTTAAACAGTATTCAAAATTATAACACAATATAATAAATTATTTAACCAATTTTCAATTTTATGCCCAACAATGTAAAAAAAAGTATAGTGTTTTAATTACAAGTAATTCTACAGTGTATAGAGAAATACAAGAATCATCAACAATGAAAAACTGAGAATCTTTTAAAGATGAATTCCGCTGGGTTTTTACTATATACTTAGGGTTTAGGAATCCCGCTGTTAAAAGTAAGCAGCGTCCAATTAGTTTAACGCATAAAATTATCCCTACAATTATGCCAAATCTAATATATGTATAAAGTGGAGAGGGTGGATTTGTGTATCTCAATTACCGTCTACCGGGGTAATTAAAAATGTGTCTACAACACCCCCTTCAATTTCAACACATACCATTACTTAGCCCCTTATTTTGATTCTATCAGATTATTTATGTTCTGTCACAATGAAAACAAAATAATCCGTTTCCTTATTTCTTAATCCTATCAATGTGAACCGCCACAAAACTGCATCATCCGTGTCAGGAAATTTTAATTTCCATTTTCTTACAAGATAAGTAAAGTTATCGTCGGAATTCTAATTAAAGAGGATGATTGACAAAGGTAGCACATCAAAGAGCGGAGACGAATATGATAACTCAAAGTCTTATTAATTAGTCCGCGTGGAAGAAATTTTCTGGGACATCAAGCTGTGGCTTCTGCAAAAGCGAGAGGGAGAAGGGGAAAAAAAAGAAGACTAGGAAAATGTGTGTTTCTTTGAAGTTAGCAATGGAGAATGTGATGGAGGTAATTGTGCCTGACTGAATCCAGTAATGAAGAGCTGCTTGGAATGGAGGGAGAGAGTCTAGTAACGAATACGGTTGCCCCCCCTGCTGTGAAGAAACAGAATGCAGAGCCGCCTAATTGACCCAGTCTCTCTCCCAGGAGCACACTGTTATTATTTATTAATTTTTAATTTCTGAATTATTTACGTCCTGGGAAATTATATCTGACAGCCCGTTAGGCTCAGTAAGTTAATGGTGGATGAAAAGCCTGACTCCCAGAATTAGCAGGGATGGAGGCTCCAGCATCTGAATTTAATGATTTTGGAAGGGAAAATTGATTTCACACAGCGTGTCACTTTACACTACTTTAGGGACACACCAGCTATTTGATTATTTGAGGAATAACCAACTGAAAGTCTATTTGAAGTGTAAATGAATCGCAGTGCTCGGCTGTTTATTTTATCTTTTCTAATGAGACTTCTGCGTTTGCTTAAAGTTGCAGATTAGAACAGATGCAGAAATGCTCCATGTACATAGTCCTGCCAGCTGCCGACTGATATTCATGCCAAAATACAGGGAGATAAAAAGCCACAGGTCCTCCTGGTTACAGCATCACATCCCTAATGCTATTAGCCATTTTATCCAGGCGAAGAGGGTGGGAATGGACTAACTGCTTTATAGCAGCCTGGCGTTAAGGTCCAGTCACACTAAGCAACTTACCAGCGATCCCAACAACGATAGGGATCGCTGGTAAGTTGCTAGGAGGTTGCTGGTGAGCTGTCACACTGCGACGCTCCAGCGATCCCACCAGCAACCTGACCTGGCAGGGATCGCTGGAGCGTCGCTACACGAGTTGCTGGTGAGCTCACCAGCAACCAGTGACCAGCCCCCAGTCTCCTAGTTACAGCACACATCAGGTTAATTAACCCGATGTGTGCTGCAGCTAAATGTGCACAGAGCAGGGAGCAGCGCACACTGAGCTCTGGCTCCTTGCTCTCCTAGTTACAGCACACATCGGGTTAATTGCCTGATGTGTGCTGCAGCTAAATGTGCACAGAGCAGGGAGCAGCGCACACTGCTTAGTGCTGGCTCCTTGCTCTCCTAGTTACAGCACACATCGGGTTAATTACCTGATGTGTGCTGCAGCTACATGTGCACAGAGCAGGAGCCGGCAGCACAGGCAGTGAGAGCGGCGGAGGCTGGTATCAAATGTAAATATCGGGTAACCAAGGACAGGGCTTCTTGGTTACCCGATGTTTACATTAGTTACCAGCCTCAGCAGAAG
Source organism: Anomaloglossus baeobatrachus (assembly GCF_048569485.1). Classification (NCBI taxonomy): domain Eukaryota; kingdom Metazoa; phylum Chordata; class Amphibia; order Anura; family Aromobatidae; genus Anomaloglossus; species Anomaloglossus baeobatrachus. The sequence goes on along the minus strand of NC_134353.1, from coordinate 258,214,616 downwards.
CTGGCTCCCTGCTCACTGCACATTAGTTGTTGCTGTCTCGCTGTCACACACAGCGATCTGTGCTTCACAGCAGGACAGCAACAACTAAAAAATGGCCCAGGACATTCAGCAACAACCAACGACCTCACAGCAGGGGCCAGGTTGTTGCTGGATGTCACACACAGCAACATCGCTAGCAACGTCACAAAAGTTGTTCGTTACCAGCGATGTTGCTAGCGATGTTGCTTAGTGTGACGGGGCCTTTAGTCTGCCTAATAATACGAAGTTAAGACATGTCATAGCATGAAGAATGACTGGAAGGGGAATGATATGCATTATTTAAGAAAATACAGTTATTAGGATATTCTTCTCTTAACACAGGGTGGCTTATATTGTTTTATTTTATATAGAATTCATTAATTAAATTGATAGCGATTATTACTTGCCTCTAAATTACAATTTAAAAAAAAATGGAAAAAAATGTTATAATGGTCTTTATCCAAGTGTCGCGGTTGTCTTTTGGTGAGGTTAGTGACATGCTCAGGGTCTCTTTTATCATCCGAGGCCTTACACATGAAATGTATGTTTTTCTTTTGGCAGTCGCAGAGTTAATGATAGCTGTCCTTGCCAGCAGCAAGCTCATTAACTCTGCTCAGGTAATTTCTCTGATGACCACTTCCGGCCTGGATATAAATCAGTGTTTCTCAACTCCAGACCCACCAACAGATCATGTTTTCAGGTTTTCTTCAATATTAGACAGGAAATAATTCCATCACCTGTGTAACATTAAGGAAATCCTGAAAACCTGATGGAGGAAAACCTGAAAACATGATCTGTTGGTGGGTCTTGAGGACTGAGGTTGAGAAACACTGATATAAATCCTCTGCTCCCATCAGATGTTGCTGGTTATTCAGTTCAGTCTGGAGCTAAGAGAGGAACTGTGAGGAGGTTCTTTCTGCTGCTGCTGTTAGTTTCTTTGGTGTTTGTGTGTGTGTGTGTGGGTGTGTAGGTAGCCTCTTTTGGTTACTTTCTCCTTTCTGTATTACCCCTCCCTGTACACCTTTCATTGTCCACTAATGTTGGTAATAGGTGTGAGTGAGTTTTGTTTTTACTCCGGTCTGTCAGTCATATTGGTGGGGGTTTGACTTCTGTCCTTTCCCTCCCCTGGGTGGTGGGTTGTGGTGGGGGTATTACCATCAGGGTCAAGAACAGGAGATAGGGAGATGCTGGGGGCTCAGACCTTGCTACCTTTAAGCGTACCTCTGGGTTGAGGGATAGCCTAGGGTATGCTTAGTCTGAGGGTCAGCACAAAGGCTCCCTTCTGCTCACCTCCCCCTTTCCTGTCACTTTGGTGACACCAAGGCCTTAATGCAACTGGAGATGAGGACAATCACACAGACATAAAAATCTGTCTATAGTATTAGAACAATCAGACCTGATATCAGTCATGGAATACATAGAATTGGTTGCAATGTTTTACGCTGACCACAGATGTTATGAGCCAGACATTAGCTGCACAGCAGTAGCCAGGAATGTTTCACTCTGAAATTCTGCACTTTGGTAAAACATATTTGAAAATCCAGCTGGTGATCATGGGGAGAGTCTGAGGTAGGCCCCCATCAGGCTTCTCCCTGCCAAAATACCTTTGATTGAAAAGCCTCTTTTAATGTAGGTACAAAGGGACAAATCTGTCAGGGATCATGGAGAAGCAGGCCTCGGATAAGTCAGATGGACACATTGTCCCCAGCCAGTTTGTAATTGTAAGTTTTCTTAGAAACAAGTCAACAATTTGGAAAAATATGTTTTGGTACAATTAGAGTTTGATGCAGAAGAGATAATAGGAGAGGAGAAGATGGAATAAGAATTGATAATATAAGAATGAACGGAGAAATAATAAGGTAATATTTATACCAACAAATAGTTTTTGCAAATTATTAAGCTATGACATCATGATACCTCTGAAGCAAATATATGTAAAGTCTACACACCCCTGTTAAAATGACAGTTTTTTTCATGTAAAACACAAAATCTTACCAAAAAGAATCATTTTAGAACTTTTTTACTTTAACGTGAAACATGTATTATATAATTCAATTGAAAAAAAAACTAAGAAACTGAAATATTTTTGGTAATAGAAAAATTACAAATTAAAATAGTATGATTGCATAAATATGTACACCCTTAAACTAACAGTTGAAGTATCCCTTTTATTTATGACAACATTCAGTCTTTTTGGGTAAGAATCAGATTGGGACATCTAGAATTGGCAAGTTTTGCCCACTCTTTCACTGTATGCTGAACATTTTTGTAAGAGTCAGTAATAAAGCCAGAATGACTCAGACGCCACTTGATCTTTAATTATTATTAAAAGACTATTTAGTATCTTTACTGATTATATAGCCAATGTAGTTGAACTAAAAGACTATATCTAATATGTGTCCATAGGAACAAATATTCCAACCAGCCAGAAAATGAAAACATATGCTGTATATTATAGATCCATCTTATGCTGACAAAGCACATCTTGTATTGGTATGGATGGAGGAACACACATGCTGTGAACACCATGTTATACGTCGTCCTGAAGAATGGCTATATGATTATGATCTGAGGACTTTGAAGGCCAGGGTAACAAGAAAAAATTGCTCTCGTATTCCAAGAACAAATTCACATCTATAAGATCCTTTTGATAGGGTGTGTTGTTGCAATGGGAAAAATCGCTGTCATAAAGGGATGAACCTGGTTGTATACAATTGCCCATATACAGTTAAGTCCAAAAACATTTGGACTGTGCTTCAAGTTTTGTCATTTTAGCTGTTTACCAAAAAATATTCAGAATTCAGTATATAGTCAATATGGGTTTAAAATACAGACTCTCAGCTTTAATTTGAGGGTATTCACATCCTATTTGGAGTAAGGGTTTAGGAATTACAGCTTTTTAATATGTAGCTGACTTTTTTTCATGAGACCAAAAGTAATTGGACAATTATCTCAAAGCTCTTTAATGAGCTGCATGGTCTATTCTTTCATTAATCCATCATCAATTTAGCAGTTAAAAGGTCTGGAGCTGATTCTAAGTGTGGCATTTACTGTTGCTGTGAACCCACAACAAGAGGTCCCAGGATCTCTCAATGGAAGAGAAACAGACAATCATTAGGATGAAAAAAAGAAATCCATCAGAGAGATATCAGAAATATTAGGTGTGGCCAAATTAACAGTTTAGTAATTTCTGTAAAAAAATAAATAAAAAAGAGTGCCTTGGTGAGCCTAGGAGCTCAAAAAGGCCTGAATGTCCATGGAAGACAACAGTGGGGGATGATCGCATAATCCTTTCCATGGTAAAGAGAAGCCCCTTCACAACATCCACCCAAGTGAAGAACACTCTGCAGGATGAGAAGACTTCATGAGAGCAAATGTAGAGGGTTCACCACAAAGAGCAAACCATTAATCAGCCTTAACTCATGATTATAAGTCATGATTTCTAGTTTCTGTCATGATTGCTGTCGGTACTTCGGCTTATGTGAAATGCTACAATCAATAGCTGTGATTTATTAAATAAAAAGGCCAGTAAATGTACCAAAAAATAACGGCATGATACTTGAACTTAATCAGTAACTACCAAGACTAGAGATAAGAGAACCCAAGGTTCGGTGTTCATACCCAACACAGACTTTACAAAAAAAAAAGTTTGGATTCGGAATTTGGGTGTTTTATATATGAACATCACTTGTGCGAGCATCACTGCGCTTGGATACAGTGCTCAGCCTAATGTGAGCCACTTTAAAGGGTGCTTTACATGTTGCGACATCGCTAGCGATTGCTAGCGATGTCGAGCACGATAGCACCGGCCCCAGTCGTTCTAGTGATATGTGGTGATCGCTGCTGTAGCGAATATTATCACTACGGCAGCGTCACACGAACATACCTGGTCAGCGACGTCGCTGTGACTGCTGAACAATCCCTCCCTCAAGTGGGAGGTGCGTTCGGCGCCATAGCGACATCACTGCAACGTCACTAAGCGGCCGGCCAATAGAAGAGGAGGGGCGGAGATGAGCAGGACGTAACATCCCGCCCACCTCCTTCCTTCCGCATTGCCGGTGGACGCAGGTATGGAGATGTTCGTCGTTCCTGCGGTGTCACACATAGCGATGTGTGATGTTGCAGGAACGACGAACAACATCGTACCGGCAGCAGCAATGACATTAAGGAAATGAGCGACGTGTCAATGATCATCATTTTTGAATGATTTTGCGATCGTGGATCGTCGCTCATTGGTGTCACACACTGCAATGTCGGTAACGGCGCCGGATGTGCGTCACTAACGACGTGACCCCGACGATATATCGTTACCGATGTCGCAGCGTGTAAAGCACCCTTAAGTGTTTGAACGGCTCACACTGGGGGTAACAACAGCATGATCGGATGTAGTGTGCACCCCCCAAAAAAAATTGGAAAAAGATTTTAATGTATGTGGAGATATATAACCCTGAAAAAGGCTTGATAATTGCAGCTCCAAGGTATTACACCGTCATGTGCAAAAAACATAGAGTGAAAAAAAGTAAATACCTTACAATGGTAGTATAGACATTAGGCAATGTGTTCCTCCACCCTGGCACACGTTTCAACCAGCTTCTTCTCCAACACCCCCAGGGCTCAAAATAGTACCAAGAAAATCTCCAACTCATCGTGCAAAAAACAAGTGCTCACATGTCGGCAGAAAAAGAAAAAATTGTAGCTTTCAAAATTTGGTGATGCAAAACATCTTTATTGTACAAAAAGAGTGATAATAGCCAAACCTAAAAAAAATTATAGAAATTTGGTATTGCTGTAGTAGTACTGACCTGAAAAATAAAGTCGCACTATCACTTATACCGCAAGGTGAATGCATAAAAAATAATAATAAAGCCGATTCTTTATCTGCTGTTGATTGTATATTCTGCCTCTGAAAGATCGCAGTAAGGCTCAGCTCACATTTATCCTGTGCTCTACGCTGAGCGCTTACACCAAATATTGCGTGTAAATTTCTGGGTATTTACTGTAATGAGGCAGATGGAGTCACTTTGAACCTCCGTCTGGACAATAGTCTTGTGGTATCCATCTCTTTACTCGTCTTTCTAGGTGTGCACAAAAGTGCGGTCAACAATAGCTTTGCTCACCTTTGAAAAGAAGGTCATCGCTGAACAGAGGCCAAATGGAGTCCTGAATAACTCTGCTGTCTTATTAGTGAATGGATCCATTAGGGGTTTCACTTGAATCATGTATTTCAGAGATGTAGATGGAAACCCCCATATAAGTCCTCAGCATAGACCACAGGATAAATGGGAACTGATCTAAAATGTTCTGTACCATAAGTTGCCACCAAATAACATTCAACTTAACCCACAATAAAACAAGTAAAAAGGCTCTCGATCAGCGCTATGGCTTCCCCCCAAAAGAAAATCTGCAAAATCTGCACTCCCAAATCCAAATGCCCCCCTCCCTTTTGAACCCCACAATGTTTCTAAACTGCAGTTGCATCCACATATTTCGCATTGTTTTAATGAGGAAGCCCGGTTAATTTTATGGGGTGCGTGTCTCCAGAAGCATGAGCTGGACACAATGTATAGGCACTACAATGTACTGGGCACGACATGGGCATATCTGCAATTGTTATTTCTGCAATATGTATTGTGTTTGACTCCATGGCTGTTTTCCAGACACACATTCGCCAATATACCCATAGATGAATTCCCAGAGGGGTGTAAGTTCCAAAATGTGGTAAATGAAGGCGGTTTCTGCTGTTCTTGCACTTAAGGGCTATGCCAATGGAGTCTGCAAGGTATTTTAGGAGTATATGTGCTTTTTAAAATCAAATGGCGCTCCTTCCCTACTGAGCCCTGCAGTGTGGCCAAACAGTACTGCACGGTCATGTGGGGTATTGTCCCAATCAAGAGAAATTGCGTACCACATTATGGGGCGCTTTTTTTTTTTTACCTATTTCCCTTGTGAAAAATAGAAATCTGGGGTTAAAACAATATTTTAGTGGTAAAATTTTTTTTTTTCAGTGCCCAACAGTATAACATTTTGTGACACACCTGTGGTGTCAGTATGCTCACTGCACCTCTACTTCCATTCCTTGAGGGGTGTAATTTGTACAATAGGGTCGCTTGTGGTGGATTTCTGATGTTCTGGCACCTCAGGGCCTTTGCCAATGTAACATGGCACCCGCAAACCATTCCAACAAATTCTGAAGTCCAATATGGCACACCTTATCTTTGGAATTTTGCACTGTATCTCAAAAGTAGCTCCTGATTACGTTGAGATATTGGCGCGCTCTGGAAATATGACACAACAAACTGTATGATCCTTTTTTTCTTATTAACCCTTATAAAAATTAAAAACTTGGGGCTAAAAAAATTTTAGCGGAAAAAAATTAAATTATTCTTTTTTCACTGCTCAATGGTATAAAATTTAATGACAGACTTGTGATGTCAAAATGCTCACTGCGGTCCTCCCGCTCTGCACAGCCTCAGGCAGGGGGCACCCTCACCTGCTCTCCGCTCTGTGTTCTCTCCTGTCTTTACCATAGAGAGGGGGGAGGGTCAGCAGCTCTGCCGGAGATGCAGTTACAAAAGCCACACTGAACTCCTGGAGCCCAGGAAGTGACTAATGTCGACTTCCGGATCCGGTCCTGGCTGAGGTGGATGCATAGAGGAGAAGCTCCTGCCACCCCCTGGAAAAAGCAGTCTGATAGAAGCCCCCCCGCATCAGAGATCGGGACGAGAGTGATGCAGCTGGGAAGCGGAGGTCGACAGCAATGGACCGGTACCTGCTGAGGAGCGCCAGCGGCGGTGAGGGACCCGGGAGAAGCGGCGACGCTGCAGACATAAGAGGAGTGGAGGAGATGAATATGGCGCCGGCGAGCCTGCCGGGGGCGGAGCCAGAGGTGCAGGGGAAGGACGCGATGGAGCTGTGTTGGAGCGGGAGAATAACGGAGGATACGGCTGAGGAGTCAGAGGAATGCGGAGCTGGAGACAGGTGGACGCAGGGGTCGGAGGAGGGCAGCTCACAGTGGGAGGACGAGAGGGAGGTGGGGGGAGAGATGAGAGAGGAAGACGCTGGCGTTTTGGAGGGGGGATATGGAGGCACAGGAGGGCTGGAGGAAAATGTAAACCAGCGGAGCAGAGGGAACAGAGGGGGACAACCTCACCACAGGAGGAGCTCAATCTCTGGCACCCCTAGTAAAGGAAGCAAAAAGCAACAAAATCCACTGCCATCTCAATTCTACAAGACACCAGAGGAAGGCAGAGGCTCAACGCAAACAAGAAGATCTAAGAAAACAGCACCATCTGCTGGCCAAAATAAGCAAGTACAAGAGCTCCATGTGGACTATAAAAAATTGGCAATAGAAGTAGCATCTCACCTGTCCAAAGACATAAAAATAGCCATTGAGGCAGCCGTACAAACTTCACTAGCCGTCATGCTGAAGCAATTGAGTGACCATTCTAATAGACTTACAGAAACAGAACAGAGAATTTCTAATTCTGAGGAGGCAATCTTGACCATGCAAAAACAGATAGCAACTCTTGTAAAATCTAATGAATACCTGAAAGACAAGGCAGAGGACCTAGAAAACAGATCGAGACGAAACAATCTTCGTATTGTGGGGCTGCCAGAATCGGTATCACTGGGACAGCTAGACAGCATTTGTGAGGCGGAACTACCACAGGCGTTGGGTATAAAAGCAAAATTTAGAGTGGAAAGGGCCCACATAGTGGGACCATTGATGAGACAGCAAGAGGCAAACAAAGGAGAAAGACAAAATTCAAACAATAAACCCCCTCCAAGAGCCAGACAGGTGATAGTCAAATACCTTGACTACAAGCACAAAGAAGAAATTCTGAAAGCCTTTAGAGAACGAAAATGGCTTTTACAATACCAAGGAAATAGACTGCTGATCTTTGGGGATTATTCTGTTGATGTGTCCAAACGGAGGAAGGACTTCAGCAAACTGTGCACATTTCTGTTCAATAAAAGAGTAAAATGCCAACTACTTTACCCGGCAATATTAAAGGTCAGGAACTCCAATGGTTCGTTCTCATACTACAAAGACCACAAGGAAGCGGAAAATATCCTCATGTCAGAATATAACGGGAGCCAGACGGAGGGACAGGAGAGGAGACCTAATGGAGGAGGAAACTACAGAAAAGGTTCCCGTACAGGTTCGGGAGGAGAAGGTGATCAACGCGGCAGGCAAACACAACCCGAGACCAGCGGAGAAGGGAATCGCAGCCCAGCCCAACAGCCTAGCCCTGGGACGGACTCTAGGGAGCAGCACTCTTGAGAGCCACCGAGACACATGATGACTCTTGAATTGACCTCTACTGGCCCTTATCTACTCTCCTTGATTAAAGAAAGTGGCCGAACCGAGAGGGATGAGCCAGCGTGTAGGGGACAGAGGGGGAACTATATATATTTTTTTTTTCTTTTCCCCTCTTCTCCCTCTTCTTCTCCCTTCTCTCCCCTGCCTTATTCCTTCTCTCTTCTGTGTTGTCTCTGGTGTGTTCTCTCTTCTCTCCTCTTTTTTCTCTCCTATCTCTTCTCTCCTCGATGTTTCTCTTCTCTCTCTCTCTCTTTTCTGCTCTTCCCGGCTCTCCCTCTCTTTTCCTCTTCTCAGCTCGGCTCTTCGTCTCTCTCTTCTTTTCTCTTCTCTTTCTTTCTCTCTCTCGCTTCTCGGCTGTGTTCTTCTCTCTCTCTCTGCTCGGCTCTTTTCTCTCTTTTTCTCTGCTCTTCTCTTCTTCTCTCTCTGTGGTTTGCTTTACAGATTCAAATACAGTGGATACGACCAGGTTGGCAGGAAGGTCCCACAAAACCAGGACTAATTCAGTAGATGAACTCTCTTTAAGGTCCTACTACTTATGACATAATGTTTTAATCCTTGCATATTACTTCAGGCTGTTGCGTTTTACGCGGGGGATAGAACACAGAGCTTGTTTATCAGGGGGGTGACTAGGGAGCTTCATATTTTGGCCAGGAAGAAGGGAAGTCACTAGCATGGCAAAAAGTGCCGAAAGTCCCTTCAAAGGGATAACTTGTTCTATTGTTGTAGGATATATATTTTACATATGTTGTTTAAGAGTTTACAAACAAGTTGGGGAAAAGAAATGCCATTCTGGCGGAATCACGTGTGAAGGCAATAATGATAGTCGTGTCTATCCTACAGCCGGGGACCTGAAGGGCGGTATTGACAAGAGCAAATTATCTAGACAAACATGGTGCAACTAACAACGTGGAATGTTAAGGGCCTAAGATCACCTAACAAACGGGCAATGATACTAAGGGGCACTTTGCACACTGCGACATCGCAGGTGCGATGTCGGTGGGGTCAAATTGAAAATGACGCACTTCCGGCATCGCATGCGACATCGCAGTGTGTAAAGGCTGGATGATACGATTAACGAGCGCAAAAGCGTCGTAATCGTATCATCGGTGCAGCGTCGGCGTAATCCATGATTACGCTGACGCGACGGTCCGATGTTGTTCCTCGCTCCTGCGGCAGCACACATCGCTGTGTGTGAAGTCGCAGGAGCGAGGAACGTCTCCTACCGGCCTCACTGCGGCTTCCGTAGGATATGCGGAAGGAAGGAGGTGGGCAGGATGTTTACATCCTGCTCATCTCCGCCCCTCCGCTCTGATTGGCCGCCTGCCGTGTGACGTCGCAGTGACGCCGCACGACCCGCCCCCTTAACAAGGAGGCGGGTCGCCGGCCACAGGGACGTCGCACGGCAGGTGAGTGTGTGTGTGAAGCTGGCGTAGCGATAACTTTCGCTACGCCAGCTATCACCACATATCGCTGCTGCGACGGGGGCGGGCACTATCGCACTCGGCATCGCAGCATCGGCCTGCGATGTCGTAGTGTGCAAAGCCCGCCTAAGACACTTGAAAAGATTAAAAACAGATATTGCTCTACTACAAGAAACCCACTTGGGGAGGGAAGATTTCTTTCGCATGAAAAAATATTGGGTGGGTTCAGTATATGGGGCAGCGGCACAAGGAAGGAAGGCAGGCACAATGATTTTGATAAACAAACAGCTTAGACATGAAGTAGTGGCTCAGGAAGCGGATGATCAGGGAAGATGGCAACATTTAATAATCAATAGCCCAGCGGGAACACTCAGCATATATAATATCTATGGCCCAAACTCGAAGCAGAATCAGTTTCATGACACCATAAAAGCCATAATCCTCTCGGACAAGGAACCTAACATCATAGTGGCGGGGGATTTCAATGCAGTGCCAAACTCGGTGGAGGATAGAAGTAAGGGAGAGGGTGAGTCAGGATCCGGGGATAAAGGTTCAAACCACAGAGATGTCTCACTGGAGGATGTAGGCTTAAAAGACATCTGGAGACTAAATCACCCGCACGATAGAGAGTATACGCACTTCTCTCACCCGCACAACAGTTGGTCTCGTATAGACCAGATTTGGTTGTCTATGAAACTTGCGAATGGTGTACAAAATTGCGCGATTGAGAGTATGGTGATCTCAGATCATAGTCCGGTGAGAGTGGACCTTAGAGAAAAATTCAAAAGAGGATCAGACATTATTTGGAGATTCCCGTCGTTCCTCATTAGACAGGACAATTTTCGCAAGATAATACAAGAATGGTGGGAGGAGTTCTCAGAGGATAACAAGGATCACAGGGTGACCCCGATATTATTTTGGGAAACTGCGAAAGCGGTCTTGAGAGGACGCTTGGTGGGGTATGCGGCCATGGTCAAACGGAAGACGAATGTGAACTACAACTTCCACAGCGAGGCAGTGCGACTAGCGTATACTAATTATATGACAGACAGGTCTAGCATGGCAAAAGACAGGTGGTTGGCAGCCAAAAGAGATTTTGACGAGTGGGCAAAAAAAAAGGAGCAACTATTTTGGTCACATAAAGAGGCGGAGCTTCATAGATTTGGTAATAAGGCAGGGAGGATGTTGGCAAATTTAGCAAGGGGTAACAGAAAAATGACGGTAATCTCTACGTTGAAAACAAAAGGTGGGGGGGTGACTTCGGATCCCAGGGAAATTAATAAGGTGCTGAGAGAATATTACAGAAAGTTGTACGGGCCAGGACAGAACGACATGACTGACGAGTCGGAGTGGTTACGACAAGCCCAATTACCTAGCTTAACAGTGGAGGAACGGGAAGTCTTAAACGCAGACATTACAGAGGAGGCGGTTTCAAGAGCAATTGGGGAACTTAGCACTAACAAGGCGCCAGGGCCCGATGGTTTCAATAGCGAGTTCTATAAAGCTCTCAAGGATCAGATTTCACCAGATTTAACTTCAGTCTTTAATGCGATCCTGGGAGGAGCAGAAATAGCTAAAATTGCTAATATAGCATACATTAAATTAATACCTAAGGGAACTAAGGACCTGGACGACCCTTCGAGTTATCGGCCCATCTCGCTCATCAACCAGGACTTAAAAATAATGTCTAAAATTATGGCTGACAGATTGGCCACAGTCTTACCTAGGATAATTTCAGAACACCAGGTAGGGTTTATAAAAGGGAGAAATGCAGTGACCAACATTAGAAAGACAATTTTAGTGGTTGATGCGGTTAGATTGGGGCATACGGAGGGAAAGGCAAGCCCTGCGTTAGTCACACTCAACGCTGAGAAAGCGTTCGATAATGTTAACTGGAGCTGGTTGGACAAGATGATGGAGGCCGCAGGGATCTTAGGTAGGATGAGACTCTACATTAACAATCTATATGCCAACTCGGGAGCAAGGATCCACACCCCGGGATTTTTGTCTGATGTGTTTCCCCTGATGAAAGGGACGAGACAGGGATGCCCGCTATGCCCCTTACTATTTAACCTGGCAATTGAACCCCTATCAAGTGTGCTGCAGGGTAACAATAGTTTCAAAGGGATCAACATAAGGGGAATAGAGATGAAGTTAGCGCTTTTCGCCGATGACGTGATTTTATATATGGGGGACCCTGTTGCGGACCTGCCCTGGACACTTGACATGATTGAAAAATTTGGTGCCTTTTCAGGCTTTAAGTTAAACAAAAAGAAATGCGAGCTCTTATTTCTGAGCGGAGGTAAAGGGCCAACTGGGGGAAACCCAAGTGAGGGTCATGTAAATGGGATCCCTATAGCGCACTCATCGGTAAAGTACCTGGGAGTGTATATAGGGAGGACGGCGGAATCAATTTATAAACTGAACTATGGTCCACTGATCAGAAAAATCATTAATCAGTTGAGGGGCTGGAAGGGACTACCCCTGCCATTACTGGCAAGATGCCATCTCATAAAAATGATGAGCTTTCCTAGGCTAGGCTGCTGTACCCCTTCCAAACGATCCCTCTATTGATAACATTAAAGGACGTTAACAGACTCAATTCAGCGTATGATGCAGATTTTGTTTGGAGGGGAAGGAAACCCAGAATAAAACTGCGCACGCTGATGAAGTCAGTGGAGGAGGGAGGAATAATTTTCCCGGATGTCAGAGGGTATAACATTGTGTGCATCATGAGACACGTAATTGACTGGTTGAGAGGAACGAGCAGGCACTCAGATTATGAAACGGAACTCAAGTATGCAGAACCATGGGACCTGAAGTCCATTCTACACTCCCCACTGTCCAAGGTTGAAGGTCATATAAGAAACTCGGTTATACTCCGAGACACAATGTTGGCCTGGAGATTGGTTAGACGGAAATTGGGACTTTCATGGAAGGTATCAAAATACCTAAATCCCTGTGCGTCACCAAACTTTCCCCAGGGGAGAGAGAATAAACTTTTCCTCAAATGGAAAGAGAAGGGCATTAGGAGAATGATAGATGTCATGAATGTGGAAGAGAAAAGATGGATGACAGGTCGGGAAGTGCTTGATAAATACAATCTCAACGGCCTCCACATCATTCAGTACGAACAATTGAAGCATGGAATAATGAGAGAGCTTGGTGAGATTGGAAGGGAACTGAACAAGAGCATGATTGACGAGCTTATGGGATGTAGTGTAGCAAATGTAAATGTTTCTCGAATATACCAGACATTTAGAGGTGTGCTAATATCCAGGGAAGATAGTCGTACACTTCTAGCATGGGAAAAACAACTGAAAGGGCAAGAAGTGGTGGAGGTCATACTGAAAGGATGGGTTCAGATGAGGAAACAAGTCACTAACGAGAGCTGGAGAGACACCCAATTTAGGATATTACACAGGGCTGTTTTGGGCTTCAACATACCGGGCAGAGTGGCACGGTGTCCTAAGTGCCACAAAGAAAAAACAGACATGCTGCATGGTTTGTGGGAATGCAGGTCAATAAAGAGGTTTTGGAATCAAGTCAGAGCTTTAGTTCAGACAACATGGAGAATTTCCTGCAAACCAGAGTTAATGGTGTGGATCTTCCATTTTTTTGAGGGTGGAGTCAGAGGGGGATTGAACACTCAGGACAAAAAGACATTTGCAATCATACATGACATAGCCATGATAGCTAAAAGATGCCTCCTAAGGCACTGGATACAGGAGGAGGCACCATCCACTGGGGAAGTCATTGGTGAACTACATAATCTTTTGAGGCTGGAGAAATTAGAAACAGAAAGGGACAAGGATAATATGACAACCAAGTTTTTTGGGAGGTGGAAAGCTTTTATAGAAGTTTATTTCAAACAGGAAGACATAAATCATTTAGTGACACCTCGGGGGAACACTATTCTCCTTAAGGAGACTTTGCAAGCCAGTCTGGCTGCCAGGTAAGGGGACTTATAGCTGCAATGCCCCTAAAATTCCACGGGGGAACACTATTCTCCTTAAGGAGACTTTGCAAGCCAGTCTGGCTGCCAGGTAAGGGGACTTATAGCTGCAATGCCCCTCTGGGAAATATTCAAATTGTCTCTCCAGTAAAGGAGACAAACTCTAGCACAGCGCCACCTATTGGAAGTAGCGATCCTAAAAGTCACAAGTGGATTTTTGACAATCCTTTGCAATATGACTCAGGATATATAAGCCAGATCAGAATCCCAATTTGCAGACACGGTGTTTCGGGGTGCTTGCCCCTCGTCAGTGCAAAGTATGGGGGTGTCTGATCTGGCTCATGAGAAAGCTATGTGGGGACCACGGGGTCCCCCGTGGTCCCCACATAGCTTTCTCATGAGCCAGATCAGACACCCCCATACTTTGCACTGACGAGGGGCAAGCACCCCGAAACACCGTGTCTGCAAATTGGGATTCTGATCTGGCTTATATATCCTGAGTCATATTGCAAAGGATTGTCAAAAATCCACTTGTGACTTTTAGGATCGCTACTTCCAATAGGTGGCGCTGTGCTAGAGTTTGTCTCCTTTACTGGAGAGACAATTAGTGACACCTTTCAGGCATACGGAGTGGTACCTCCTAAATGAAATCCAGGATAGCTTGGGAAAGCTGAGGATTACCTAGCGGGGACCCAGGTGAAGGACAAAGGTGAGATGGTATGGCATCATCAAGGCACGGCATCGACATTAGAAATATTAAAGAATGGCACAGGGGTTCAAGGGTTTGTTTCATGTATGTTACGTTCGGATTTTCTAATTCTAATTTACTATTTGTCAATGTAATCTGAAATGTGATTTGAGATAGAGAAGGGATTTTACCCCTTTCTTTGGTGCATATTGACAGCTGAATTCTTGTCTTTTGTAAATCATACTACTTTTGATACGATATTGAATAGAATCTGTAAAATCAATAAAAATTGTTTGGAAAAAAAAAAAAAAATGCTCACTGCACCCCTGAATGAGTTCATTGAGGGGTGTAATTTGTAAAATGGGGTCACTTTATGGGGGTTTGCTTTTCTGGCATGTCAGGGTCAAACCATTCCAATTAAATCTCAACTTCAATATGGCGTTCCTTCCCTTTTGAGTTTTGCACTGTGCCTCAAGAGTGGTTTTTGACCACATATAGGATCTAGCTGTAGTCAAGAGAAATTGCTCAAATTGTGTGGTTTAGTTTTTCCTGTTATCCTTGTGAAAATTTAAAAGTTTGCACAAAAGCAACATGTTTGTGGGAAGAATATATTTTTTCATTTTCACAGCTCAATATTATAACAATATTATAAAGTTTTCTGTAGCACCCGAGGCTCAAGGTGCTCACTACACATTTGGATAAATTCCTTGAGGGGTCTCATTTCCAAAATAGACTAACATTTGGGGGATTTCAAATGTTTAGGCACATCAAGGGCTCTCCAAACACGATGTGAAGTAACGATTCCAGCCAGTTTTACTTTCAAAAAATCAAATGGTGCTCCTTCCTTTTTGAGCCCTGCCGTGCGCCTATACAATAGTTTTTTCACCACATATGGGGTATCGGCATACTAAGCAAAAATTACACAACAAATTAAACATTTTGGGCAAAAGCAACATGTTTGTGGGAAAAATTTATTTTTTTCATTTTAATGGTTAAACTTTATAAAATTCTGTGAAGTACGTGGGGTTTCAAGGTGCTGACCAAACATCTAGATAAATTCTTTGAGGGGTCTAGTTTTCAAAAAAGGGTCACATGTGGGGGATTTCCACTGTTTAGGAACATCAGGGGCTTTCCAAATGCAACATCTGCTAACGATTCCAGACATTTTTGCGTAAAAAAGTAGATTTGTTTTCCTTCCCTCATCCTCTGTAAAACGTGGTGGAGTTAGTGTGATGGCATAGGCATGCATGACTTCCAATGGCACTAGTTCACTAGAGTTTTTGATGATGTGACTGAAGACAGACGCAGCTGAATGAATTCTGAAGTGTACAGGACAATACTTTCTGCTCAGATTCAAACAAATGCAGCAAGGTTGCTTGGACGACGCTTTACGATAAAGATGGACAATGAATGACTCAAAACATTCTGCAAAAGCAAAACAAGCTTTTTAAAGCCACAGAAGTAAAATATTCGGCAATGTTTGAGCCAATCCCCAGATCTGATCCCCATCAAGAATGCATTTTACATTCTTAAGACAAAACATAAGACAGAAAGATCAACAAAGAAGCAACAACTGAAGTCAACTGCAGTATAGGCCAGCAAAGCATCACAAATCAGGAAAACCAGCATTGGTGACGTCCATGGCTTCCAGACTTGCTTCCAGACTTTTGGCAGTCATTACCTACAAAGGATTTTCTTCTGCAAAGTATTAAAAATGAACATTTGATTTATACTAAAGTTAATTCGTCCTATTACTTCTGAGCCCCTGAAATGAGAAGGCTTTGTAGAAAAATGGTTTCAATTCCTAAACGTTTCTGTCATGGGCGTATCATGCTTGACAGACAGTCTTCTGGTGTCTGGCTGTAGACAGTCACAGTGTTTGGCTACACAAACTACTCCCTGACATTCTCTTTTTCTCTGCTTGGGGTTAATCCCTTTCCCTTTAGGACCCTGTGGATTTTTTCATTATTCAGCTGTTAATCATCAGCGCTTTCCTTGGTGTCCTTAAATACTTTCATTCCCCCTTGATCTTTGCTGGTGATAGAGTTAAACCTATACAGGCCTTGGATGCAAGCAGTCGGCGTATATCCATGTGAAGAAATATTGTTGTTTATTGCTGTACCTCTCCCTGAATCATCCTGGAGATAATTAGTTCATATACTTTCCCCTGAGTGTGCTCATTTTGTCTTCTTTTTAGCTTAGTGGGGGTGACTAATTGCTCATTTCATTGGTTACCTACCTAGGGTCCAGTTCTAGGGTCAGTCAGAAAGGCTTAACTAAACACCTATCGATCGAGTATTCATCAGAGTCTCAGATGGTGAGGTTTGACTTGGCTGCCAGTAGATGCTAGGTGCCATTTCCAGTGTAGTGTCCGGGACTGTGAAAGCTGAGTGGTCCTAGGTGTCAACAGGACAGGAGTGTAGCTGGCACTCTCACACCGGGGCCTGGGGTGACTCGTTACTGGGTAGCGGTTCTGCTCCTGGGGCGCCGCGGTGGCGTAGCCCGGCTCCGTGACCCCAGTGGTGTCATTAAAGGAATAGGAAGGGGATGATGATAGTTTATTCGTAACACCACCTGTGGTATGCGGCAAGTTAGGTGCCGTTGCTGCGAGATGGGGACCTCTGGGACAGATGGAGACGCAGCTTAGATGGTGCAGCTCTGTCACGCTCCCGTTCTGACCGCGCCACCCACCACTTGTCGCTCCGCCCTCTGGAGTCACCACTCCCCGCCGAGCTCGTTTTCCTGCTCCTTCCTTCCATACTGTTACCCCGTCGGTCCCAACGCCGCGCCGCACTCTCACTTCTCACTGCAGCCACCTGTGCTCCAGCATCCTGCCTCTCCTCCTGTGGGTTCAGCTCTGACTTCTGGGTTGCGGGCTTCACACATGCACTCTAGAGGGCGCGCACGTGCAGTCACCTAGACTTAAAGGACCAGCATAGCTGTTCTGGATTTGACTACTAATTAGCCTTGGGTATTTAACACTTCCTATTTCCCTTGGCCGGTGCTTGTTCAACGTGTCCCTGTAGCTTGTCTCTTGAACCAGTTGTTCAGGTCCCTCTATGCTATGTGCTTGAAGTAACTCTTTCTCTGCTTACAGATCCTGAGTACCTTCCTGAGCACGCTTTCCATCCTGATCACATTAACCCGCACCAGTCTTCGATTCTGGACTTCAACGGGATCCCGTTAACCTGCACCAGTCTTCGGTTCTGGACTTCAGCCTGATCCCCTTAACCTGTATTTGGCCCAGATCTGGTCCTGTATCCACCACAGACTCTATAAGACGCTATCCTGCGAATCCTGCTGATCCCGGCTTCCATGCATCTAGGCCTTCTGGAGTTACAGTGGACAGTCCCTGTATAGGGGTTCGCTCGAGGCGGCGCCACAGGGGTCCAGTGGGTCCACTCCCAGAACTATCATTACAAGCCCTCCACAGGTAGAGCTGGGCCCCAGGGCAGATGGGGGTGGTAGTAGTGTATGATGGCGGGCGCAGGCGAATAACGGAGCGACACAGGGATATAGTCTCAAGGTTTTTACTCACTGTAGCAGGTCCCAAGGTAACACGACATACTAGTGACTGCCATTGGAGTGCTGGGGTTTCACTGTGATGGGCTCCAGCCGCTCCAGGGTAGTTCAGAGGTCGAGTCCGGTGCACCTTTCTTATGTGTACCTTACCTGGCCATCTTCCTGTGATTGCTTCGCCCTCCTGCCTTGCGCCCTCGCTCACTGAACCCTGTGCCAGTGCCCGTGGGCCCTGTTGGGTGGTGTGAAGCTCTATCCCTTGGTCTTTTTGGATCACCTTCCAGTGAATTTGTGTGCGAATGTGGCTTCGGTGCTTGCAGTCACCTCATCCGCTAGTGGAGTACGTAGGTTCTTCTCCTCTAGCCTAGGGACCAGTCACCGTGTTGCTGCCAAGTCCTTCCACCTGTAGATTATATGTGAAACAAGGCCACGGGAGGATGTTGCACTTCCCGTGGTCTCTAGGACCATTTCTGTCTGTGCCTGAGCCGAGCGGTACCAGCTCTAGGCAACTGGTCTTTGCTCCTCCACTGCTCCTCTCCTTTCCTTCTCCACACTCCATACTTCACACTATGTTCCGAGTTCCGACTTGGACTACTGTGTTTACATTCCTAATACTCCACCCCCCAGCCTGGCTTCGAGTATAATCACGCCCTTGCCATATCTGATGAGGTGTTTCTGAGCCTGGGTGTTGTGCTTTTGTGTGAACCGGTGTTGACCTCCTCCATACCCAGGATGAAATATCACATCTCTGGATGATGTGCAGTACCTCTGTGGCGACTGAAGCCTTAGGGACACCACACTCCCCCACAGCAAATCCCTGCACGTCCTCGGGCTGGAACAAAACAAAAATATAGTGGTATGAAGACATGCAAATCTTTGTATGCAGTAAACATTATAAACATTTTTGTTCCCTTTATGGGATTCATCAACTTGAACGTTATCAACATGATAAACTCTTACATTAAACTATAAAAACTTGACAGTATAAAACATCAGCTTTTGCATAATAAAATTCTGTTGAAGAGCACGATGCCAAGTGTCCTTGCACCACTCCTATGATATGCAAACTTGTAGCAGCAAATACACAAAGTGGGGGACCTACCACCAACAAATCCCCAACGTAGGCTCTGGGTGGGCAACAGAGCATTCCTGATCACGCTTAATTGCTTCCGCCACACCAGATGGGTTTTATCTCCTGTGATCTGCGAATTATGCTAGAGGGCGCTGTAATAAGTGCAACTATTTACATGCGCAGTCCTGGTCACCCATAGTCGAGTGACCCAGTTGTCCATTCTCAAATACACAAGAGAAAAAAACCAAACCATTATCTGCAAAGTAATCAACACTTTCAAACTGGTTAACTATTCACATCTTCTGTAAAGCTGGGTTTACACACTGCAACATCTCAAACGACATCGCTGTAACGTCACCGGTTTTGTGACGCAATAGCGATGTTGTTTGCGATGTTGCAGTGTGTGAATCACATCAGCGACCTGGCCCCTGCTGTGAAGTTGCTGATCGCTACAAATCGTTCAGGACCATTCCTAGGTCCTTTGTTTCTCGCTGTGCAGCATGCATCGCTACAAAGTTTCACTGTGTGAAGACTTTGCAGCGACTTTGTTAGCAACTTCCCTTTCAAAAAGCTGCTTATCAACGTCCCCAACAACCAGCTAGGTCGCTCTGCAGGTCCGGATCGCTGTTGCGTTGTTGGCCAGGTTTGCCTGTTTGACAGCTCACCAGCGACTCACCAGAGACTTAGGGAGGTCGCTGTTACGTCACAAAACCGGTGACGTAACAGCGATGTCCTTTGCGATGTTGCAGTGTGTAAACCCAGCTTAAGTGCTTTCTATTTATTCTCTGGCACCAGGCCTGCAGCAGTCCATGTATCCTGGCATACCATAGGTCAGACCCAGTGTCTGTGTCCCTTGGTCACAGGACACAATGCTTGTCGTGCTGACTGGGGCAGATTCCCGGTCGGGTGCTTCTGCCTCCAGACGGTGGATTTTTACATCCAGGGCATACCAGCCCTTTTCTCCTTTATGTCTGGTGTAGATGACGGAGTCGCCCGGGTACAAATCCCGCTGGCAGAGCATCTCGCGGACTCTGCAGGACATTGCACCTTGGGCTGCTTCCTGGGAAGGCAGGACTCCTGGGTCATTTGGTAAGTTTCGTTTCTTTTCTGCTATTGTAGGGGGCGGGCATGGCTTTTCGCGCCGTTTAGCAGCCCAGTCCACGCAGGGAGGGTGCACCCAACCCCTTTGATTGCATATGGTGCCTGTTCTTTTTCAATGGACGCCATTTGCACAGCCTTTTTACACAGTCTGTTAAGGCGCACAGTACCCGTGGCAACGGGCATGACAATCCTGTTCGTGACGCCAAATTTACACGCCTGCAGCAAGGCCTAGGGTGAGTCGTTACTGGGCAGCGGTTCTGCTCATGGGGCGCTGCGGTTGCATGGCCCGGCTCCGTGACCCCAGCAATGTCGTTTAGAGAATAGGAAGGAGTCGATGACAGTTTATTTGGACGACACCTGTGGTATGCGGCAAATTAGATGCTGCCGCTGTGGGATGGGGACCTCTGGGGAAGATGGTGACACAGCTTAGATGGTGTAGCTCTCCACAGGTAGAGATGGGCCCCAGGGCGGATGGGGGTGGTAGTAGTCTATGAAGCGGGCGCAGGCGAATAACGGACCGACACAGGGACGCAGTCTCAAGGTCTTTACTCACCGTAGCAAGTTCCAAGGTAACACGACATACCAGTGACCACCTTTGGAGTGCTGGGGTTTCACTGTGATGGGCTCCAGCTGATACCGGGTAATTTGGAGGTCGAGTTCGGTGCACCTTTATTATGTGCACCTGCCCTGGCCGTCTTTCTGTGCTTGCTTCGCCCTCCTGCTTTGCGCCCTCACTCATTGAACCCTGTGCTCGTGGACCCTGTTGGGTGGCGTGAAGCTCTGTCCCTTGGTCCTTTTGGGTCACCTTCCAGTGAATTCGTGTGCGGGTTGTGGCTTCGGTGCTTTCAGTCACCTCAGCTGCTGGTTTTATTAGTGGAGTACGTAGGTTTTTCTCCTCTAGCCTAGGGACCAGTTCCTGTGTTGCAGCCAAATCCATCCACCTGTAGATTATATGTGGAACAAGGCCACGGGAGGATGTTGCACTTCCCATGGTCTCTAGGACTCTTTCTGTCTGTGCCTGGGCTGAGCAGTACCAGCTCCAGGCCACAGGTCTTCGCTCCTCCACTGCTCCTCTCCTTTCCTTCTCTCTCCACACTCCACACACCACACTGTGTTTCCACTTGTACTACTGTGTTCCCACTCTTAAGACTCCACGCCCCCAGCCTGGCTTCGGGTATAATCACGCCCTTGCCATGTCTGATGAGGTGTTTCTGAACCTGGGTGTTGTGCTTTTGTGTGAACCGGTGTTGACCTCTTCCATACCCAGGATGAAATACTACACCTCTGGATGATGTGCGGTACCTCTATGGCAACTGAAGCCTCAGAGGCGCCACATAACCATAGACTGGATGATTACTAGGAGTCAAATAGGGCTGACACAAGAACTAGACAGGGCCGGAACAGGTACAGGCAGGTTCAGGAACATAGAACGAGTACTGGACACCAGATGGCAGGTACTGGAAAGACAGCAGGCTGTTATGATCTGGTAACCGTGGACGATCACAAAAAATCCCATTAATCAGGAAAAAACAAAAGCACTAGAGTAGGTGGAAACTGAGCTGACCGCAATCCCCTATCTATCAGACAACACTAGAAGTAGCAGTGGGATGTTCCTAACACACCTAGACACCTCGTCACTGCCTGAGAAACTTGCTACACCTCAAAGATAGAAATGAGGACTCCTAACTTGCCTTGGAGCAGTCCCCAAAGAAATAGCAAGCCCCCAACATGCAACAACGGTGATGTTAGAAATCACAATACACAAATAGAAAATTTAGATTAGCAAAGGTGAGGCCCGACTTACTAGATACGACAGGACAGATAACTGATTGCGGCCAGCAGAAACCCTGTAAAACATACCAAACTCCTGATAGGAAAAAAATACTAAGACCACACGGTCTCTCCCCCACTATATCAGGTACTCTTGTGCCAGACACTTTAAACTCCAGATATAATGGGAAGAAACAAAATCACAGAACAAATAATATTCAAGTGCAAATAATGCAAACATGAACAGGGAGCAAGTTCCTTTTCTTGCTGGAGGAACTGCCCTGTTCACAGAGGCAGAAAGACAGATTCTCACATACAAGAAACCAAACACAGAACCAAATGGAATAAGCAGAAACAACCTTAAGTGCAATTTCAGAAATTAAGCACAGAAACTAGCAAACTTATCTTGAGTAGATTCAGGCACAGAAGAAATGGGAGAAACTGAAGGGAAAACTCCCAGACATCTTCAGAAGCAGGCAGGAAGCATTATCACCGGCGGCCGCCATGCAGAAAATGCTCTCCTAAATACACTACGCTGATTTACAATAGAATTCCCTGGCTTCCTAATTAACTCCAACACCTGTCTGGGTCACAGATTCAGACTCAGCTTCATTACCATTCCTGGCCACCAGAGGGAGCTCCACACCATCACCCACTCGGATGACATTCACAACAGCAGGCACTGGCACAGTCGTCAAGTACTGGCAGTTACTAGCAGAGATCTTCAGGAACTGACAGGATGGCAGGCATTGGAACAGTCGTTAGGTACTGGTAGTTACTGGTACAGGTCCTCAGGCACTGGACATCAAGTACAGGCACAGGGCATCAGGTACTGGCAGGACGGCAGGCACTGGCATAGTCATCAGATACTGGCACAGTTCATCAGGCACAGGACATTGGGTACAGACACAGGACTGCAGGTACAGGCACAAGACAATAGGTACTGGCACAGAACATCACATACTGGCAGGAACTGGCATATGTTATCTGGCACAGGATATAAGCAACGCTGACAAGGCTAGTGCAGGCACACAGGCAATATTGGAGATACTGAACTTAGGATCTGTTGGGCCCTCTATACGCTGGTTTTTGGATATGCCAATCCCTCAATATGCTGACCCCTGGATATGCTGGGTGCAAGATACGCTGGACTCAGGCAGGATATCTGACTCAGGCAGGACAACAGACTTCAGGCAGGACACAGGAACAGGGGCAGGAATCAGGCTGGACTGGTCTAGGAACACAGACAGGAACACAGGATTGTTGGATTCCGGAACCATGACAGATCAGGTATAGGATCACATGCTAGAAGGGTCCAGGAACACAGGCTGATTGGATCCAGGAACATGGACAGGTCAGGTACAGGAACACAGACTGTATGGGTCTAGGAACACAGGCCATACAGATCTAGGAACACAGACAGGAACATAGGCTGGATGGGTCCAGGAACACTCACAGGTCAGGCACAGAAATACAGGCTGGACAGGTCCAGGAATACAGACTGGACAGGTCCAGGAACACAGACAGGTATATGGAAAGGTCAGGTACAGAAACACAGGCTTAATAGGTTCAGAAACACAGACAGGAATACAGGTTTGTTGGATCCAGGAACACAGACAGGCCAGGTACAGGAACAGAGGCTGGAAGGGTCCAGGAACACAGATGGGAACACAGTCTGGATGGGTCCAGGAATACAGTCTGTACAGGTTCAGGAAAACATCAGGCACAGGACTGGAGCAACAGGCTGGACCAACACGTCAGGACTAGGTTAGAAACCTAATGAGTTGCTGTGGACCTGCCCATCAGGGCAGGAAGCCTTAAAAACCTGAGGCCTCCCAGCAATAGGCTGGGGACATCATTACATGGTGTGCACGCTGCCCTTTTAAGTGACAGGAGCGTTTGTGCACCCTAGGCTGGAGATCAGGAAACCCTGCACAGCATGTGCAAGGCCTATGGCCTACAGACCTCGGCAGGAGCCGAGGACTGGAACACACGGGGCAGCCATGGATGAGAACCAGGGTTCATACTACATGTGGGTGGCAATGCAGGAAAGCAGAGGACAACACAGCATGTAGGTGGCTATGTGGAAGAGCAGGTTACCTCTGTGGGAAATCTCAATCACCTCTCCACTGCCATTGCGTCCGACGGTGGATTTCGGGTCAGTGCGCATAACCCCGGAGTTCCGGTCATGATAAAAGATCTTTAGAAATACTTTTTCTAAAGATCTCTTTATCTATGCTAGTGTATACAGCGACAGTTAGGCAGGAATTAGCAATATGCCCCCTGAACTGGTTGTCGTTCTGGGTGCATATTGGACATGACAGGTTCCCTTTAAGGCTACATTCACACTTCCGTTGTTTTACATCAGTCACAATCCGTTTTGTGACTGATGTGACAGATGCGTTGGAGATTGTGGTACAACTGATGGGACGGATCCGTTAAAAAACTGATCCGTTGTAGCAGTTTGTACCTGGCAGAATCCAGCTGTGGCCGCGATGACCTGAGTGACATCACCGCTGACAGCGCGACTCACTACAGTTGCTCTGTGGAGCTCACAGTGAGCGGCGGTGTTCTATGGCCGCTCCTGTCAGCTTCCGATGTAGCAGAGCTGGAAGTGTCGTGGGACCTCATGTGGATTACGCCAGACCTGGAGGGGTATTTGGGGATTAATAAAGTGGTGAAAGAGGGTGTTTTTATGTCTTTTATTTCAAATAAAGAATTTTTCGGTGTTTGTGTTTATTTACTTTTACTACAGATTAATCATGGGGGTTGTCTCATAGATGCCTGCCATGATTAACCTAGGACTTAGTGGCAGATATGGGCAGCCATTAACTCCTTATTACCCTGATTGCCACCGCACCAGGGCAATTTGGGATGAGCCAGGTAGAGTCCCGGGACTGTCGCATCTAATCAATATGGCAATTCTGTGCGGCTGCTGGCTGATATTTTTAAACTGGGGGGCTCCCCATAACGTGGGACTTCCCATCCTGAGAATACCAGCCTTCAGCCACGTGGCTTTATCTTGGCTGGTATCAAAATTGTGGGGGACCAAATGCCGTTTGTTTAAAATTATTTATTTATTGTACTGCACAATATAGACCTGTCCACCGGCAGCTGTGATTGGTTGCAGTGAGACAGCTGTCACTCAGCATGGGGGCGTGTCTGACTGCAACCAATCATAGGCACCAGTGGGCGGGGAAGTAGTGAATACGAGATGGAATAATGAGCGTCCGGCATTTTCAAAAGCAGGAGAAGCCGCCGGAGCAGTGTGACAGCTGTGAAGTGTCGCGCCGGTGATCGGTGAGTATGAGAGAGGGTGTGAGAGGGAGAGACCGACCGACAGAGAGAGAGACCAACAGAGAGAGAAACCGACCGACAAACAGAGAGAGAGACCGACATCGACAGAGAGAGAGAGAGACTGCCCGACCGACAGACAGAGAGAGACAGACAGAGAGAGAGAGAGATTTTCTAACCAGAAAGGAAACATTTGAGCATGCTCTGTTGCTAAAAGACGGAACCATCGCCGCAATCCGTCATTTGACAGATTGGACAAATTCAGGCACCCATAGGCTTCCATTATAACCAAGGACGGATGCCGACGGAATCCTGCGCACTGCGTTTTTTCGCCGCTACAAAAAACATTCTGCGTTGCTTCCGCCCGGCGGTCAATCATTCCATGACTGATCAGTCACATAGTGGATGCAACGCAGGGCCATCAGTCGCAATCCGTCGTTAATACAAGTCTATGGGGAAAAAACGGTATCCTGCAAAATATTTTTTGCAGGATACCGTATTTCCTCAAGGCAACGGATTGTGACTGATGCAAAACAACGGAAGTGTGAATGTAGCCTAAAGGGGGCTTTACACACAGCGATATCGCTAGCGAGCGTACCCGCCATCATCGTTTGTGCATCACGGGCAAAACGCTGCCCGTGGTGCACAATATCGCTAGGAGCTGTCTAAGGGGGCGGTTCGTGTGGCGTCACTAAGCGGCCGCCCATTGGAAGCAGAGGGGCGGAGATGAGCGGCCGTCACATCCTGCCGACCTCCTTCCTTCCTCATTGCCGGCGGCCGCAGGTAAGCTTTAATTCGTCATTCCCGACGTCTCACACGTAGCGATGTGTGCTGCCTCGGGAACGCCGAACAACCTGCGTCCTCAACAATCAACGATTTTTAGAAAATGAACGACGTGTCAATGATAGACGATTTGGTGAGTATTTTCCATCGTTAATGGCCGCTCGTTGGTGTCACACGCAACAACGTCACTAACGATGCCGGATGTACTTCACGGAATCTGTGACCCCGGCGATATATCATTAGATACGTCGTTGCGTGTAACGGGCCATTTAATGTTCTACTTTCTAACTTTCTAACACAAATATTGTGTACATTTAATAATATGTTTCATTTTGCATTATAAGTTACAATCAATTCATTTATGATTTCATCAACAAAATATTATTCTTTAAATGGGTTGTGTAGCTAAAAAATATATCTTTAGATGTGCTTAATAAAGAAATCTATACAGCTTATGCATATGTACTTTAATTAAAGCTTTAAGACATTCTTGGACAGGTGACTACACAGGAAACTCTTAAGTGTCAAAAAAAAAAAAGAAGCATTTTTTAAAAATATTTGTACTGTATATTATTAATATATTATGTTTTAAGCACACATTTGTTTTGTAGCTGAATAACATCTTTACTATGGTGGATACTTCATTCAGGTGAGGTTCTATTCATATGTCCGTATTTTATGTTCTTTGTCCATCGGCATTTTTGATAGAAAATGCACACATTACATGTTTGGTTTTTTTGCAGCCTGATTTTGCAAAAACAAAATTAAAATGGAGACATTGTTATTTTTGACCTGATGCCATCCAAATGTTGTCCATTTCCTAATATTTACTAGGAAAAAGCTTGATTTTTGTTTTGCATTCGAGGGAAAGAATTCAACAGCGATGGTAAAATTTGGACACACAGTCCAAATGTGGATATAAAGTGCACCCAACACACTGATGAAAAATTGTCAGTCATTTCTCATTTGTAAAAAAGAACAGACATTTGAAAAAGGCTTAAAGGGATATTCTCAAATTTGGAAGTTATCTTCCCAATTAACTGAGGGTCCAACAGCAGAGACCGCCACCAATTTAGAGAACTCTATTTATACTCACTGGAGATAGCCAAGCGCAGCATCAGCTGGTCTTCGGCACTCCTGCAGTCGCAGTGTGAATGATTAATCACTGCTCCATTCAATCGCTCAGGGTCGGACTGGCCTGGCGACACAGCGGGAGATCTCCCTGTGGGCCCCGATTCCTTGGTGGGCCCCTTGCTGAAGATAAAGGGGTCCATATACTGGGACCCCAAACAAACGGGCCACTCACCATCACCATCAGCAGGGATCATGATGTTTTCTGCAGCCCTTGGGTAGATTCCCGAGACCACAGTGCTTGGGCCTGTAGCCGCACTTTGCTGACTGCCAGCATGCGCACACAGCATTCACTGCTGAACGTAGCGGAGTTAATGCACAATGCGCTCCTGTCTCACAGATAAAGAGGAGTGGCAGCCCCAGCATCACCCAGTGCTTTATACCCCCCCTTCACCCCAGTAATATGACACGACCTGGTTCTCGGGATGGGCGGGGGTCTCATGGGTTGGACCTTCAGCAGTTAAGAAGGTCCAAGGGGCTTAATTCCAAACTTCTTTTTAGAAATTAGAGAAGTAAAGGCTCATATATAAAATGTATACAGTCTAACTGATTTTGTCAGCATGACATTTTTACATACAGTACAGACCAAAGGTTTGGACACACCTCATTCAAAGAGTTTTCTTTATTTTCATGACTCTAAAAATTGTAGATTCACATTGAAGGCATCAAAACTATGAAGTAAAACGTGGAATGAAATACTTAAAAAAGTGTAAAACAACTGAAAATATGTCTTATATTCTAGATTCTTCAAACTAGCCACCTTTTGCTTTGATTACTGCTTTGCACACTCTTGGCATTCTCTTGATGAGCTTCAAGAGGTAGTCACCGGAAATGGTCTTCCAACAGTCTTGAAGGAGTTCCCAGAGATGCTTAGGACATCTTGTTGGCCCTTTTGCCTTCACTCTGTAGTCTAGCTCACCTCAAACCATCTCGAGACCAAAGCACAGATTTCCACTGGTCTAATGTCCATTCCTTGTATTCTTTAGCCCAAACAAGTTTCTTCTGCTTGTTGTTTGTCCTTAGCAGTGGTTTCCTAGCAGCTATTTTACCATGAAGGCCTGCTGCACAAAGTCTCCTTTTAACAGTTGTTCTAGAAATGAGAAGGTGTGTCCAAACTTTTGGTCTGTACTGTATTATTTACCATATAAATAAAAAGAAAACGAGCTTTATCTAAAGTCTGACTGAACCCGGCGAACCTGAACTTGCACTCATCTCTACCTAAAACAGCTCCTAATACTTCTACGCTTTGGCATATTATTCAAGGTGTACACATTTGCTTATATTTCAACATTGTTAAATTAGATCAGTGCCAAAGGGAGCCCTAGTAGTTGAAAATCTGCATCTGCTCATACCGTGCTAGAAGGGCTAAGGTAGGGACATCAAACGCCAAACATTTGCCTAAGGCTTCTCATCCTAGTAGAACAACCACTGCATTTCAAATTATCTTGATGATCTAGTTTCTTACATCGGATTTGTTACAGTATGCAGTTTCTTCAGGTTGTACGAGTATATGAGCTCTGATCATATCAAGTTTTAATTTTTTCTACTAATTGAATAAGGAAGTATTTCTCATTATCAGTACCTCACCTTTACTGGTCGTAAAGCTTCTACCCCTTACCCTCATAAGTATGGATGCCGGATCAGCCCAGAGTGGATGATCATGTCAGCAGGGAGAGTAGCTAGAAAAGTCTATCAAAGGAAATGCAATGTCTCCAACATTTAATTGTCTGATGCCCCTATACACTTTATATCAACGGGTTCACCCAACAGTATTATAATTTGTAAAGTAAGCATAAAATCTGATGACAGTGACATCACTTCATTAGGCTCTTTTGGTTTCTTCCCTAATCTATCTCTTATTTTAGTGTAGTTTAGTGCAAACGTTGCTTTAAAACTCTACTAATGAACTTTACACTTAAAGATATATTCCAGGTTACACTACTAATGTTAATATTACCCTTTAAATAGTTTCTACTTTTAAATACAAAGGGAACATTTTATAAAATTAAAATGCCACATGATTTATTAGATATATTGCAGTACTAGCTGCAACCACAAGAGGGCAGTGGTGCATGCCGGAAAAGTCGGCTTTAGCGCACCGTTTTTGATCCCAGTTAACTAATTTTATTTTCTTTGAACGTCACTCTTTCATCTCCGGTCTGAAGTATTTGCATGCTGAAATTGTACCATCCCTTATTGTACAAATTACATCTCTTGTACAACAAATTGCTTGGTACATTTCGTGGTTATCTATAATTTTTTTTTTCTCCTAGGGAAAATTATTTGAAAGAAAAGAAGAATACAGGGAAAGGCATGAATGGTGAGAACATTTAGTAGTAATGAAAATATGAAGTTCAGCAATATTATACATACAAAACAGCAAAATGACAGATATATACTTAACAATAAACTGATGAGTATACAGCAGTAATTAAGGAGAAATAGAATACTTAATGTATGTCAGGGGATTTTTCTGTCTCGTTATTAAGTAATTGGAAATTATATTAAGCATCGTTTTATTGAGTACTTGGTTTTAAAAAGATCACATATAGAAAAGTAACTTGAAGTTCATAAATCACAAAATCAAAATTTGTGTCAGTTATCGACAGACATATTATGTAGTAATTATATAATTATTGAGGTAATCTGTATTCTTAGATCAAGTATACCTCATTCATAGATACACTCTTTAACCATCTATACAAATTATTATTAGATACACTGACGAGCAAAAGCGTAACAAAGTTTTGACCTTTTGACTTTCAGGCTCTATATCTCACCATCCACTACAGCTTTCAGCATGAAACTACCTTCATTTTATAGACAATCATCTTGGCTATCACATACATAAATTTTCAATTATTTAGCATATGATTAGATATGCAGATTCTTGTGATGTCACTTCATTTTTACTGTTTTGTTCCTAAAAATCTAAATGTAAATTTTTAATATTTTGTTAGCATTTTGTAAATTCACCTTTGGCTTTCAACACTGCCTAAATCACTCTGGGCATGCTCTCAATTAGATTCAAGCATGTCGCTACCAAAATCTGATCTCAAGTATCTTCTACACGTTCCCAATGTTGGTGCATACTGGACAACTCACTTGGGTATGTATACAGATTTGTCTTCAACTATTCCTGAAAATGTTTGATTGGGTTGAGGTCTGGGGACTGTAGGGGCCAATCAAGCACATCTACTTCATAGTCATTAAACCATTTGTTTACTTGGTGTACAAACTAACTTTTTTGAAGGATACTCACATAAAGCTCAGCATTGAGACCACCATCGATCCTTGTTAAGTATCCAATGTCTTTGGCTGTGAATCAACACCATATCATCAGGCTTCCTCCACCAAACTTGACAGCTCCTTTAATTTCTCCATCCACCTTTTTTTTTTTTTCCAGACTCATTTGCACCCATCAGAGCCTACTCTATTGACTTTCATCACATTGCTCCAAATCATTGTTTGCAATCTTCTACTGTCCACTTTTTATACTTCTTTGTAAACTCAAGCCGACACTTCTTATTATGATATTGAAGTCGAGGCTTCTTCACCTTTTTTCGGGTTACCATTCTAAGCTTGTGTAACGTGCATCACACAATGCTTGCATGGACATCTGGGATCTCACGAAGCATATGAGCTATCTCCACTGCTGTGTTTGTTGCATCAGAACTGATAGACCTTGTAATGAGCCTAGTTGTTGACTCCAATATTTTTCCTGGACATCCATCTATTGGCTTTTGAAAGGTTGGACAGACTTCATTTCCTATTCTTCAAACTGTCATGGCACTCACATGATGCAGTTTGGCAATTTTCTTGTCTAAGAGACCACTGTTAATGGGATGGCTGAAGATGTTTTAGTTTTTTTGAGGAATCTTTTTTATTGGTGCTTCTCGATTTGAACCAATAACCTTTTGCTTGGGAATCAACCTAATAAAACACTGAGCTATTAGGAAATGTGAGAACAGGTTCTAAATTGTAGTATACACGAAGAAAAAGATTTTTCCAGCACCAGGAGCAAAACAGTAACAATGCAGTGATATAAACAAGAATTTGCATGACTAATCATATAATAAATAGTTGAAGCAAAATTTATGTATGAGATAGCCAAGTTGATTGTCTATAAAATTAAGGTAATCTCACTCTTAAAGCTGTAGTGAGATATGGAAAGTGAAAGTCAAAAGTTCAAAACATTGTTACCCCTTTTGCTTGTTAGTATAAGACATATTGTAAAAGCCACAATAGTATTTGCAACTGTAAAGAACTCTTTCCTATGTTAAAGTTGTATTGTTATGTTATTAAATTAGTATAGTGAGGCTAGTTTCACACTTGCGTTGAACGGCATCCGCTGCATTGCCTTGTGTGACGGATGCAACGGATATATAACGGATTGCATATAGTGGCACAACGGATGCAACAGATCATACAAAACAACGGAATCTCTCTTTTTTTTTTTTTTTTCTTTACAGTTTTACCGGCGGCAGACTATTGTGAACGATCAGCTGATCGCTCACAACAGCCGGTCGCCGGGTGATCAGCTGATAGCTCACAGCAGCCGGTCGCCGGGTGATCAGCTGATTGCTCACAGCAGCCGGTCGCCGGGTGATCAGCTGATCGCTCACAGCAGCCGGTCGCTGGGTGATCAGCTGATCTCTCACAGCAGCCGGTCGCCGGGTGATCAGCTGATCATTCAGCCGCCGAGAATGTGTGTGGGGGCGGAGTTTGGGGTGGGTGGAGCCGAGCGGGGCCATAGCGCTGAGGACGTCAATGCCGCGGGGACTGCAGGGCTAGGGACAGGTGAGTGTGTGTGTGTGTGCGTGTGTGTGTGCGTGTGTGTGTGTGTGTGTCTGTATGTCTGTGTGTGTGCGTGTGTACATGCGGAGTGGAGTGCAGGAGGGGGCGGAGCCAAGCGGGGAAGTGTCGGGCTCCCTGCACACGTAGCCAGGGTAAATATCGGGTAACTAAACAAAGCACTTTGCTTGGTTACCCGATATTTACCTTGGTTACCAGTGTACACCACTTAGCGCTGGCTCCCTGCACACGTAGCCAGGGTAAATATCGGGTTACTAAGCAAAGCGCTTTGCATAGTAACCCGATGTGTACCCTGGTTACGTGTGCAGGGAGCCAGAGACAGCATGCGCAGAAATTCTAAGGATTCCGCTGCTCAAAAAACATTGGAAGCTGCGTTCCTTCCACACGGCCGAAGGAACGCAGCATGGGCCAGCGGAAGCAATGCAGGTACTTCTGTCCCAATCCATCCATACAAGTCTAAGGGAAGCAGCGGAATCTGTTAACGGATTCCGCTGTTTTCCAAAGCGGCGGATTGCAACTGAAGGAAAACAACGCAATTGTGAAACTAGCCTTAGTTAGACAGCATTAAGTTAAGCAAGTTTGCATTTGACTTGCTTTTTCTATCTGCTGTCATTCTTCTCCTATGGCCAGTATGCTAT
This sequence comes from Anomaloglossus baeobatrachus, assembly GCF_048569485.1. NCBI lineage: Eukaryota > Metazoa > Chordata > Amphibia > Anura > Aromobatidae > Anomaloglossus > Anomaloglossus baeobatrachus. Next base: position 258,182,088 of record NC_134353.1, on the reverse strand, counting down.
ATTTCAGACTGAGAGCTTTGCGTGCTTAGCTGCTGGGCCCACTCCATACACTGCCACACTGCATCATGATGGACTGGTACGTCATAGTGGCAAGAGTGGTTAATACATGTGGCTGGAGTTTTATCAATATTTTATTTCCTTATATAAATATATTTCCTAGATGACCTCTCATTGCATTTCTTGCCTCTATAGGATCATAGTCAGAAGTAAGAACCCATGCCACATGGATTCTGCAAATATTCTGCAGCACTAGTGTAGCTTTCTATATTTATGTCACATTTTGTGCACATCTGTCTCACTTCGGCATCACCCACATATAAATAGCATCTATCTAGTGGAGTTAAACCATTCTGGGATTCTGTTTTTTGTGTCCACGATAAAATAAGTGGGGATAATACTCCTAACATGCCCTTTTATCTGTCCTCCCGGGGTCAGTTAAGTCTCAAAAAATAGGACTATTAAGATTTTGTCTGACGGTGGCCCGCACGGTTATGCCTAAGCATTGGAGGTCCTCACAGTCCCCAACCCTGCAGGAGTGGTATGGGGAGATGAACAGCCCTTATAAGATGGAAGACCCAACTGCGTAATTTAATGGCACTACAGACAAATTCCTACAAATATGGAGCCCCTGGATCCTATTTTTACCCTCTCTGGCATTTTCATCCTTGTTCCTTAACTCCTGAGGGTTCTGTTCCTCCCTTCACATCGACCCTCTCCTCCCGGATCTTTCCCCTTGATTATGTTCTCTCGAGGGGTGTTCTGAGATCAGGAGGGAAGGTGAGGCAGTATATATGTGCAATAGGGGTGAGGGAGTTGTTTGTTTTGGGTTTTTTTTGGTCTTCTCTTGTTCTCTTTCCATCCCATTTCCTTTTTTTCCTCTTCTTTCCTTTCATTCCTTTATTTATATCTTTCCTGTTTATCTGATTGGTAAATTACTTCTTCAAAAATATGTAGAGGATTTGGTTCTAGATAACAACTGTTATCTAGACTTTACCCATTGAGGTACTCTTCCTTTTCAAGAATTTATGTCTACGCTGTGGATGTTTTGACATGTTATGTTTGTATGGACACTTTTGTTGTTTTTCTAAAACTTTAATAAAAGAGATTAAACATAAATAGCATCTATATCTGTCTGTCTCGTGAACCAGAGGGCAAAGTCCACAGCACAAAACAGGAGCTGGATAAAGATTTACATTAAGTTCTGGATGGGCAATCAACATCGGTTACCTTCATCTGTAGATAAGATTCAGAACCAGTGGTTCTCTTTAACTAGAGTGTCAAATCATGATGTCATTCAAAAGTATCTATTTCCATGGCAACCAAGGCAGTTGATTATGAAGAAGATTTGGAAGATAGTTGTTGAAGACAGGAACAGTGGAGGTGAAGACTGTTTGCCTAGCTATGGACATGGCTTGAGCCAAGCCTGATTGAAGGGATGCACTGCTGGGCCTGGATAAGGTGAGTCACACCATACTTTTGAATATTGTTTCAAAACTTAGCATGGTCGCTTCTGTCCAAGTTTTTTATAATTTGCACATTTGATGTTGAGTAAAATGTGAGTTTCCATATTTTAGTCTGTGGTCAGGGCTATTTTAACTCCTGCAGGAACCACTAGGGACTGCAGGGTTGGGATCTCTAGTATGTACGGGAACTGGTAGGATAAGTTCAAGGTTTGTTTTATAGTGTGTTACAGCAACTTGCAAAAAGTAAACGTATGAACATAACAGATTTAGGCAATTAGGCCCCAGGTATAAATTTGATAACTCAATCATATTATCAATGGGGGGAAGAACTTCACATTGAGACTCAGAAAAAACATCCTCAAAATCATGAATAAAATCTGGAAGATTGGCCAAGTTTGCACACACTGCAGCAGGGATTTTTGCCCACTCATCTATACAGATCTTCTCTAGATCTTTCAGGTTTCTGGGCTGTCGCTGGGCAACATTGAGTTTCAGCTTCCTCCAAAGATGTTCTATTGGTTTCAGGTCTGGAGACTTGCTAGACCACTCCAGAAATTTGAAATGCTTCTTACAGAGCCACTCCTTTGTTGCCCTGGCTGTGTGTTTTGAGTCATTGTCATGCTGGAAGACCCAGCAACGACCCATTTTCAATTCTCTTACTGAGGTAAGGAGGTTGTTGGCCAAAATCTTACTATAAACGACCCCAACTACTCTCCTGTTACGAACCGGCGCCGCCATAACCGCAAGCAGCCTGCTGCGGTTCCTGTTGCGCCCAGGCGCTGGCTGCCGTTCTTAGCCGTGCCTCGGGTCGTCCAGTTGGCTGCTCCTTCCACCACGTCTAAGTGTGGAGAGGCGGCTAGTGCGCTTGCGTGCGGCGATTTACCCCAGCCAGAGTCTAAGCCCAGTGTTTTGCCTAGTGAGCATGCTCAGCCTGATTGTGTTATGTCTAAGACTAAGTCCTCAGTTCAGTCTACTGAGCATGCTCCCACAATTAACCCTAACAGCCTCTTTGCACAGGTACTTGGACTTCGTGCTGTGTCTAAGTTCTGGGATGTGCCTACTGAGCATGCTCAAACTGATAGTCTGCTTTCTGAGCCTGTTGCTCAGGCTACTGAGCATGCTCAGGCACTTAGTGCATCAGAGGCTAGGTCCGGTAAGGACCTCACTGAGCATGTCCATGAGGTGGCAGGCCCTGATAGGGCAGAGAGTGTCAGGTGTCCTGATGACGTGGCAACTCCGGACTGGCTCGCAGAGGCCCACCCCTATGATCTGGCACCTCACCATTGGTCGTCAGACGATGACTGGTGAAGTGTTTGGGGCGTGGCTGCCATGAGGTCATCAATGACGTGGCGGTTCCGGATAGGTCGCATGTGACGTCACTGATGACATGGCACTCTGCTATTGGACCTTGGTGGTTCCACCCTGGGTTTGGGGCGGACCCAGGTTATAAAAGGGGCTGGAGACAACATGGAGGTGCGCAGTCTTCATTTAGAGTTCTTGGTGGCATAAGCCTTGTTGGAAGCGGTAGGTAGGGCTAGGCGAACGTTGCCTGTCACGCCAAGATTCGTGGCTCAGCACATGAGGGTCAGGCGCCGTGCTTCCTTGCTACCGTTCCTGTTGTGCTAGAGCAGTCCAGTGGCGTTAACTGGGCTGCAGCTGCTGCGTCACCTGTTCAGTTGTGCCTCCTACGCACACGGACAGAATACCTGTTGCGTCACCTGTCCGACAGTGCCCTCTACGCACACGGACAGTGTACCTGCTGTGCCACCTGTCCGGTTGTGCCCTCTACGCGCACGTACAGCGCACCCCAGAGCCCCTGTGAAGTTAACAGGGTGTTCCTGGATTGGGTGTGTGAACCCTATTATCCTCCTCGGCTTCCCAGTCAAATGCTACTGGTGTGACTACCTGGTCTGACGTGTCCTTTACACACGTGGCCAGTCGAGTGGTGGCCAGAAACGCTAATCGGAGGACCGCTCGGCCTGACGTGTCTTACACACGTGGCCGACAGGGCGCTGTCGCAGCGGTCTTCTCGGTCAACGCTAACTGGTTACCATCCAGCCTGACGTGTTGTTACACACGTGGTCGGAGTAGCGTCTGCTCCACCGAAACGCTAACTGGGTTGTCGTCCGGTCTGACGTATCCCTACACACATGACCGGTTCCTTGAGTTATCTCAGAGCCATCCAGCTCTATAGTCTCCGCCTAACCCACAGGGTGCCAGCAGCTCCATTACCATCTGGAGCATGGTGGGCCCCGACTGGTGATTGGGATATATACCCCTGGTCCTAATCTGCCGGTTCCCCCGTAACACCTCCCTTCAATACGGTGCAGTCGTTCTGTGCCCTTTTTAGAAAAGCACCCCCAAAGTATGATGTTTCCCCCCCATGCTTCATGGTTTGGACAGTGTTCTTGATGTTGTGCTTATCCTTCTTCTTCTTCCAAACACATCAAGTGGAGTTGATACCAAATAGTTCTGTTTTAGTCTCATCTGACCAAATGATATTCTCTCATGCCTCATCTGGATCATCCAGATGATCATTGGCAAACTTCAAATGGGCCTGGATATGTGCTGGCATGAGCAGGGGGACTTTGCATGCTTTGCAGGATTTAAACCCTGATGGCGTAATGAGTTATTAATGGAAATCTTTGAGAGTATGGTCTAAGCTCTCTTCAGATTATTGACCAGATCCTCCCATGTAGTTCTGGGCTGATTCCTGACCTTTCTCAGAATCATCCTTTCCTCAAGATTTGCATGGAGCCCCATACCGAGTAAGATTGATAATCATCTTGTATTTCTTCCATTTTCTAATAGTTGTGACAACAGTTGTTGCCTTCTCACCAAGCTGCTTGTCTATTGTACTGTAGCCCATCAAAGCCTTTTGCAGGGCTACAATTTTGTCTCTGGTGCCCTTAGACAGCTCTTTGATGTTGGGCATGGTGGAGAGATAGAAGTGTGATTGATTGAATGTGTGGACAGGTTTGTTTTAGGCCTCTTTCACAAGTTCGTGAAAATCACGCACGTTTTTCACGGACATGTTAAAGGTGCGTATTGCCCTGCGTGAGCCGTGTTTATGGCACACGTGTGTTCTCCGTGTGTTATCTGTGATAACACACGGAGAACTGGAACTTTCTGCTCACCTGTCCCTGGCGTCACTGTCCGTGGTGCTGATCTTCGGTCTCTGGTCCTGCCGACTCCCCGCTGCTGCAGCTTCTGGCTGCAGTGAAGTGAATATGCAATGAGCATAATGAGCGGCGGTCGGAAGCAAGTGACAGCAGTGGCAGAGACAGGGGGGCTAGAGAAGGTGAGTGAAGTTTTTTTTTTCTCAGATACGTGTGTTTTCTCCGGCGTGTGTCACACGGAACACCTCCGTGTAGTCTGTTTGCGTTCCGTGTGACACTCGTGATGCCAGAGAAAAATGGACATGTTGACGTGTGGAGCACACGGACACACGTAAGCTCCACACGCACACACGGTCCATGGCAGAACACGCATGTGAGTGCAGACCCATTGATTTTAATGGGTCTACGTGTGCCCGTGTCTTGGTAAGTGAGGAAAAGGACCAAACACGTACCGGAGACAAGGAGGTGTGAAAGAGGCCTTATACAGGTAATGAGTTCAAACAGATGCAATTAATACAGGTAATGAGTCCAGAATAGAAGGGCTTCTTAAAGAAAAGAGCCCGAATTCTTGCTAGTTAGTAGGTGATCAAATACTTGTTTCATGCAATAAAAATGCATATTAGTTATTTAAAAATCATACAATGTGATTTTCGGGATTTTTTTGGGGGGATTCTGTCTTGCACAGATGAAGTGTACCCACGATAAAAATTACAGACCTCTCCAATCTTTGTAGGTATTAAAACATGCAAAATCGGCAGTGTATCAAATACTTATTTTCCACACTTTATTGCATGGCAGATATTTGATAATGTTACCTTATACTTTATGTAGTGTGCATTTTATTGGTTCATTCACTAGAGCAAAAAAAAACCCATCAGAAAGAACATTCAATGAGATGAATAGATGAATAGAGATAATGGGATATAAATAAATTAGTGCAGTCTCAATATGATTTTTTTTAAGTTCAATATACAGATCTATGTGAAAGCCAATTTTCTTTTCCTTCCCTAGCTAATTGCATGTAAGAGGGCAGGAGGAGACCAGCACTCATTGTTCCCTCCAGAGCTGAGAACCCGAGCTGTACATCTCAATTGTTGACATTGTGGCGTTGGAGTAGATCCTGATATCATTGAAGAAGAGGGAGAAACACATTTCGATCTATTCAGTTCATGAATAGCCTCCATATTCTGCAGCCAAGCAGCAGCACACACTTAATTGTATTTTAATAGCCAAATATGAAGTGCTCAACTGTGCTCTCTCAAACTGAGAGGTGCAGATGGCAGTGTTTCCAGAGAGACAGGGCTATCTTTTCATCTCAGCGGGGAGCAGGGGAGGGGGTAGAAGTTACTCTGTAGCAGACACTATTCAAAGCTCCTTCTCAAGCAGGTATAGAAATAATCTGTGTTTCTAATCAGCCTGTTGCTGTGGCTGTTTTCTGTCACATCACTGATTCTGTATCTTGCAACACAATATATAGACAATTAGAAAGTCTTTTGTGGCATGCAGAGATAATATAATGTTACAGTACGGCAGTAAAACTGTTACCACCAATAAAAACTAACTCCTTATGCAACTTTCTAGAGCAAAACTATTCACTGAATGTAAAAAGCCATTAAAGGGAACCAACCACCAGGATTTTGCTATATAAAGTAAAGCACGTGCCATAGAAGCACTAGGATGCTGAATCCAGGCATACCTTTTGTGGAAAGATTGGATGCTTGATTGCTGAAATATCTGTAATCAAATTTCCAGAGATGCACTGCACCTTTGATTGACGTGTGCAGCAGTGTGTTCTTCATAAACTGGAATAGTGAGTCTGCGGACGTCATGGGACCCCCTTTTAACACTAGAAATCCCAGAAATTTCGAGCTCCCCCCTGAAGTCCCGAAAGAGGGTCAAATGACATACAATAAACTGAATAGAACTAACTAGAAACTAAATGGCTAAACTCAATGGAAAATAACAACCTCCTGTGGTGCGACAGTAATGGCCTTAATTACAGAACAAAAGACGGTGATTATAGGATGTTAGCTAAAATCCTTCAGGTCATTCGACCTGTCTCTGGGTTCCAAAGGTAGAAATGTTAAATGACCCCTCTCTGGGACTTCTAGTGTTAATGGATTATGGTGGACCTGGATTAGGATTTTTTTGAAGGGTAATAAATTGGTGAATGAAGGTGTCTCTTATCTTTTTTCTTTAATATTTCTCTCTTTTTATGTCTTTCAGTTTCACTTTGAAGGAATGTTGTGGGACCTCACTATGGACTGCTACATACCTGAAAGGTTTTTGTTTCTCTAATAAATTGGAGACTGAGAGCTTGTGTTGGTGTTTTTTATTATAACTAAAAAAATGTTGGTGTATTTTTTTGCATTTACAAATACTAGATTAGTAATGGGGGTGTCTGATAAATGCTCACCCATTACTAATACCAGGGCTTGATCAGCTTTTGTTCAAACATGTACCATGACACCAGTGGTGCTCAACAATTCCTATTGACCTATTCTGTTGACTTCCATGCTAGGATCCTTCACTTTTGAAGTAAAACTTATTGTACAGTGGGGAAAAAAGTATTTAGTCAGGCACAAATTATGCAAGTTCTCTCATTTAAAAAGATGAGAGAGGCCTGTAATTGACATCATGGGTAGACCACAGCTATGAAAGACAAAATAAGAAAACAAATCCACAAAATCACCTTGTCTGATTTGGCAAGATTTTTTTTGCAATTTATGGTGGAAAATAAGTATGTAGTCATCTAAAAACATGCAGGATTTATGGCTTGCACAGACCTGTAACTTCTTCTTTAAGAGGCTCCTCTGTCCTCCACTCATTACCTGTAGTAATGGCACCTGTTTGAAATTGTTATCAGTATAAAAGACACCTGTCCAGAACCTCAAACAGTCACACTAAAACTCCACTATGGCGAAGACCAAAGAGCTATCAAAGAACACCAGAATCAAAATTGTAGCCCTGCACCAGCCTAGGAAGACTGAATCTGCAATAGGCAAGCAGCTTGGTGTGATGAAATCAACTGTGGGAACAATAAAAAGAAAATGGAAGTCATACAAGATCACTGATAATAGCCCTCGATCTGGGGATCCATGCAAGATCTCACCCCGTGGGGTCAAAATGATCACAAGAATGGTGAGCAAAAATCCCAGAACCATACGGGGGACCTAGTGAATGACCTACATAGAGCTGGGACCACCATAACAAAGGCTACCATCAGTAATACAATACACAGCCAGGGACTCAGATCCTGCAGTGCCATATGTGTTTCCCTGCTTAAGCCAGTACATGTCCGGGCCCGTCTGATGTTTGCTAGAGAGCATTTGGATTATCCAGAAGAGTATTGGGAGAATGTCATATGGTCTGATGAAACCAAAGTAGAACTGTTTGGTAGAATTACAACTTGTCGTGTTTGGAGGAGGCAGAATGCTGAGTTGCATCCAAAGAACACCATGCCTACTGTGAAGCATGGGTATGGCAACATCATACTTTGGGGCTGTTTCTCTGCATAGGGACCAGTACGACTGATCCATGTAATGAAAGAATAAATGGGGCCATGTAATGTGAGATTTTGAGTGCAAAGCTCCTTCCATCAGCAAGGGCATTGAAGATGAAACATGGCTGGGTCTTTCAGCATGATAATGATCCCAAGCACACCACCAGGGCAATGAAGGAGTGGCTTTGTAAAAAGCATATGAAGGTCCTGGAGTGGCCTAGCCAGTCTCCAGATCTCAACCCCATAGAAAACCTGTGGAGGGAGTTGAAAGTCCGTGTTGCCCAGTGACAGTCCTAAAACATCACTGCTCTAGAGGAGATCTGCATGGAGGAATGGGCCAACATACCACCAACAGTGTGTGTGAACCTTATGAAGACTTGCAGAAAAATTTTGACCTCTGTCATTGCCAACAAAGGATATATAACAAAATATTGAGCTGAACTTTTGTTATTGACCAAATACTTATTTTCCACCATAATTTTCAAAACAAAAAAATATTGCCAAATTAGACAAGGTGATTTTCTGGATTTGTTTTCTCATTTTGTCTCTCATAGTTGTGGTCTACCTATGATGTCAGTTACAGGCCTCTCATCTTTTTAAGTGGAGAACTTGCACAAGTGGTGGCTGACTAAATACTTTTTAACCCCACTTTATGCAACACAACTACGCCTGTTAAATTTGAAAAAAAATTGCACTAGTCATTTGACAAGTTCCGAAAAATGGGTAAAAAGTAATGATAAAAAAGCATAAATATTAACAACCTTTAATTAAAGGAATAATACAAGAACTGACATGTTCCGCCCAGGGAAGGTAAGTTTTCTCAAATTTGTGACCTCTATCTGAAGGTATGCATGATAGTTTCACATTAACCATTTACCATGAGTGTCTTTTAACTTTTGTTAAGTGGAGTTGTGTAGTCGAACCTATGACTTGCTCAGCAGCCAAAAACATGAAAGAGATCTTGGTAGTATTTGTGTATGTTAAAGATGTACTTATTAAGTAAAACTGAGGGGGGTTAATACTGATTACCAAAAGAATTGGAAAGTATAGTCTGCGTACTATGGGGCACAATCACAATATGTGATACATATCGCCAATGGAAGTGCAGCCTCTAAAGCAGCTGGGAGAGTAATTAGAAAATGACTTGTCCACTCTAGCTGGGTTCAGGTACCATCACATCAACATCTTATAATTTGTTTCCATCATTATGGTGTTCAATATTTCTACAGTTGAGAACACCAAATTTGGGACCATTTTAAATCATCTATAGTGGATCCTGTGTCAGATTCCCAATGGGAGGTATAGGTTAAATTACGTCTAGGTGAAGTTTAGTTGACATTGGAGTAAAGTAAGGAGATGGTAACAGAGGCGTGAGGTTTTTGACAGCATCTTTGTTCAAACAATGTGAATGTATAAGATGAAGTGGAATTCCTAAGTATTTAGGAGATAGGTGCTCAAGTTGTAGGTAACAAAATATTTCTCTCCAGGACAGATTACATTTTTCTTGTAAGATTAGGAACAGAATAATCCCATCAAAATTAAACAAATGATGGAATTTGGTAATTCCAGCAGCAATCCAAGAAGGAAAAGCAGAGAGTGATTTATTTCCTGGGGGAAATTGTATGTTACCCCACAAGGGGAAAAGAGATATATAAGGGGAAATTAGAGAAGACAAGTATTTTATGGAATCCCAAATTTTGAGTGAGGGTGATATAACAGGATTTGTAATTTGTTTATGCTGGGCATGGTTGGCACTGTGGAGCTTCTACAGAGAGAGACCGGGGGGGGGGGGGGGGGGGTCAAAGTAGCCATGATATAAGGTTAATTGAGCTAGTTGCTTGGTAATATTTGGTTAGATTGGGTACCCCCAGGCCTCCTGTCAGACAGTGGCAATATGATGTAGTTCAATTGACTATGGGAAGGCTACCTTTCCAAACAATGGTATTAACTTGTTGTTGTGCTGGTTTAAGATAGTTGGATTTGTAAAATCAGAAATAAAGAAAATTATTTGTGGCACCCTTGGGCTTCATGCGCTACAGGGTATTACACCACTTTTCAGGGGTAATATCTATCCCGGGTCAGGAGGGGCTTAACCTGACGATTCACAAAACACACACAAACAACAGCAAGTGCTTAGTCACAGGGGGTTGGACTAGGGCAGACGGGGAGCCAGCCAGCACGAAGCATGGGACTTCCCCAGTTGCTAGGACAATCATTGGGGGCGGGCACCACATGGGGTAGAAGTAGCTGCAACCATCACACTTAAGACAGAACCTTCCTGGGCACAGCTTGGGATAACATCTAGCACTGACAACTGGAGTTAGTGTCTCTCTCTCTTTGTGGGTCCTTGGCTTGTGGATGCTCGGCCTGAGTTCCGGATAGCAACCGAGGGACACTTCACTAACAGATTTTCCCGGACACTGTTGGTGACCGCCTACGGATCTGGGATCGCCTGGAGCCCATCGTGGCAGAGGACAGTACTCTGGGGGCAGCGCCTGAACAACCTGTGAGGAAAAAGACTTGGAACCACAGTCACTGCCTCTGCCTCTCCTTTAACCGGCGCCGACGCCCAGCGCTGAGGCGCCAAGGGGAACTACCACCACCCCCGTCCTCCACCATCCTCCCTGGGGTAAACCCGCTCCGCCTGTGGGGAGCGACACCATCCAGGCTGCACTTAACATCTGCCCTGGTGAGAGACCTTGCAGCGGCGGCCCCCATCCCTGGCCGCGTACCACAGGTGGCGTCACGATCACCTTAAAAGACTTTCCTAAACCTCGAACTACTACCTCCATCCGCCCTGCCACCCTCCAACCCTCCTTCCTGTACATCTAGAAGACAACGGAACCGGGCCAGGCCACCACGTGACAATGCAGAGGAAATGCACCCCCAGCCCAGTGACAAGTAGGTTAAAACACCTGCCCCGTGGGGTGCTAGACATACACTATACGACCCAACCATGAGAGGTGCAGATTTCCCCAAGTTTGAAGTAATGAGTAAAGTATTTGTGGGTAGTTTACGACAAAAATGGATTATGTGTTAGCCATAAATTTCACTCAAAGATAATCAAATGATTTGAGGTCCATTGAAAGGGAAAATTTTGTTTGAGCTGTGGCGTTTGATGGTAGCGGAAAGCATACAACTTTGTTTGCTTAGTCTGTAAACCTGAAACTTGTTTAAAATGCTGGAGCGCTTGGAGTAAGGCACACGCAAAGAAGTTTGTAAAGTGGTTAGGAGGAGTAAGATATCATCTGGAAACATAAACAATTTATGGATAACCAATGCAATTTCTATGCCTTGAATATTTGTGTTACAGCAAAGGTGGATTGCTAGTGGCTCTATTGCTAGGAGAAATAGCAGAGGTGATAGGTTGCATCCATTGCGAGTGCCTTGCTTAATAGGAAAAGTCATCGAGGAGAAGCCATTATAACGAACATGCGCCAAGGGGTGACTATAAAGCATAGATCCATGAGAGGAACTGGTCTTGGAATACCCACTTCCGCAGAACCACAAACAGATAGGGCCACGAGACAAAGTCGAAGGCTTTTTGATATCAAGCGAAAGGAGCATACTCTTTAAATTTAGTTGTTTGATACTGGAAACTTGCTTATGAGGGACAATGCCAACTTGGTCCTTATGTATGAGAAAAACCCATGCCAGAATTTAGGCATTAATCTATATGGATCAAGAATTTTGGAATAAAATATGACCACAATGAGTAGTCCGAGTTTGGTTGGATATCATGGAAATTGCAGTTGTAAGAGAAGAGGTCCTTGGTTTTTGCCCCTTCCTCAAGAAATTAAATTCATGAGATGGGAACAAGAATAGAGGCATATTTTTTTTATAATAAAGAGCCTAGAAGCCATCTGGGCCTGTTTTTTTTTTTTTTTTTTTTTTTAAGGTTGGAGTTGCTTTTATTGATAATAGTGTAAAAGTACAGATGAAACCAGCAAATGACTCGATACGCATTTTCAGAGAGACAATTGTCTAGCTCAGTGTGCGCATGAGTAAGTTCTCAATATATTAAGGGGGAAGTTGAGCTTTTCATCTGGGACTCCAATGCTGACATCGTACTTTCGAGATCCATTGTTCTTGCAAATCTTTCTTTATTCCTTCATGCAGCTTCTTGAATGCAAAATCCTCAGAGTATAGCTTTATGAGCTTCCCATAGGGAAATTGGGGATGCGGCGAACTGTTGGCTAAAAAGAAGTAATCCTTAAGGTGATTACTCAGTCTTTGAGAAACTTATGGAGTGGAGAGCAAAGAATCATTAAGAGTCCCTTTGAATGAGCAGGGACATTGCTGTAATGAGGAGCAGGTCAGTGGGGTTGTGGAGTGGTCTGACCAAGGAGTGGAAAGGATAGCAATATTAGTTATATTGGGAATAAACCCCGGGTGTGTGACTATAAGATCAATTCTTGTATAGCCTATTGTATTGCTGAATTTAGTTGAATCTGAGGAGAATGTATAGACCTGTGCACTTCAGAATTCATCTGGCTGCTTCTGTCTTCAGTCACATCATCAATAAACACTAGTGATCCAGGGCCATGCCATCACACTGCCTTCACCATGTTTTATAGAGGATGTGGTGTGCTTAGGATCATAAGCCATTCCAAGCCTTCTGTATAATTACTTCTTCCCATCATTCTGGTACAGGTTGATCTTAGTTTCATCTTTCAAAAGAACGCTATTTCAGAACTGAGCGGCTTATTTGAATGTTTTTTTGAAAAGTCTAATTTGGTATTTCTATGATTAAGACTGATTAATGGTTTGCACCTTGTGGTGAACCCTCTGCATTTGCTCTCATTAGGTCTTTTGTAGCCTTAGATACTGAAACACTTACTTCCTGGAGAGTGTTCTTGACTTGGGTGTATGTTCTGAATTGGCTGTTCTTCACCATGGAAAGGCTTCTGAAATCATTTACCATTATTGTTTTACATGGACATCCAGGCCTTTTTGAATTCCCAAGCTCAGTGGTGAGCTATTTTATTTTAGAATATACCAAACTGTTGATATGGCCACTCCTAACATTTGTGCTATCTCTCTGATGGATTTATTCTTTTTTTTCAGCCTAATGATGATCAGTTTCTCTTCGATTGAGAGCTCTTTTGACCACAAGTTGTGGGTCACAGCAACAGCTTCCAAATGCAAATACCACACCTGGAATCAGCTCCAGATTGTTTACCTGCTTAATTGATGGTGGATTAATTAAGAAATAGTCCCTGCAGTTCATTAAAGAGCTTTTGAGATAATTGTCCATTTACAGTCATATGAAAAAGTTTGGGCACCCCTATTAATGTTAACCTTTTTTCTTTATAACAATTTGGGTTTTTGCAACAGCTATTTCAGTTTCATATATCTAATAACTGATGGACTGAGTAATATTTCTGGATTGAAATGAGGTTTATTTTACTAACAGAAAATGTGCAATCCGCATTTAAACAAAATTTGACCGGTGCAAAAGCATGGGCACCTCAACATAAAAGTGACATTAATATTTTGTAGATCCTCCTTTTGCAAAAATAACAGCCTCTAGTCGCTTCCTGTAGCTTTTAATGAGTTCCAGGATCCGGATCCTGGATGAGGATATATTTGACCATTCCTGTTTACAAAACAATTCCAGTTCAGTTAAGTTTGATGGTCGCTGAGCATGGACAGCACGCTTCAAATCATCCCACAGATTTTCATTGATATTCAGGTCTGGGGACTGGGATGGCCATTCCAGAACATTGTAATTGTTCCCCTGCATGAATGCCTGAGTAGATTTGGAGCAGTGTTTTGGATCATTGTCTTGCTGAAATATCCATCCCCTGCGTAACTTCAACTTCGTCACTGATTCTTGCACATTATTGTCAAGAATCTGCTGATACTGAGTTGAATCCATGCGACCCTCAACTTTAACAAGATTCCTGGTGCCGGCATTGGCCACACAGCCCCAAAGCATGATGGAACCTCCACCAAATTTTACTGTGGGTAGCAAGTGCTTTTCTTGGAATGCCGTGTTTTTTTGCCTCCATGCATAACGCCTTTTTGTATGACCAAACAACTCAATCTTTGTTTCATCAGTCCACAGGACCTTCTTCCAAAATGTAACTGGCTTGTCCAAATGTGCTTTTGCATACCTCAGGCGACTCTGTTTGTGGCGTGCTTGCAGAAACGGCTTCTTTCGCATCACTCTCCCATACAGCTTCTCCTTGTGCAACGTGCGCTGTTTTGTTGACCGATGCACATTGACACCATCTGCAGCAAGATGAAGCTGCAGGTCTTTGGAGGTGGTCTGTGGATTGTCCTTGACAGTTGTCACCATTTTTCTTCTCTGCCTTTCTGATATTTTTCTTGGCCTGCCACTTCTGGGCTTAACAAGAACTGTACTTGTGTTCTTCCATTTCCTTACTATGTTCCTCACAGTGGAAACTGACAGTTTAAATCTCTGAGACATTTTTTGTATCCTTCCCCTGAACAACTATGTTGAATAATCTTTGTTTTCAGATCATTTGAGAGTTGTTTTGAGGAGCCCATGATGCCACTCTTCATAGGAGATTCAAATAGGAGAACAACTTGCAAGTGGCCACCTTAAATACCTTTTCTCATGATTGGATACACCTGCCTATGAAGTTCAAAGCTCAATGAGGTTACAAAACCAATTTAGTGCTTTAGTAAGTCAGTAAAAAGTAGTTAGGAGTGTTCAAATCAAGAAATTGATAAGGGTGCCCATACTTTAGCACCGGTCAAATTTTGTTTGAATGCGGATTGCACATTTTCTGTTAGTACAATAAACCTCATTTCAATCCAGAAATATTACTCAGACCATCAGTTATTAGATATATGAAACTGAAATAGCTGTTGCAAAAACCCAAATTGTTATAAAGAAAAAAGGTTAACATTAATAGGGGTGCCCAAACGTTTTCATATGACTGTACATTTGGCCCCTTGAAAAAAGGCAGTTGCATATTACAGAGCTGCAATTCCTAAACTCATCCTAATTATGATCTAATTAAATTAAAGCTGAGAGTCTGCACTTTAAGGTCATATAGATCATATAATTGTATCTTAAATAGATTTTTATAAACAGCTAAAATTCCAAAACTTGTTTCACTGTCCAATGTTCACCAGATTTAATTGTATATGTTAATGATTAAAAAAATGTAAAGAAAAATTGGTGTGTCCCTATTTTCTGAGATCCGTAACGTTTCTATTTTTGAAATTGATGGCCCTGTGTGATGGCTTCATTTTTTGTGTGCCAATTTGATATTTTTATTCTTACCATTTCAAGGCTTTTTAATGCATTTTGGGGGGGCAACGAAAAAAAAAAGCTATTCTAGTATTTTGATTCTTACCGCTCGGTACTGTACTGCAGACAGGAGGCAGCAATGACACTATGTGAGTGTGGCTCTAGTTCCATAAAGAGCCACTGATTGAGTTTAGGCAACACTGGCTTGAACGCCATCAGTCACGATATGACATATGTGCTGAGAATGCAAATTTAGTTGGTGTAAAAGTGAACTGAGCCTTTGGTCATGCCACGCCTGGGGTGCCCCAAAGCCCCTCATTTGCATACAATTTTTTTTTGCAACTATAGCACTAAAATCTACACTACAGGTATGATGTATATAGGTGCCAAATTCCCTACATACCTGTGTAAGTGGTTTAGTTGGCGTTTGGGTGGTGACAGACTCCCTTAAAATTACTTGTATCTATTTTTTTCTGTCCTATTAGTTATAATTTATAAATCAATAATAGTAACAATAATATCTCATTCAGTACTCCATTATTTTGCTCAATGTACATAAATAGTATATTCACGCCGTAATAAGGGAAGAATGTTTTCTGTGCTATTTCGCGCATAAGATTATATATGGGTGACATAGGTTTATGGCTTATTGACACTAGTAGAGGCATTGCTTTACTTCGCATCTTAACACTCAATATAAAACTCCTCAGAGAATTGTTGAGAATACAGCCCTTGGTCACAGGAGATAATATAGGTAATGAGTTTTACATTAATGCTTTTAATGGCAGTCTCTTTTTTTGTGCTATGTTGGAAGATGAAAGGCTATACACTTACTCGCCTCAAAAGTATTCAGCACTTAGGTTCTTTTTTTTTTTTGCACACCAACATGAGTCTATTTTTAACAGTTGTAACAAAAAAGTAATCTAAAAGTAAGAAATAATAAATTTATTTTATTAAAATTAGGATTTTGTAGCCAATACTAAATTTAAGAATGATGGCAAAGCAGAAACAGTCAACCTTTATTACTTTGAGCAAAACAGTTCTAACCTTTATGGATATTTATTATTTTAAATGTTTTCTAATAAGATCTCGATGACGTCTATGTAAAAAAAAAATCAGCATAGAAAGAAAAAGCTGCCTTTGGATAAGCTAATAATAAAACTGTTGGATGACCAGTAGAAGATTTTTATGTTTTTTCATTTCTACACCTCTTCTATGCTCTAATATGAAAAGCTGTATATTATAGAGCTCCTCTGATCTAGGCCTTTCTTATTTATAGGCTTTATACTACATACGTTTCTCTGAAGATTGCTTGTTTTGAGTAATAATTGAGTTAGAAGAGTTAGAAAATGTCTTGATCCTTACTCCTTACTATAGACATGGAGGACTCATAGTAGTACACTCTTTCCAACACTGATGACAAATATGTAATGATTTTCTTGTGAAAATAATGGAACTGTTAAAGGGAATCTGTCACCAGATTTGGCGATTATAAGCTGTGGTCACCACCAGTGGGCTCTTATATACAGCATTCCAGAATACTCTATATAAGACCCCAGGCTGTGCTGTAGAACGTAAAAAATGCTTTTATAATACTCCCCTGCGGGGCAGTCCGGTCCGATGGGTGTCGCTGCTCTCCAATCTGGCACCTCCTCTGTCTGGTCTGATGCCTCCTCTCTGCTGCGATCTCCATCCTCCTTCTATCCAGTCCCCACTGTGAATGACTTGTTCTACATTATCCACACTAGCCAATATTGAGGTCCTGCGCAGGCGCACTTTGATCTGCCCGGCCGGGGGTGCTGCGCAGGCACGAGGAAAAGTTAAAGACTGTCCATGCATGCGCACTACGATACTTTGATCTTCCCTGAGCAGGGCAGAGCAAAGTGCGCCTACGCAGGACGTCAATACTGGCTAGTGTGCATGACATAGGACGCCTCATGTACACAGACTTTATAAGAAGGATAGCGATCGTTGCAGAGAGGAGGCACCGGACTGGACCGACCCTTAGGTGAGCATTATAAAAGTTATTTTTACATTCTATAGAGTGGGCTTGGCTCTTATATACAGCATTCCAGAATGCTGTATATAAGAGCTCAGTGGTGGTGGCCACAGCTTATAGGGGCCAAATCTGGTGACAGATTCCCTTTAATCTGGTTCACTTTACCTATACAGTGCTGGCCAAAAGTATTGGCACCTCTGCAATTCTGTAAGATAATACTCAGTTTCTTCTTGAAAATGATTGCAATCACAAATTCTTTGGTATTATTATCTTCATTTATTTTGCTTACAATGAAAAAACAGAAAAGAGAATGAAACAAAAATCAAATAATTGATCATTTCACACAAAACTTCAAAAATGGGCCAGACAAAAGTATTAGCACCCTTAGCCTAATACTTGGTTGCACAACCTTTAGCCTAAATAACTGCGAACAACCGCTTCCGGTAACCATCAATGAGTTTCTTACAATGCTCTGAATGCCTCTTTTTTCCTCCTGTAAACTCTATGTTGATGGCTTTTCCCAAAAAGCTCTACTTTTGTCTCATCTGACCAGAGAACATTCTTCCAAAACGTTTAGGCTTTCTCAGGTAAGTTTTGGCAAACTCCAGCCTGGCTTTTTTATGTCTTGGGGGAAGAAGTGGGGTCTTCCTGGGTATCCTACCATACAGTCCCTTTTCATTCAGACACCGACGGATAGTACGGGTTGACACTGTTGTACCCTCGGACTGCAGGGCAGCTTGAACTTGTTTGGATGTTAGTTGAGGTTCTTTATCCACCATACACACAATCTTGCGTTGAAATCTCTCGTCAATTTTTCTTTTCCTTCCACATCTAGAGAGGTTAGCCACAGTGCCATGGGCTTTAAACTTCTTGATGACACGCATGCGCATCGTAGGCACAGGAACTTTCAGGTCTTTGGAGATGGACTTGTAGCCTTGAGATTGCTCATGCTTCCTCACAATTTGGATTCTCAAGTCCTCAGACAGTTCTTTGGTCTTCTTTCTTTTCTCCATGCTCAATGTGGTACACACAAGGACACAGGACAGAAGTTGAGTCAACTTTAATCCATGTCAACTGGCTGCAAGTGTGATTTAGTTATTGCCAACACCTGTTAGGTGCCACAGGTAAGTTACAGGTGCTCCTAATTACACAAATTAGAGAAGCATCACATGATTTTTCAAACAGTGCCAATACTTTTGTCCACCCCCTTTTTTATGTCTAGTGTGGAGTTATTTTTTGACAATTTTTTTAATTTTTTTTCATTGAAGACAAATTAAATGAAGATAATAATACCAAAGAATTTGTGATTGCAATCATTTTCAAGAAGAAACTGAGTATTATCTGACAGAATTGCAGGGGTGCCAATACTTTTGGCCAGCACTGTACCTATATCAATAAAATTACCTTAAACCTAATGACCTTCAGTCTTTGCGAGACTGACATCCATATGTTAATTTGCTATCATTCACCAAAGACCCCTTTTCTCCAGTGTGTATTCGTATGGTGATGTATTTGAAACTGAAGTTAGAGGTTAAAATTGGAGAGCGTGGTAATATCATATAAGTGTACAACGATATATAACACAAATAGTGACATACGTAATTTGCTAGTATAATTGAAGGAAGGATGAATGGACAAATATACCAGGAGATTCTTGAAAAACCAGAATGATGAAGATGAAACAATGGGGGAGATTTCAGCAAGATGATGATACCAGATTAACACAGCCAAGGAAACTCTCAATTGGTTTCAGAGAAAATAAAGCTGCTAGAATGGCCAAGTCAATCACCTGAATCCAATAGAAAATGTATGTAAAGGACTGAAGCTGAGAGTTCATAGAAGGAGTCAATTGAACTTTCAGGATTTGAAGAGTGTTTGTGTGGAAGAATGGTCCAAAATCACAACTGAGCAAAGCATGCGACTAGTTTATCCATACAGGAGGTGTTTTGATGCTGTCATCCCCAACAAAGGTTTTTGTACAAAGTAATAATAACGTAGGGGCAGAGATCCTGATTCCAGTGGTGTGTCCCTTACTGAGCTGTTTGTTGTCATTTTGATAAGATCAATGTTTTCTCTGCTGCAGATCTAGCAGGTATACTGAGCTCAGAAATATTCTGGACTACCTGGCAGTACACTAAGTAGTCCTCTACTAATAATCTACTGCTGATTAAACAGGAATATTATCAAAACTACACTAAGCAGCCTAGTACGTGACACATCACTGCAATCGGGATCTCAGCCCCTACGTTATGCTGCTCTCAGATTAGGTGGCAAAAACCTGGTGACAGATTCCTTTTAAGAATATATTTACTTAGAAAATTGGTGACATGTTCAATACTTATTTCACTCACTGTGGATATTATATATTATGATGTTTCATCAAATTGAATACTTTATCCAGATATAATTTGATATCTAAAATTATCACTCTTTACCATGTTTTCATTTAGATATACCAGTCTTTAGCATGTACTGGTATATACTAAAGATTATGTAAGCAAATAGGGATAGCGCTATAATATATTATTTTCTTTTGTTAGTTGTACTGTGGCCACATATGTCTACCACTAGGAGGCAGTGTACATTCATAAATCTACATGTATTATGTACACCGCTCTATCTGTACCATACAGAAGGGACCTTTGTTTGATTAAAGTTAGGAAAAGCGTGAGTATTCTGATGGAATGCACAAATGATTCTAAGATCCATGTCACACATGCCGTCTGATGTAGGTAAACATCATTAAAGCCATCCACCATTGTGTGACATTAAGAGGGAAAAGCTGGGAAGAAGGAGTAAGCTTCCAAGCATTTTACCAGATGCTTTCTAACAAAGCTGCTTTTGAAATGCACAGATTAACGCACCCCTTTTCCTTAAAAAGAAAGAAAAACACACAAACATTTAAATTGCCCTATAATAACACAATACAGTGTTCAGGATCATTGCCTCCAAATAGTCAGTGCCTTGCGTGTGGAGACATGAGGAAATATTTTCAGTGCCATTTATGTTATGGAAATCACGCACATGCCCAAATAGCGCATTGTAGGACATAGTTTCCAAAATAATATTACATTTGTTTCTGTGCCAAGGTTACGGTATATAACCATTATGCATGCAATTTCTGTAAAGATGTCCTGTATATTAAAGGGTTATTTCCATCTCCAAGATCCTATCCCAATATGTAGCAGGTGTAATAATAATAATATTAGAAATGTATTATAGTTCTTCTGATTCACTATATCACTTACCTCATGTTCAGGGCATTGCAGGACCCTAGGTTTTCATAGTTACGACCACATATATAGTCACAGTTAGTTAGCTGCTCATGGTCATAACCATGGATACTTAAGGTCCTGCAATGCCCTGAACATGAGGTAAGCGACAGTGAATTAGAAGAACTAAGAACTATACTACATTTCTAACTGGAGGTATTTGCTAATATTATTATTATTACATCTTCTATATATTGGGATAGGATAATGGAGATGGGAATACCCCTTTAAGTACTGCATTGACTAAGTACTAATGTGTAATTTAGAGATGCCATCCCTACAACATGACCTGTGTGTCTTCATGCTTTTTTCTTGCTTTCTTTCATGCTAACTTTCTGGCCTTTCTTGCTTGCTTTCTTTCCCCATTCATTCAATTTGCTGTACATGTGAAAAGGGATAGATAATTATTACATACATAAAGTAATAAAGTAGAACAGAGTACTAGCTGTGTAATGTATGTGACAACAATCTCTTGTATTTTTTATATGTCTGGCTTGTTGGGTGCGGTGGCAAGACAGAAGCCTTTTCTGACAAAGAAAAACATCCCGGCCCGGCTATGTTTTGCCAAAACCTACATCAGAACTGTGAAATGCATATAGGAAAATGTGTTACGCTCTGCTAAGATGAGAGTTAAACATTTTGGCCATAAATCCAAGAAGTTTATTTGGTGCAAAACCAACATTGCCAATTACCAAAAGAACACAATACCCACAGTGAAGCATGATAGAGGCTTTGCCAAATGATGACCAGATTGGCTTTACCAGAAGAAGACCAGTTTTGGAATGGCCCATCCAGAACCCAGATTTAAATCCAATTGAAAATCAGCGTGTTGACCTGAAGAGCGCTGTACACAGGAGATGCCCTCACAATTTGACAGATTTGGAGCACTACTGCAAAGAAGAATGGGCAAAACTTACCCAAAAACAATTAATGCTGTCATCAATTCAAAGGATACTTCAACAACTATTATTTTAACCCCTTTATGACACTTGGCGTAAGTTTATGTCACAGTTGGATAGGGGTTCATGACAAGAGCTATTCCCGCATGATCGCCACTGGGAGTGCAACGTAAGTTATAGCCAAGCTTCGGCTATCACAGCCAGGGACGCCTGCTCTGCCTCTGGCTGTTTAACCTCCTAAATGCTGTGATCAATTGCAATCGCATCATTTAGGGGCTGGGAGAGGGTGCATGCTCCTCTCATATAATCAGGACTCCCATGACGTGATCGTGGGGGCACGATCATTGCCAAGGCAACCTGAGGTCATCATGACAACCTCTAGGTCAGTCAGATATGGCAAGCGTCTCGGACCATACCAGGAGCGGGGTCTAAAAGGCTTGTGTCAGTGTAAAACTGGCATTTATAATCTATTGCAATGCTTCTGAATTGCAATATGTTACATTAGCGATCAGAGTAATTAAAGTTAATTTCCCATAAAGGGACTGAGAAAGCAAAACTATAAAAAATGTCTAGAAAAAAAATTGTAGAAATATTTTTTTAAAAAATCAGAAAATAAAAACAAATGAAAAAATATTATACCAATAAATACGTATATTTATGTAATAACAAAAATATACAGTAAAGTACACATATTTGGTATTGGCTGCGTCCGGAACAACCAGATTTATAAAACAGTCACACTAGTTAACCCCAATGTAATTCCCCGCACACTCAGAGATGATATAATGCAAACAATGTTTATTGTGGTCTCAACAACAAGGAATGAATTTAAAGTGACATAATATAGGTGACAATACAATGCATTTTGACCCTCAATCTTATTCATATAGTCGCTATAGAAATCAAAATAACAAACATACAATTGTAAGTGACACGTAACATTGTATGTGATCTATATAATAAAATATAAATCTGCAACCCAAAGATAAAATAGATTGATATTGGTTAGATCATATAAAGCATAACCACTGGAGATCAGAATTAGAGAACAATGTATGATCACTTGATTTTTTCATATGTAATATACTCTACATTGATCAACATTTGAAGGTTTTTTGTAAGGGGTACACCATGCCACTAGAACAGTGTTTTACAAAAGATCCAAAATTTATCAACATAAAACCTCTATTTTGCCCAAAATGGGATGATCATAATTAGAGAACAGCAATGACTGTAGCACAGAGAAAGATTAGAACAAAATTTCTGAAGGTAACAGTCACCAATAAGTAGGAACTGCTTTACCTCTTTTGCTGGTTCTGATACACACTTGTATTCACTCTGCACTTAGCTGTATGAGAGGTCCAACTCACGCTGCAGAAAACATTCCCTCACCACCTTTCACCGAGTTCTTAACACACTTTGGGTTCAGCCTTTCCCCAGTTTGTTGGAAAACATAATGTTCCCATTAGACCCTAATGAATTAAACTTGCTTTCATCACTAAAATGAACTGTGGACCACTTCTCCTCTGTCCACACAACAGGCTCCTCACCAAAGGTGAGTCTAGCCTTTTGATTCTTTCTGCTAATGAGTGGTTTGGCCACTGCAGAGTAGGCTTTAAGTCCACATGCTCTTAAACGTTGTGACACTGTATGACGAGACAGATTCTTACCCTGTTTACTGCTGAACTATATGGTGTTGCCTACATCAGCTAATCAAATCCTAGATACACCCTGCACCACACCCATCAAACACACCAATGGACGGCTTGACTGGAATAGCGTCGCCGACCTGGGGAGGGGGGTTGGAATGGGAGGTCAGGGGTGTCAGAAGGAGAGAGTTGAGCTTGAGAAGTGGAAGTGAGAGGAGGTCAGGAGCAGGGCTCCTGGGAAGCAATCTAGGTGGCAGACGGTGGTCTGGGCCTAGAGGAGCTGGACCCACGGTCACAGGGGATCGTGGCAAAGGGCACGGATCTGTCGAGGAGGACAGCCGGCAGCCTTACACCATTACCGGGCTGGGACCAAGGCACAATGGAGTACGTGGACTCTAGGTCAGGGAGTAGCTTCAGGGAACCTGAACATTTACCTGAGGTGAACGGAGTCTTCAAGAGCCATTCCCACTGGCTCCAAAATCGGGGTACTAGCGCAACGAGGGGGATAGGACTTTCCACTCAAAACGGTCCAGAAAATCCCAAGCGTGAACCCTGAGAGCAAGCTCCCACACTTAGCCATAGTGGGGAGCGGGACTCGGCAGGTTTCATACTACCGGGACCAACAGAGAAGTAACTTAGTGCATGGAGGCAGGTCACGGATCACCAGGCAGCACCATTTGGGACGGAACCCGAACTAAGCTCCCCTCAGCAGCAGCGTTATCCAGAACTTTGGTTTATCCAGTTGTCAGTGTCAGCTTAATGGGCTGAGTGAGTACGCAAGTGACCCCTTTGCATCCAACGGCACTCCCCTTCCATCACCGAGCCCCAGGCTATCCCCCCTACCCGTGGAGGGTCACAACACCTGGCTGCCCCATTCCATCATCCCTGGGTACTCCCAACTGCAGCGGTGGTACTCCTAATTACCACATACCACAGGTGGCGTCACGAACTCTAATACATCCCCTGTAAATACCCCTCTTCATTTGAGTGGCTGGACGACCCCGGGTCCGGAGACCCTCGAGCAACCTCGGATCCGGAACCGAGCAGCTCGGCTGCTGGCACGGGGGCGGCATAATTACCCATGAAGATTCTCTGCATTATCTTGCATTTGTCTTGTGAGGGCGACCAGCTTGCTTGAGGGACTTGAAAGAGTTTGTGATGTAAAGATGCAATATTCTTGAAATCACAGACTTGGAAAGACCAACTTCTCTTGCTGTGACTGATATGGTCACCCCTTTGGCCTTTATTTGGACAACCTGCTGCTGCAGGGTTTCAGTCACTTTGTAACGGCACACCATTTTTGCAAAGTCAGTGCAAACTGGAAAGTTAGGCTGCCAGTTAAATAGGGTTTGTCAGATAATTAAGGAAATTAGTACCAGGTGCCAGATTAACAACAATAACTTGCAGGTATCTGAAAATATTCTATAATTTTGATCAGTGTTCTTTTACATTTATCTAATTTATATAAATTTGATTGTAAGTGGTATGATAGAACATGTTGAATTTTATTTCTAACAGATTAAATAGGGTCATGGGAAATTTTCTAATGTGTATTACTATCAGCTAGTTGACTATAAATTTCACGAAGTATGTACTCCAGTCCATGACTATGATCGCTTCCCCTTGTCTGCAGGTTTGATTATATATTTTTTTTATTTTAAGGGATTGAGCTCTTGTTTTTCACTACTGAAGAGGTTCTGATATGTTGGGAAATGTCCCTATTGTTGCTGCACAATAGTATCCTTGATGTCTCTGTCTACTAAATCTTTAAATGTTTCTACGGCAGGTCGGTATTACGGGACTTGGACTGACTGACCCAGACCTCAGACCCAGTTGCAAAAATGGAAAGGTCTGAAGGAACATCCTCTCTAGGAGGAGAAGCTACACGAGAGGTTACTTTTCCATTTACACCAAAATGAGTTTTTAATCTCAAAGAGCGATAAATACGCTATAAGTCCATCTCTACTTGAAATGTGCTCCATTGTGGGGTGGGACAAAATGAATGTCCTTTTTATAATGCTCTTAATAGTGTATAGGAAGAAACATTGTTCACCAGGTTTTTTTGCTTACCTGGGATAGTGTGATCATACTTTTTCCTTGAATGATGGGAGCCTCTGCACATTGGTTTCCTCTTTTTTTCAGGCCTCGAGATAAAAAAACAGTTTGATTGCTTGGTTCAATCGAAGTATCACTGTCTCATCCTGATGAACCATTTTGTCCTGATCCAAAGTTTCTCCGCCAGGATATTGGACTTACCAATTTGTTCCATATGTATACCCTGTTGTTAAGTAATCGCTTACATCCCATTGGAATTATTTTCTCTTCTTTTCTTGTAGGACTTTGTGATGTTCCTGGAGAATACAGTCTTCATACAAGTAACTTGGCGGGGGTACTATTCTATAATTGTTTATATATGTTCAATGCAATCTTTTACATGTGTTTAGTTCTTTTGCAAGTCTGATATTCTATGGTTGCCAGATACTATAAATACCTCTCTATAATACAAGATATGTCCATATTTTTCTGATGTCTCCCACTTTTTCCTTATAGGGCCGTGTATTTGAGCTATTTTTTACAGGGAACCTGTCAGGTCTCATATGCATTCTAACCTACAAGCTGGGGGATGTGTGGCCTAGAAACCCCTTTCCTACCAATCCCTGTATTGTATTATTGTGTAATATGAATTTATAAAAAATTGTTTTATAACTTACGTGTTCCCCATGCAAATGATCATAGGGGCTAGTCCCCCTGGCGTCACTTCCCCCCATGGGCGTTTGCATGCTTTCCGTGGTATCATGGATTTACATGAGCGACGTCACTGTCAGCTCCTGGAGATCCCGCTTGTGCACACTTCTCTTTCGCGCAGCCTTCTGATCTATGTGTTTACTTGCTGGCTTCTGCACATGGTTGGAACTGCAGTAGTCTTTTGATCATGTGCAGTGCACTTGTGAAACTGACAAGCAAACACCCAGATAAGAAGGCTGCGAGAATGGCACGGGTGCATGCGCAGGATCTCCAGGAGCTGATGGTGACGTCACTCATTTAAACCCATACCAATCTATTTTATCTTTGGATTGTACATTTTTGTTTTATTATGTACAGTAGATCACATACAGTGTTATGTGTTACTTACAATTGTATTTTTGTTCTTTTGTTTTTTTAGCAACGTTTGAAAGCCTGAAACATTTAAAAGACGCTTACATGCCTGAAGATATGAAAAGCAAATCATTTTTCTACAGAAATTAGTAGAAAGATTGTTTGTAGTGTTTTGTCAGCACTTTTTCCAGTATTTTTAGGAGTGGAGCCTCTAAAAAAACAATGGAAAGTATAGAAAACACCATTGATTTCATGGTACTTTACATGAGAAGGGGTTACACAGAAAATAAAGACAGAAAAAACAATCTAAAGGTCCAGTCACACTAAGCAACTTACCAGCGATCCCAACAACAATAGGGATCGCTGGTAAGTTGCTAGGAGGTTGCTGGTGAGCTGTCACACTGCGACGCTCCAGCGATCCCACCAGCAACCTGACCTGGCAGGGATCGCTGGAGCGTGGCTACACGAGTTGCTGGTGAGCTCACCAGCAACCAGTGACCAGCCCCCAGTCTCCTAGTTACAGCACACATCAGGTTAATTAACCCGATGTGTGCTGCAGCTAAATGTGCACAGAGCAGGGAGCAGCGCACACTGAGCGCTGGCTCCTTGCTCTCCTAGTTACAGCACACATCGGGTTAATTGCCTGATGTGTCCTGCAGCTAAATGTGCACAGAGCAGGGAGCAGCGCACACTGCTTAGTGCTGGCTCCTTGCTCTCCTAGTTACAGCACACATCGGGTTAATTACCTGATGTGTGCTGCAGCTACATGTGCACAGAGCAGGAGCCGGCACAGGCAGTGAGAGTGGAGGAGGCTGGTATCAAAGGTAAATATCGGGTAACCAAGGACAGGGCTTCTTGGTTACCCGATGTTTACATTGGTTACCAGCCTCAGCAGAAGCCGGCTCCTGCTGCCTGCACATTAGTTGTTGCTGTCTCGCTGTCACACACAGCGATCTGTGCTTCACAGCAGGACAGCAACAACTAAAAAATGGCCCAGGACATTCAGCAACAACCAACGACCTCACAGCAGGGGCCAGGTTGTTGCTGGATGTCACACACAGCAACATCGCTAGCAACGTCACAAAAGTTGTTCATTAGCAGCGATGTTGCTAGCGATGTTGCTTAGTGTGACGGGGCCTTTAGGCTACAGTGCCTACAAGTAGTATTCAACCCCCTGCAGATTTAGCAGGTTTACACATTCGGAATTAACTTGGCATTGTGACATTTGGACTGTAGATCAGCCTGGAAGTGTGAAATGCACTGCAGCAAAAAAGAATGTTATTTCTTTTTTTTTTTTTTTTTTTTTTTTTTAAATTGTGAAAAGTTTATTTAGAGGGTCATTTATTATTCAACCCCTCAAACCACCAGAATTCTGTTTGGTTCCCCTAAAGTATTAAGAAGTATTTCAGGCACAAAGAACAATGAGCTTCACATGTTTTGATTAATTATCTCTTTTTCCAGCCTTTTCTGACTAATTAAGACCCTCCCCAAACTTGTGAACAGCACTCATACTTGGTCAACATGGGAAAGACAAAGGAGCAGTCCAAGGCCATCAGAGACACGATCGTGGAGGGTCACAAGGCTGGCAAGGGGTACAAAACCCTTTCCAAGGAGTTGGACCTACCTGTCTCCACTGTTGGGAGCATCATCCGGAAGTGGAAGGCTTATGGAACTACTGTTAGCCTTCCACGGCCTGGACAGCCTTTGAAAGTTTCCACCCGTGCCGAGGCCAGGCTTGTCCGAAGAGTCAAGGCTAACCCAAGGACAACAAGGAAGGAGCTCCGGGAAGATCTCATGGCAGTGGGGACATTGGTTTCAGTCAATACCATAAGTAACGTACTCCACCGTAATGGTCTCCGTTCCAGACGAGCCCGTAAGGTACCTTTACTTTCAAAGCGTCATGTCAAGCCTCGTCTACAGTTTGCTCATGATCACTTGGAGGACCCTGAGACAGACTGGTTCAAGGTTCTCTGGTCTGATGAGACCAAGATCGAGATCTTTGGTGCCAACCACACACGCGACGTTTGGAGACTGGATGACACTGCATACGACCCCAAGAATACCATCCCTACAGTCAAGCATGGTGGTGGCAGCATCATGCTGTGGGGCTGTTTCTCAGCCAAGGGGCCTGGCCATCTGGTCCGCATCCATGGGAAGATGGATAGCACGGCCTACCTGGAGATTTTGGCCAAGAACCTCCGCTCCTCCATCAAGGATCTTAAGATGGGTCGTCATTTCATCTTCCAACAAGACAACGACCCAAAGCACACAGCCAAGAAAACCAAGGCCTGGTTCAAGAGGGAAAAAATCAAGGTGTTGCAGTGGCCTAGTCAGTCTCCTGACCTTAACCCAATTGAAAACTTGTGGAAGGAGCTCAAGATTAAAGTCCACATGAGACACCCAAAGAACCTAGATAACTTGGAGAAGATCTGCATGGAGCAGTGGGCCAAGATAACTCCAGAGACCTGTGCCGGCCTGATCAGGTCTTATAAAAAACGATTATTAGCTGTAATTGCAAACACGGGTTATTCCACAAAATATTAAACCTAGGGGTTGAATAATAATTGACCCACACTTTTATGTTGAAAATTTATTAAAATTTAACTGAGCAACATAACTTGTTGGTTTGTAAGATTTATGCATCTGTTCATAAATCCTGCTCTTGTTTGAAGTTTGCAAGGCTCTAACTTATTTGCATCTTATCAAACCTGCTAAATCTGCAGGGGGTTGAATACTACTTGCAGGCACTGTATGTGCCCAAGTGGCTTTTTTTTTGCATTTTTTCTAATGTTTTTCTTTGCTTTTTTTAATCAATAAAAGCGTGGAAAAAGCATTCCAGCAAAGTCTATGAAAATCATGCTGAAAAAAGAAGCAGCATGTCAATTATTTCTGCAGTTTATTTTTTGTGTTTCTATAATCCCCTCCAATGCTTTATCATTATAGAGAATTGTGGCGCTCCTGAGGCTTTAGTCGCCACAGGGTACTGCACCTCACCAAAGGTGCAGTATTCATTCCGGGTAAGGAGGAGGTCTTTGCCAGAAAACCACCACAATTCACCAAAACATAGTTAGTTGCCCTCTCAGCGGGATTGGGCTAGGCTAGAGAATTGGGGGGTGGCCATCACTAATGTAGTGGATCCTCTGCTCACTAGTTCAGGAACCCAAGGGGGAGGAGCTTGACACAGGGGAGCAAGGCAACATAGAGTCACACAATCAGTTAGTCAGCAACCAGGAAACAAGTGAGATGTAGGAGGACACGGTTGCTGAGGGGAGAGCTGTGCCATAGCCCCCTCAGTACCGAGCAGAGCCCAATCGGAGTCCAAAGTAACTCTGCTACCTTATTAGTGAATGGATGCATCGTGGGTATCACCTGAATCACATATTTTGAAGCTGCAGATGGAAACTGTAATGTATGTTCTCAGCATAGCGCACAGGATAAATGGGAACTGATACAAAATGTTCTGTACCCCAATTTGCCACCAAGTCTCCACTCACGACCGTCATCTGTTAATGGAAATATAGGGGACTTCCATGGTACTGGTAGCACAAAGACTCTGGAAAAATGCTCCATCTCCTAACTCCCCCCCGCAGGCGCCCGTAGCGCCATAATGACGTCAGACACTGGCTCTTGTGCTTTCATTTTCAGGATGTCCCATGCTTATCTGCTAGGCTCAGGATTCAAACCCAGCAGACCACGGACAGCGTGCCCAACCAAGTGGAACCACCAGGAGTTTTCCAAACGTAAGTGTTCTATCACAGATTCAGCTATCACTATATCAGTATATTAACCCTTACCTCCAGTGGACATATCTTACTTGCAGCACATGAACATTTGCTGCAATTGATCAAAGACTTTTGAACAAACAATTTTTAATGTGTAAACATTTATTTATATTGTTTACAGGTACTTACTAATTTAGGGCACCGCTTGTTAGTACTGTGTGTCTTAAGTCGGCTTTACACGCTACAATATATCATACGATGTGTCGGCGCGGTCACGTCGTAAGTGACGCACATCCGGCATCGTAAGTTATATTGTAGCATGTGACAGCTATGTGCGATTGCAATTGAACGTTAAAACGTTCATCACATGCACGTCGTTCAATTGCTAAAAATTGAACGTGAGGTTGTTCAATGTTCCCGAGGTAGCACACATCGCAGTGTGTGGCACCCCGGGAACGATGAACAGATCTTACCTGCGTCCTGCGGCTCCCGCCGGCAATGCGGAAGGAAGGAGGTGGGCGGGATGTTTACGTCCCGCTCATCTCCGCCCCTCCGCTTCTATTGGCCGGCTGCCTCGTGACGTCGATGTGACGCCGAACGTCCCTCCCACTCCAGGAAGTGGACGTTCACCGCCCACATCGAGGTCGTATGGAAGGGTAAGTACGTGTGACAGCAAATAATCGTTTGTGCAACACATTCAACAAATTGAACATGCCACACATACGATGGAGGCGGTTACGATCGCATACGATATCGTATGCTTAATTGTAACGTGTAAAGCAGGGTTAAATATTAATTATTGTGTAAACCTCCTCAGCACACTGTGCACCACTTGGAGGAGAGTTCATATTTGACATTTATCTATAAATTTTACATATCCTGGCATTATTCAAACCTTCCTTTGAGCTTCATTAGCATTTGCTCTCAGTTTCTGTACCTAGACTCACTTGGAGCCATTATACCTTTTTAGTGGAGCGTGGTATTCTCACACCTCTGTTCTTATTATTATCACAACCAATAAATCATCATAAAGGACCCATTTTTTAATACCTGCAGCATTACCCATATTTGAAGCACTACTCCTCTAGCGCCCTTTTGACTATTAATCCAGCTCCAGTATCTATTTGTATATTCTAATCTTTAGAATGGTGTTTTTTTGGGATATTTTCTGTCACGCAGGCCTCTCCAAGTCATTTCAAATGTAATGTGGTCCCTAAAAAAATGATTTTGTAAACTTTGTTGGAAAAATGAGAAATTGCTGATAAACGTTTAAGCTTTCTAACTTCCTAACAAAAAATTAATATGTTTCAAAAATAGTGCTTATGTAAAGTAGACATGTGGGAAATGTTATTTATTACCCGTTTTGTGTTGGCATAACACTGAGGTTTAAAAGCATAAAAATTCAAAGTTTGAAAATTGCGAAAAAAATTTTAATTACATCCAAATTTCCAGTATTGTCACAAACATACGCAAGAAATGTTGACTGGAGAAGGGGTTTATGGTGTGGCTATTTATGTAATCACATAATTTTAGTTGTTTATTTTTACTTTTTCTTCCCCCCAAAAGTTTATTTTCAATTGAATAGGTAACATTAAAGGTGGAAAAAGTTCTGAAATGATTCTTCTGGGATTCTACCGGAAAGTAGCCGCACTGACAATTTCTAAGAAGTGTGGAGGTGTGCCGCCCCCACGTCAGCAGCCAGGCTGCTTGGATCCGGATCTGCGGTGGCTCGAGGGGTGTCCGGATCCGGGGGGTCGTGCGGCCACTCAAATGAAGGGGGTATTTACAGGGGATGGTGAATTTAAAGTTCGTGACACCACCCGTGGTGTGTGGTAAGATGGAGTACCACCGCTTCCGCTGGGGAATACCCGGGGTGATAACAGGGGCAGCCAGGTGTTGCGATCCTCCACGGGTAGGGGGGATGCCCCAGGACTCGGTGATGGGATGGGGGAGTACCATTGGGATGAAAGGGTCAATTGCGTACTCAGTCCATAAAGCTGACACCGACAACTTGGTAAACCAAAGTTCTGGACACCACTGCCGCCGAGGGGAGCTCGAGTGGGTCTGATGATCTGTGACCTTCTACCTGGCACTTTGTCTACTTCTTAGTTGGCCCTGGTAGCTTAAAACTAATTGGGTCCTACTCCCCAGTGTGGCTAATTGAGGTAGCTTGCTCTCAGGGTTCACGCTTGGGATTTTCTGGACCGTTTGAGTGGAAAGATCTATCCCCCTCGTTGAGCTAGTATCCCGATTTTGGAGCCGGTGGAGAGCGGATCTTGAAGGCTCCGTTCTTGTTGGGTGAATTGTCAGGTTGCCTGAAGTTACTCCCTGACTCCGGTGATGGTACAAGGCCACCAGTTGTCCTCCTCGACAGTTCCGTGCCCCTTGTCACGATCTCCTGCGACCGGGGGTCCAGCTCCTACTAGGCCCATACCACCATCTGCCACCTAGTTACTTCCGAGGAGCCCGGCTGCTGACCTCCTCTGTCCTTCACCTCCAACACTACACTGGCCTACTCCAGACACTCCTGACCTCCCCTTACCAACCCCCCAAGTGGGCGACCCTATTCCACTCAGGCCGTCCACTGGTGTGTCTGGTGGGTGTGGTGCAGAGTGTTCCTAGGATTTTGATTAGCTGGTTTTGGCAGCACCATAAGTTGGGGACCCGTAACCAAGGAGGAGGTGGATATTGCACAGAAGGGCAGATTGCACAATACCCTGTGACGACCTGATAGGCCAGGGCATCACACATGCCTCTGTGAACCTATTTTAACAGTCACCAACAATTGACATATATGGAGATTGAGGAATCACATCCAGTAAAATTAACCTTTTATTAACACATATGACATTTAAGCTTTAGAAGCGTTGCATAGGTTAATAAAAAGGTCATTTCACTGGAGGTGCTGCCTCATTCTTCTTAGGAAGCCTGCAAGGGCATGGCCCTCTCTCCTCTGTATCAGTCTTTCATTGTTAGGCTATGTGCCCACGTTGCATTTTTTTTGTGCAGAAAATCTTCACACAAAAAAGCATGTTTTGGCTGGAAAAAAGCAACTGAAAAAACGTGAATTTTTTATTGCCTTTGCGCTTTTTTTTACATGCTTCTTTTTGTGCTTTTTTTTTAATTATGGTGACCGCAGGGGTTCCTTCGCTGTACCCCTGCACTCACCGCCAAGTCTCAGGATGATATTACAGCCGGGATCCGGTTGTCAGCCCCCAAGAGCGGTGCCCGCGCTGCTCCTGGAAGTTTAACCCCTCTGAATGCTGCGATCAGTGCGACTGCAGCATTCAAAAGGCAGGTAGAGGGATTTCTTACTTCTCCCTGGCGATTGGGTCCTTGGAATGCGATCAAAGGGACCTGATCGCTGTCATAGTAACCCTGGGTTATCACCATGACCACCCCAGGTTACTGAGCTATGGATCGCCTCACAGACCATGCTGTATGCATGCTGTGTGAGGCAAAGTGCTGTGATATAATCCTGACGCGCCCACGGGGTTACTTGTCACCGGGCCGGTGTCGGTTTGGGATGTCACAGCGGCCTGGCGTGGTTCTGTGACCCCGTCAGTGTCAATAAAAAGGGGAGATGGGGATGATGGGGGTAGTCATTCGTGATGCCACCTGTGGTATGTGGCTATAGTATGGGAACCACTGCTGCAAGGGGTTTCCTCTGAGGGCCGGTGGTAGTGCAGCTAAGTTGGTACTGCTCTCTACAGACCAAGCTCGGGCCCACAGGGAGGTTGGGAGTAGTAGTCCACTCCGGCTGCTGCGCAGCTAAGGCGTTGGAAGGAAGGGACAACACAGGGATTGCAGTTAAAGTTCTTTACTCACTGAGATGTCAACACCTTTGGACTACCGAATTCCGCTGTCATGGGCTTCAGCCGATCCCGAATAGTTCAGAAGTCAGAACCGGTGTTTCTTTCAGTGAGTCTTTCCTCCCTGCACCGTGTTGTGTGAGTCCCTGCGGGTTGAAGCTACGCTGGAACCTGAGTCCTGAGTATGGTTTCTTTCCTATCCTGGATAGCAGACAGTGCAAATCCATAGATGGGCTGCCCTATGGTCACGACTCCTGGCTCTATATGCTGCTGTGCCCCAGGCACTGTGTGTGGGTCAGAAGATTTGAAATGCTCTGCCCGGTGGATTATTCTGGCGGGACTTGCAGTGCCCATCAGCCTAGGGCTCCGCATCCTGTTCCGTGGGCGCTCGGTCCTGAAGGAGATATGGCGAAGCTCTCCCATCAATGACCGTGTCCTCCCATGTCTTACTTGTTTCCTGGTTGCTGACTAACTGATTGTGTGAGTGTGTGTCACCTTGCTCCCCTGTGTCAAGCTCCTCCCCCTTGGGTTCCTGAACTAGTGAGCAGAGGGTCCACTACATTAGCGATGGCCACCCCCCAATTCTCTAACCTAGCCCAGTCCCGGTGAGAGGGCAACTAACTGTATGTTTTGGTGAATTGTGGTGGTTTTCGGCAATGACCTCCTCCATACCCAGAATGAATACTGCACCTCTGGTGAGGTGCAGTACCCTGTGGTGACTAAAACCTCAGGGGCGCCACAATTCTCTATAGTGATAAAGCATTGGAGGGGATTGTAGAATCACAAAACGTTAGCTGCAGAAATAATTGTCATGCTGCTTCTTTTTTCAGCAACAAAACCTGCAAGAAAAAAGAAGCTGTGTGCACAGCAAGTCACGATTCTCATAGACTTTGCTGGGATGCTTTTTCCATGCTTTTATTGATTAAAAAAGCAAGGAAAAACATTAGAAAAAATGCAAAAACAACGCTACTTGGGCACATAGCCTTAGATTGTTTTTTCTGTCTTTATTTTCTGTGTAACCCCTTCTCATGTAAAGTACCATGAAATCAATGGTGTTTACTTCACTTTCCATTGTTTTTTTAGAGGCTCCATTCCTAAAAATACTGGAAAAAGTACTGACAAAACACTACAAACAATCTTTCAATTAATTACTGTAGAAAAATGATTTGCTTTTCATATCTTCAGTCATGTAAGCGTCTTTTAAATGTTTCAGGCTTTCAAAAACACCTGATTGGAGAATAATATAAAGTGGATGTCACTTCTTCGAAGCGGCTCCTGATGGAAAATGTTCCAAACCAGGCATTGTCCAATCATAGTCTGCAATAAAAAAGCTTAAAAAATGGTACTGTAAACTGCTCCCAAAAACTTCTCAAAAAAGGAGAGTTTCCTGCTGCTACTTCCAGTAAAAAGAAAATCATTTTTTTACTTAGTGCGATCATACCTTAACATGGCGATTATGCATGTAATACATGGATGGGATGGATCGCCATCTGATATGGTTTGTTTAGGAGGGATATCTGTTTGAGAAACTCTTCAAGATTTTGTGTGATGCTCTAAACCTAAAATACTAGGTCTACTTTCCTGCTCTTTGCCTGCGGTTGCCTGTGATTGTTAAAATGTATGTGCATATTCAGGATTTGATTAGTGGCAGATGATAATTCTCGAATTTGATTCAGAATGCACTGAACAAATGACTCAAAGGAATTAGCTGCACACATGAGAGTCAAATCTGAAATTTGGGCTGAAATGAAGAACGAGATTATCAGATTTGTTCACACTGCGTAATTTGGATTGTTTTAATCTATACACAAGAGGAGCTCTTCTTTCATCTCCAAATATCTGCATTGCTTCATCTACGTAAATTGAATTAATAAAAATCCAGTAGTGGTGGCAACTCTACAGCCTATGTAAAACTAACCATTTCTGCAAATAGTAGCATCCAGCTTATTGGGTACTGAATGTAACCCGCATACTAGTGTTTGTATAGCTGTGATACTAAAGCGTCTGTGTCACAGTGCAGAACAACTGCTTACCAGGTTGAGAATTACTCCTTTGCATTTTTGAGGTGGTTTTGCTTTTATGTTAGAATAGGGCATTTCTTATGTGTGTTTTTTGCCTCCATTTTGCTAAAACACTATAAAAAGGTGACAATTTTGTAACACAAACTTCGGCTAAATAACAAATCAGGAATAGGTAATGAGAACGCAACTGAATACAGCTTATCACATTTTGATTTCTATAGCAAAAAACAATGTAAAAACACTAGAAGAACTACTGTTCCTTTTCTCAAAAAAGTGAAAAAAATGCATTGTGTTAATAAGATGTTAAAATGAAAATTTGGCAATAACTTCTGCAGACTTTTCTTTTTTGTTAACGACCTTCAACTCAATCATGAGCCATGGCGCCACGATAGACGAACTCTCTATAGGAAGATCGATCTTGTGCAAGCCTAGATAGGTCCACCAGGGTCTTCTTCACCATTATCTTGATAGTATCAAGCCATCGGGCTGCTGGTCTTCCTCTTCGCCTTGTTGATTCTGTTCTTCCGACCATGATATCCGTCTCCAGTGATTGCTCTCTTCATATGGTGTGTCCAAAGTACCAAAGTCGCAGCTTGGTAATCCTTGCTTCAAGTGACATGTCTGGCTTGATTTGTTCCAAAATTGATTTGTTTTTTTCTTTTTGCCAACCATGCTATTGATAACATCCTTCTCCAGCACCACATTTCAAATGAGTAGAGCAGCACATGAGACCAGTGATGAAAGTGAAAAAAAATCATGTACCACAGTGAGACTAAGTGAATAACATTTTTTAAAAAGTTAAGTTAAAAAAATGTGCATGTCCCATGCATACACACACCTCCCTCCCCCTTAGCAAGGTGACAGCAGCCAAACTACAAAAATCCTTGTCACCACCCTCCGGGTTTGATGTTCACACCAGGGGGCGGAGCCAGGCAGTTGGCTCCGCCCACCGAGGAGTTCACAGTCCCGGAGGCGGGAAAGACAGTAGATGAGTTTGAGTCAAGTTCAAGGGCAGACCTGTGCTCAGGCCTGCCAAAAAGTCTACACCAGGTGACTGGGTTGGAGCCCAGTCACCTCTGGCAAGGAGGCAGACGGTGGTGGCCGCCTGCAGGAGCTGGGATTACAGCCAGTGGAACCGTAGGGACCGGGGACGGGCGGTGGCCCGCCGGTACCGAACCGGGGAACCGATTGGAAACCGAAGCACCAGGAGGGGTACTCAGACCCAGTACGAGGCCCAGAAACAACTAGGCTAAGTCAAATCAACTGATTGAGGACTGGAATTTAGGACCTTTCCCACACAAGACCCGACTGAAGACAACCGCCCAACCATTAGGGTAAAGCCACCGCCAAGGCATAGAGACACAAGGGGCCAGCGTCTGCGGGCAAACAGGGCTCTCCCGACACATAACAAGACGGGGAGCGGACTACCGTTGCTCAGGCATAGGAGTCGTGATTCTACACAAGCAAGGTGCAGGAGAAAGGCAGAAATTGCCAACCTGTTAGGGGAAAACTGCAGCCGGCTGTGGGCACCGTTCACCATCTTGTTTGGTTTACCAGAGACTCCAGCGTGTTTTCTCATAGTGAGTACACCAATGCCTTCGGGCCTCGCACCGCGCCGCACCGCACCGACACCCCAGCACGCATCCATCCTCTTGCCTCAGCACCTCCCTCGGGCCCCCGGGACCACCATCCCCCTACCCATGGAGGGGGTCAACACCAAGCTGCATAACTCCGTCCCCGGGAGCCTAGTCAACGGCAGTGGTGGTGTCCATCCATTCACCACAACCCGTGGGTGGCGTCTTGAACTTAAATCCCCTACAAACAACGGCAGCTCCGGCCGTGGACCTCCCCACCAAAGTCCCTACGTGTAGCGCCAACCCCCTTTCAGAGTGACGTGACCCCTGGGTCCGTGAAGAGCTCGAGCCACCCACCAACAAGCACGGATTCGAGCGGCTCAGCAGCCGGCTGAGCCCCGGGGCGGTACACTATTTCTTCATTCTTCCTCCAAAAATTGGAATAAGGCTTGGCTGATATGTATCATGCGCTCTCCACTGAGCACTTATGATGGGGTTTCCGTGTAAATCCAAAAAAATGTGACTCAGACAAAGCCCTCGTTGGAGCCACTCACACTGATGAGGCAGTTGGACACACTTTGGACTCCATTTGTTCTTTGTTTCGGTCCAGCAATGTCTCATCATTTCAGACATTTTTTTAGTGCAGAAGTCTGGATGACCACAGCTCAGTGAATGTCTAAAAAAGATGACTACTAGCAAAACAGACTCCAAATTGTTTCCATCTGTCTCATTAGAGTGAGTGGTTTCGTCGGGGGTGCCGTATGGATCACATTTTTGGGGGATTTATACAAAAACCCCAACGTAAGTGCTGAGTGCAGAACACAAGAAAGTGATTCCAGCCTTATACTGAAAGCGATCAAAAAATATTCTGTACCTCAAAATGTTACCAATAAAATTCCTCTAATTTATCCTACAAAAAAACATCCTCCACTCAAGTCCATCATCTATCACTGGAAATATCGGGGTTCCCACATTACTGGTAGAACAAAGACTCTGGAAAAGCGATAGGGCTCCTAACCCTAAAATAAAATCCATTCATGTCTGAGCTCCCAAATCTAAATGCTCCCCTCCTTCTGAGAACCCCTGTGCCATAAGCGGACACGTGTGTGGCATTATTGTAGTGGGGAGAGCGCACTTAACAATTTATTGGGTGCGTGTCCCCAGAAGCACAAACTGAGCACAATATTACACTATATAGAGGAACAATATTTGGGCACTAAACTGACATATTTGTAATTCTCCAGAAAAAGTGTGTGGCATGGATACTGCAAAATTGCTACTGCAGCCATAGATAAATTATTTGAGAGGTGTAAGTGTAACGCCCCACAGGGCAGGTGATTAACCTACTCGTCACCGGGCCGTTGACTGTCGTTGTCACGGTCAGCCTAGCCCGGCATCTTTGCCCCGAGGTGTACAAAAGATTGCTGTGGAAGGATGATGGGGGTAATAGTGAGGTGAATGTCATGACGCCACCTGTGGTATGCGGCCAGGGAATGGGCCACCGCTGCTGTCGCTGTCCTTTGGGGCAGATGGTGGTAGCAGCTAAGGATGGTATCGGTCCCCACAAGTGGAACCGGCCCCGGGGAGGATGATAAGGGGAGTAGTAATGGCGGCGCGAAGTTGCAGTACTGGTAATAAAGAGTCAGAGTCTATGGCTGCAGTTCCAGATTGTTTACTCGCTTTTAGTGCTGTGTCGCTCACCTGGGTAATACCAGTCACTTGCTATGATGGGCTCCGTCGAACCTGAACCCATTAGAGATCAGTCTGGTATGGGTGTTCAGTGGGTTTCCTCCTTGTAACACTTGTCTGTGGATCCCATGGCTTGAAGCTACATAGGGACCTGAGTTTTCACGAGATGTACTCTTGTTCCTATATGCAGGTGCTGCGGTTCCAATATGGGGTCCGGCTTGATGTGAGATCCTCTCTGGCACTGTGCTATCGGGTGCTCTGTGGTCAGGAAAGCTTGAAACTTTCCCCGTCCAGGCAGATTTTGGAAAACCAACTTGAAGTATGATCTTCCCTAGGGTCCTGCCACCCTTCCGTGCGGAGCAGGTTCACTCTCCCGACGACAATCGTGTGAACTTCTACTCCTTACCACCGGAGCACCTGTAGATGCGACCGCTCTCTTCCTCTCCTGCTGGAGAACTTTCTAACTGTTGCGTTGGCTCCTGACTCCCCCTGCTGACTGCACCTCCCCCCACCCAGGTCCTAAGTGGGACTGAGGCCCATGTTGAGGGCATCCTATAAATGCCACTCTGTCAGCGACCCCTTTGTTACCCTACAATAGCCAAATCCCCAGTGGGAACAGGGCAACCTGGTGTGTATTTGAGTGTGCAATGTGATAAAACCGGGTCTGACCTCTTCAGGATCCGAGTTTAGCATTACACCCAAATTTGAGTGCAATACTCTGTGGCGCCTGAAGCCTCAGGTGTGGCACATAAGTTCTACATTGAAATTCCTTACAAAGTGATATTTCCAATATGGTTACTTGTAGGGTTTCTGATGATCTGGCATATCAGGGGCTTGGCTAATGGAGGCCACAATCTCTTCAAACAGAATCTGCACTATAAATACCAAGTAGCGCTCCTTCCCATCTGATTCCAACTGTGTACTCAAATAGTAGTACCATATATGGGGTACTACCACATTCAGTAAAAATTGCATAACAAATTTTCCTGTCCATTTTCTTTTTTTTACCCTTTGTGTGAATTAAAAATTTTAGGTTAAAAGTAAAATTTTGACAAAAAATCCAACGATTTCCACACCAATAGGTAAGTTCATTAAAAAGTTTAGTTTGCCAAATGTGGTCACATGTTCGTTTTTCTACACTTTTGGCACCTCAAGGGCTCTGCAAATGCAAAATATTGTCCAAATTTTCATTCCAAAGATCAAATAGGACTGTTCACTTGCCAAGCCCTGACATGTGCCCTAACTTTAGTTTTTGACCATGTATGGGGTATTACTGCGTTTAGGAGAAATTGCATTACAAATTATAGGGTCTAGTCAATCCTATTAGCTATCGTCAGAATTACAAACCTTGAGCTAAAATAACATTTTAGTGGAAATAAGTGGAGCCGTCATTTTCATATCCACATTTTAAAAAGTTCTGTGAAGCAGCTATGGATTCAAAATGCTTAACACACCCTTAGGCTTCTGCCACACTCACGTGTAAAAAACGTACGTGTGCTGTAGTCCGTATTTTGTGTCCGTGTTCCGTATTTTCAGTCCGTTTTTCCCCTCCGTGTAGTGTCCGTATGCATATCGTGTGTCATACGTGTGTACGTGTGTGCGTATTCCTGTGCGTGAGATACGTCAGTGTGTGTTCCGTGTGCAGTCCGTTTTTTTGTGCGTGTTTAACATGTTTCACACATTGAGATAATGGTGATCAGTTGGAATTAAATGACACATAGGTGTATGTGATTAGGACATAAATATAAGTTACCTATAAAGTGTTTCCTGCTTGTATTCTGCCTTGGAGGACCTATGTGTTGTGACAAATTTTTCCCAATGCCATTATCCACGGAGGCCTTAGTGTTTTTATGTTGGATTATATCTCGTCGTTTTGGCGTTAGACGGCATATGTTGCAATATGATAATGTAAGAAGAAACAGATTGTGGGTGCATCCACTAATCATGATGCGGCCTATGCATGGTCATTTCCATACTTTATTTTTTGAGTTAAGGAATTTCCCAGATAAGTTTTTTTCATACTGCCGTTTGTCAGTTGATAGTTTTGATTACTTACTAAATATTTTACGACCTCATTTGCAACATCAGGACACTTGGATGCGGCTTTCCATTTCCCCTGAGGAGAGATTTATGGTGACTCTGAGGTATATTGTTTAATTTAATGTTTTTGAAAATGTGTTCTGTTTCACATTGAAATGTGTAATTTATATTTGTTTATCTAATCTCAGTTTTTAAACAATGTTTGTGTTTATTTTGGTTTGGTTTTCTAGAAAAAAACATAATGCTAACTGAAATTCATTGTTTGTCTTGTGTTCATAGATTCTTGGCGACTGGTCAATCTTTTAGTGCTTTACATTTTGATTTTTTGTTGGGGAGATCAACCATTGCCGTTATAGTACGTCACACATGCGACATGATATGGCAACATTTAAAAGACCAAATGATGCCTCAGCCAAACAGAGAAGATTGGTTGAAAATCTCTAAGGGCTTCAAGGACTCTGTGGACTTTCCTAACTGCATAGGAGCTTTGGATGGCAAGCATTTCAGAGTTAAAAAACCACCAAACTCTGGTTCACGTTATTTCAATTTTCATAAGTTTTTTTCGGTTGTAATTTTGGCATTGGTTGACACAGA
Source organism: Anomaloglossus baeobatrachus (assembly GCF_048569485.1). NCBI lineage: Eukaryota > Metazoa > Chordata > Amphibia > Anura > Aromobatidae > Anomaloglossus > Anomaloglossus baeobatrachus. The sequence continues at coordinate 258,140,409 of NC_134353.1, read as the reverse complement.
ATACTGTTTTATTTATGCTGACATTGGGGCCTATGGTAGTGCCTCAGATGCCCGTATTTTCCGTTCTTCAAGATTAGCCCAACGCCTGCAAGAAAATTCATTATTGATCCCACCCCCAGTTGCCCTACCTGGTACATCTGGACCGTTGGCACCATATGTGATGGTGGCAGATGCAGGATTTGCATTATCAAAACATGTTATGCGACCATATCCAAGGAGATCAATTGATGACAGGAAACAGTACTTTAATAATCGGCTAACTAAAGCAAGACGTTATGTGGAGTGTGCATTTGGTATTTTAGCTAACAAATGGCGCATTTATCACACAACTATTCAGTTGCAGCCAAACTCTGTCAAATCGGTCATCAAGGCTACCATAGTGCTTCACAATTTCTGTCGGATACATGATGGAGGAACTTATGTTGATGATGAATCTCAGATAAACCATGTTGTTAATCCAACAGGTGAACCTATGTCTCATAATTCCGTGACATCTGGCTTACAAATTCGAAATTTATTTACTGATTACTTCAATTGTTTTGATGCTAATGATAATATTGATGTTTGTTAACATTGTTATGGGTTTTTTTTTTTTTTTAATGTATTATTATCACTTAGATGAAAATGTTTAATTAGTTTAAACAATCTAAGAGCTAAAAGCTTACTTGTCTTAAAGTGAAAATGCGTTAATCACAAACTTACATTTCTGTTACCAACATGGATTTCTGAATGTTGTATGTATGTGTTTGTACATTTTTGTGTTAGTATCCTGATTATTTGTTTGATAATACTTACAAAATTAATAATGTTAATCGCCTATTAAAAAAATGCAATATTTTATCTAAATTTAAAAAAGAAACAGAATCTTTAATTTGAAAACATATTTTTTTATTACGAATATGCCTATTATTCCATAAAGTAATGATGTTTTTTTTTTTTAACAATAAAAAATTAAAATCTTGATCATCTTGTATAAACGTTTACCAAGTTAACCTTTTTTTTGTTTTTCTTTACAAATTTTTAAGATACTTAACTTCAAATAGTACACTTGCAAAAATTTTGGCATTGCTTGCAAGGTTTGAAAATTGTCAAACAATTATGTTGGTCTCATGTTGGACATTTACATAGACATAATCTTTTGAAACTTGGTTTTGTGAATAGATGACCTCATCTAGCCATCAATTTTGTGGGTTACAAATGTGTTCTTAAAACAATAAACTTATCCATGTGCTAAAACATATATGTCATCCGGCCCAAAATATAATCACATTTTTTTTTTTTTAATTGAAGACTCAGATTGTAAACATTTTTGGCAATCCCTTTTTTTTTTGGGGTCACAATCATCATCTTTGTTTGTTGAATGTAGAGATTACCAAAAATGTGTATCATAAGTCTACAAGATCTTCTAGGGAAGTAACCTGAGTGTTGCTGAGTATGTTGTTTTGTGTGGCCTCAGAAATAGTATTAACAGAACTTGAAGCAGTTGTTTGCTGAACAACATTACTATTACTAACTACAGTAGTGTGTGGAACAGTCTGTTGCATGCTGCTTTGGGCCAACACATTGCCTGCTGTAGAGAACACCTGTGGGTCTACATGGGTAAGTGGGTATTGTGTGTGTGTATGTTGTTGACCTTGAGGATAGTTGACTGTTGTTTGTAAGTGTGGTGTAGGTAACATAGTTGAGATTGGATAATGAGGCATCATGAATGATTGTGGGTATGTTGAACCAGGAAACATGTTAGGTAAACCACCAATATTTGTGGGTTGAGTAAAGTAACTAGTACTTGGAGTGGGTTGTAAATTCATATAGTTTATGGGTTGCTGTGAGGTAGCACTTTGTACAGTGCTTAAGGCACCAGTATTGGTAGCAACATACCCTTGTCTAATTGGTGTTGGGAATAACGTACTTGAAGCAATAGAAGGTTGACCTGATTGTTGTAATAATGGATTAGTGACATTTACTGTTGCCATTGTTGTTTGTGTTGAAATGGTATTTTGAATGTCTGTTGTGTTTGGGACTGTATGTTGTTGCATAATGGTACGCCAATTTTCTATGGCCTCATAAACTCGCACTGGTTCCTGTTCTGCCTGACTAGCTGAAAGTAGGGTAAGCATAGCAGCACGTACACGTTCCTGCCTATCGGATGCAATTTTGGTTAAGCTAGTAGATAAAGACCGACAAAAACGCTCGGCATCGGTTTCGGGAATTAAAGTGTTCATGATGTGAATAATGCGTGTGTCAATTATTTCCGGTAAGGATCTCATTTCCTCAGGTCGGCGAATTCTTCTTGCACGGAGAGGTTGTGGTGCAAAACGTGGAAGTACATTTGTTTGTGTTGATTGTGTTGCTGGTGTTGTTGTTTGTTGTGTTGATGAGCCTTGGGTGTTGGTTTGTGCACTGTCAGTCCCACCATCATGTGATTCAGTTGCTGCTGCTGCATCTTGTTGAATCTCTGGATTTTCACTGTCTTCTCTGCCAGGTTCTTGTTCTGATGCTGAGGTGGCTGTAGCAGAGGGGCCAGCTGTTGGTTGGTCATCAGACTCGTCGAGATTATCCTCCGTTCTAGAATCAATTAGATAACATATTACAATCTTAACATTTATATTTTAAAAAATAACTTCTGTAAAAAAAGGTGTTAGTATGAAAAAATTTCTCAAGGAACAAACTAAAAAGTTTAAAAAAATAAACTTACTGTGTTACTTCTAAGATTGGTGCTAGGAAGCTTATTTGTTCATAATAAACATATCTGCGTTTGCGGCCTTGGCTGGATGAGGTTGGTATAGGGTTGTACTCCCTTCTGTACTGATCACGTGCTGACCGCCAACGTCTTTTGACCAAGTCAACTGTTGAATATAACATAATATGTCTGTTTCAACATTCTGCATAATTCTGCACACATTAATGATAATAATGTTTGCTAAATCTAATATACAATTTTAAAAAATAAAGGTGGACAAATACATTAGAGGAAAATTAATTCTTTTATATATCGTTCACTTAAAAAAATTTTGATACATTCACACATAAAAAAATAATATTTCTCTTACAAAACAATTTGAAGTAATTGTGATAGAGATATTTAAAAGGTATGTTTTGTTATTAACAATATAATTTATGGTAAAAAAATGAGAAATATTATTTTATTATTTTAGGTCATGATATTGAAATGTTAGTATGAAAAAAAAAAAAAAACATGATTAGTAATTGTTAAACAAAAATTAGACTCAGAAAACATGGAATTGAAAATCACATCACAGTTTGATCTGTTAATTAATCAACTTCATGAAGAATTATTAATCATATTCAAAATTAAAGTTTAATTTGAATTAATGAACTTTGGAAATGTTAGGTAACCTTTTGGTACATTTAACATTAGCTCAATAAATAGATTAATACATATAACAATTCTTCATAATGTTAATTCTAATTAAAAACAACATTACAATAACAAAAAATTCACAGTTTTAAATTATTAAAAAATAAATTATATTTAAAAAAAAAAAATAAAAAAAAAAAATCTTACCATATTTAGCACGCTTTGAAGGCGAACATCTATCCCATGCATTATTGGGGTACACTTCCTCAGCAACTTGAAGCCAATGCCGGTCAACTGTCAGTCTGTCATGGTAACCATCAACACGTGTATCCCATAATGGTGGGTGAGTCTCGACAGCTGATATCAGTTTCTCCGTGTCCACCCGTGGAGCCATTATTATATTTGGAAGCAGAAATTGGGCTCAAAATAGGTCTTTCACTACACAGAAACACAACTGCTTGCTTGCTCACTCCTTCTGCAAATGCAAAGTAAGTTTTGTGCAAAAAAAATATGTTAGCTACGCCACCTGAAAGTATTTGAAATTGTAACAATCTTCTAATTTTAAACACGGACATGGACCACACGGATAGCATACGGAGGCCATCCGTGTCACGTACGTGTAAACACGGACCCATAGGATGTAATGGATCCGTGAGGACGTTATGCCGGTGGAAAACGGACATGTCAGCGCTTTTTCGGCACGGTCAAACGTAGCCACGGAACGGACACACGCTCCGTGCCAAAACACTGACGTGAGGCTATTTAGATCCAAATGACTGTGTCAACATAAGCACGTGTCTCCGGTACGTGTAAAAAATGCCAAACACGTACCGGAGGCACGGATGTGTGGCGCTAGCCTTAAATAAATTCCTTGGGGTCACTTAAGGGGAGTTTGTGATGTTTTGGTACCTCAGGGGCCCTGCAAATGCGGCATGGTGCCCGCAATCTATTTCAGTTAAACTTGCTTTCCAAAATTCCAATATTGCTCCTTCCGTTCCGAGCTCTCCCGTTTGTCTAAACAGAACTTTTTGACTACATGTGGGGTGTCGCTGCGCTCATAAGAAAGTTGTAACAAATTGGGGGGTCCACTTTTTGGTGATACGTTTTGAAAAAGTGAGAAATGTTGTGATAAAGCAACATTTTTGGGAAAAATATTAACATTTTCAATATAATGACCTAATCTTATCAAATTCTGTGAAGTACCTGTGAGTTCAAAATACTCATTATACCCCTGGATAAAATCCTTGAGGAGTCTAGTTTCCTAAATGGGGTCACTTGTGAGGGGTTTCTGCTGTTTAGGTACCTTAGGGGCCCGGCAAATGCAACATGGTGCCCGCAATCTATTTCAGACAAATTTGCTTTCCAAAATTCAAATATTGCTCCTTTCTTTCCAAGCGCTCCCATTTGTCCAAACAGAACTTTCTGACCACATGTTAGGTATCAGCACTCTCATAAGAAAGTGGATAATAAATTCTGGGATTCACTTTTTGGTGTTACCTTTTGAAAAAGTGAGAAATTTGGTGATAAAGGAACATTTTTGTGAAAAAAATGAAAATTTTCAATATGACAACCTCATTTTATCAAATTCTGTGAAGTACCTGTGGGTGCAAAATGCTCACTACACTCATAGATAAAATCCTTGATGTGTCTAGTTTGCAAAATGCAGTCTTTTGTGTTGGGTTTCTGGTGTTTTGGTACCTTAGGGGCCTTGCAAATATAACATGGTGCTCACAATCTATTTCAGACAAATATGTATTCCAAAATTCAAATATTGCTTCTTCTGTTCCGAGCCCAGCCGTTTGTTCAAACAAAGGTTTCCGACCACATGTGGGGTATCGGCGCACTCAGAAGAAACTGGGTAACAAATATTGGGGTCCATTTTCTTGTGCTGTTTCTTGTAAAAGGGAATAAATTGGGGCTAAAATAAAATTTTTAGGTAAAATGAAATATTTATTTTTTCATTCAACTTTGCATTCATTCCTGTGAAGCACATAAAGGGTTACTAAACTTCTTGGATGTGGTTTTGAGCACTTTGAAGTGTACCATTTTCAGAATAGTGTCACTTTTGGGTATTTTCTGACACCTATGCTGCCTAAAGTCACTTCAAATGTGATGTGGTACCTAGAATAATGGTTTTGTAAATTTTGTTGGAAAAATGAGAAATTGCTGATAAACTTTGAATTCTTCTACTGTATTTTCCTAACAAAAAAAAAAAATAGTTAAAAAATTGTGCTGATGTAGGACATTTTTATTCACTATTTTATGTGACATAACTCTTTGTTTTCACAATATAAAAATCCAAAATTTCTAAATTTTCAAAATTTTAGACAAGTTTTCAATTTTTTTTACACATAAATGCAAAAAATGCCATCCTAAATTTATCATAACATGAAGTACAATATGTCGAGAAAAAACAGTCTCAGAATCACCGGGATCCGTTGAAGTGTTCCAGAGTTATAAGCTCAGAAATTGACACTGATCAGAATTGGCATGATCATTGATGTAAAAATTGGCTCCCACATTAAAGGGGTGGTTCACCCATTTTTTTTATTTTCCCAATGAGTGTCACTTACCATTGTATGCATCTTCTCCATTGGCTTGTATTTCCAGTTCTGGCACTGAGCGGCGCTATCCTGCACGCTCAGTGCCTGTCACATGACCCCCTGGAGCTGTGGCCGCCAGCATCCTCTGACGTCCCGGCATTTCTGGGCTCTCAAACTGGACGGGTACGGCGCCACTCACACTGATTGACTGGGCTGTAGGCGGTGACTACCGCACGTCACAGCTCAGCATCGAGGGGAGGATCCGGAGAGCTTTAGTGTGGAGCGGTGAAGGCAGAGCGCGCGCTTACCATCCGTCAGCTGTGGGAGGTACAGGCTCCAGTGTGGAGTACAGGGGGGGGGGTTTCTCCACTGAAATCCCCACTGTCACGCAAGTATGTGATCACACTGTCCACCCGCCCGCTGTGCTCAGCTGTCAGGAGAGCGGGCGGTATCGGCAGTGTGATCATATACTCCCACCAGCAGCACAGGTGACCGGACGCTGCATGGGACCAATCTGCTCCACTCTGTCACCTGCACAACAAGTCCCAGAGTGGAGACAGATAGTGACATGCAGCACACTATGTGTCAGAGCAGAGCATGTCACTGTATCTACTCTGGGACTTGTTGTGCAGGTGACCGGATGATACATGTCACTAACTTGCTCCACTCTGTGACTTCTGCTGCATAGTACCAACTGTATACACTCTCACCTGCACAACAAGTCCCAGAGTGGAGACAGTTAGTGACATGTAGCATCCGGTCACCTGCACAACAAGTCCCAGAGTGGAGACAGTGACATGCTCTGCTCTGACACATAATGTGCTATATGTCACTATCTGTCTCCACTCTGGGACTTGTTGTGCAGGTGACCGGATGCTACATGTCACTAACTGTCTCCACTCTGGGACTTGTTGTGCAGGTGACCGGATGATACATGTCAATAACTGCCCCACTCTGAGACTTGTTCAGGTGAGAGTGTATACAGTTGGTACAATGCAGCAGAAGTCACAGAGTGGAGCAAGTTAGTGACATGTATCATCCGGTCACCTGCACAACAAGTCCCAGAGTGGAGACAGTGACATGCAGCACACTATGTGTCAGAGCAGAGCATGTCACCAACTTGCTCTGCTCTGTCACCTGCGGTGCTGCATGTCACCAACTAAGGGTAAGTTCACACAGTGTGTTTTTCGTGGCGTTTTTGCGCGTTTTTCGGGTGCGTTTTTGCTCAGAAAACTGCATGACTTTGCTTCCCCAGCAAAGTCTATGAGTTTTCATTTTTGCTGTCTGCACACAGCATTTTTTTCAGCTGCGTTTTTGTGTTGCCCACAAAAACGCAGCATGTCAATTATTTTTGTGTTTTTTCACTGCGTTTTACATCCATTGAGTTGAATGAGATGTTCAAAAACGCAATGAAAAACACAATTTGCAAATATAGCTGCGTTTTAGTGCATTTCTATGACTAAAAACGCAGCTATAAACGCAAGGGGTGGGTAGTAAAGTGACGTGTACAGGAAGAGGATTCCTTCTGTCATTAAACACAGAAGCGTGAATCCTCCCGATACCGTCACCGCCGCTTCCATCTCCCGTCCGGTGCCATGTCAGCTCCCGTGCGGTGCAATGTACGGGCGGGAGATGGAGGCAGCTGCTAAATCAAAAGTGAACAATAGAAAAAAAAATGTCATACTCACCTATCTGCAGACTCCCGGTGCCATGTCCGCTCCCAGCTCCTCTCCCAGGACCGCCGCTCCGGCTGTGTTCAGACTCTCCGGGCATGTCTGATGCCTGCAGGACCTGGCGCTGATCACCTGATGCGGTCACCTGACGCATCAGCTGATCGTAGTCTCGCAGTGACGCCAGCTTTTTAGCGCCCGGGTGGCTATCAGCTGATGCCGTCAGGAGACTTCATCAGCTGATTACCGGCAGCGATCTGATGGGATCAGACTCCCGTCTGATCGCTCCTGGAGCTGTCGATAATCAGCACATAAGTGAGTATTTTTTTTTTTCACTGATGCATCAGCTGATTGTATAACCAGCTTTTATACAATCAGCTGCTGTGTCATGTGATTCATGTCCTTTAACCTGACATCATCTGATCGCTTTGCCTTCCAGCAAACCGATCAGATGATATTGGATCCGGATTGGACGGCGCGGGACCCTTGATCCAGGATTACTGCGGAGGGGGGTTCTTTTTTTCAATAAAGATGGAGTCACTAATTGTGTTGTGTTTTATTTCTAATAAAAATATTTTTCTGTGTTTTGTGTTTTTTTAATCTTTACTAGAAATTCATGGTGGCCATGTCTAATATTGGCGTGACCCCATGAATTTTGGGCTTAGGGCCATTTTATAATTTACAGCTAGCCCTAACCCCATTATTACCCAGCGAGCCACCAGTCACCAGGGCAGCTGGAAGAGTTGGATACAGCGCCAGAAGATGGCGCTTCTATGAAAGCGCCATTTTCTGGGGTGGCTGCGGACTGCAATTCGCAGAGGGGGTGCCCAGAAAGCTTGGGCACCCTGCACTGCGGATTCCAATCCCCAGCTGCCTAGTTGTACCCGGCTGGACTCAAAAATTCGGCGAAGCCCACGTCTTTTTTTTTTTTTTTAATTATTTCATGAAATTCATGAAATAAAAAAAAAAAAAAAGGGCTTCTCTATATTTTTGGTTCCCAGCTGGGTACAATTAGGCAGCTGGGGGTTGGGGGCAGCCCGTAGCTGCCTGCTGTACCTGGCTAGCATACAAAAATATGGCGAAGCCCACGTCATTTTTTTAAAAAAAAGTTTTCAGGCAAAAACCTTTATAATAAAAAAAAAAAAAAATGCTTCCCTGGATTTCTATTCCCAGTGAAAGTAACACCAAGCAGCGGGGGTTAGCAGCCAGTAGCTGCTTGGGTTACCCTTAGCAATAGAAAATGCAGCGGGAGCCCACAAACAATGTGATTTTTTGTTTTTTTTTATTTTTAATTAATTTTTTAAAAAAAAATCAACATGCGCTTTGCCCATCGAGCACCAGAGCATTTTACTGCTCAATTCATCCCAAGTAATCAGATGACTCCAGTGTCGGCCGATTACTTGTTCTGTGTCCCCCTGCATCCATTGCAGCGTGTACGGGCTGTGAGGTCAGCGGAGTTCAGTCCAGCACTGGAGTCAGCTGATCTGAACTCAGCTGAACTCCAGCCTGCACACGCTGCGATGGATGCAGGGGGACACAGAACAAGTAAGGTCTAAGCCACACGGCGAGAAACACAGTGCGAGTGTAGTGCGATAAAACATCGCATTCCACTCGGACCTAATTGGACCGAGAAAACAATCGCAGCATGCTACAACTGTAATGCAAGACTCTCTCTTTTACCCATTCAAGTGTATATGGTGAGAGAAAAATCGCACTGCACTTGCGGTACATCGGTGGACTACGGAGGAGAGAGGGAAAGAAATCCCTCCCACCACTTCTCAGTGCTGGCACACCCCTCGAGTGCCGACAGCCCCCCGCAGCTGAGGTCTGCTCGCACAGTCGGACCTCAGTCGCAGGGACACACGCATGACACTCAGCTCTGCTGTACTGAGCGTGAGCCGAGTGTAATGCGAGGGGATCGCAGTAATCCCCGTGTGGCCCCAGCCTGATCGGCCGACACTTGAGTCAGCTGATCTGAACTCAGCTGAACTCCTGTACACACAGCCCGCACACACAGCCTGCACATGGTCACATGTGATCGGCAGCAGGCAGCGACTGCTGTTAAGGCTACATTCACATGACCGTTCCGTTTTTGCGGGCCATAAAAAACAGTCCTTTTTTTTCACGGATGCATCCTAGTGGCATTCGTGTGACATCTGCGTGCCTTCCGGTTTTTTTTGCGGACCGCAAAAAATGGAAGCAGCAAGAAAGATAAATAGATGAGTAGATATAGAGATGGATAGATAGATATAGAGACAGAGGGATGAATGAATGAATGAATGAATGAATGAATAGAGGGGGCTGGATAGATAGAGAGATAGATAGATAGATAAGAAAGACATATATAATGTCCTACCCCCCTGCATATTCTAAGCTGGCACCCTTTTGTGACTGTTATGTGGCACTAAGGTGTTTAGTCTTGTATTTAGCCAAAAAATAAATAAATAAAAAAAAATGACATGCGGTCCCCCTATCTTTTGTAGTCAGCTAGGGTAAAGCAAACGGCTTCAGCCTGCAAACCACAGCTGGCAGCTTCAGCTTGGCTGGTAATCCAAAACAGAGGCCCCCCACACTGTTATTTTAAATTAACTAAATAATTTAAAACAAAAAACACGGGGTCCCCCGAAATTGGATCACCAGCCAAGGTAAAGCGGACAGCTGTGGTCTGGTATTCTCAGACTAGGGAGGTTCACCGTTATTGGACACTCCCCAGCCTAAAAATAGCAGGCTGCAGCCGCCCCAGAAGTAGCGCATCCATTAGATGTGCCAGTCCTGGTGCTTCGCGCCAGCTCATCCCATTGCCCTGGTGCGGTGGCAAACGGGGTAATATATGGGGTTAATACCAGATGTGTAATGTCACCTGGCATCAAGCCCTGGAGTTAGTGATGTCAGGCGTGTATCAGATACCCGACATCACAAACCCAGGCAGTAATAAAAAAAAAAAAATAGACAACAAACACATTTTTATTTGAAAAAACACTCCCCAACACATTCCCTCTTTCACCAATTTATTAGAAAGAAAAACAAATCCAGGTCTGGTGTAATACAAGGGGGTCCCACGATGATCCATACCATAGTCAATGTCCCAGTCAATGAAGAACAGAATGTTCCCTATTTGCTGGGAGAGCCGTGCAGTGACCTGAACTAACATCAATAGGTCAGCCCAGGTCACTGCAGGGCATGACGAGTGCTGCTATCAGGAGGTTAGCGAGGTATATTACCTGCGATGATCGCTGAACTCCTGACAGCAGCGCTGTCACATAGTTCAATGACCGCCGCCTTCACAAACAAAGTATCGCGAGCGGCCCGTGACGTCACCACTAGTCACAGTCTCGGGTCGACAGCGAGAGGTGATGTGACAAGCGGCGGGCATAGAAGGCAGTGACGACCGCTGACGTCAGGAGGGCAGGACTTCATCACCGTATGTAATGAACTTACTAACCTCCTGACGGTAGTGCTTGTCATCCCCGCTGCTGACACTGCTGAGCGGGCAGTCGCGGGGCTGGGGCTGGAGCGGGACACTGACTGCACGGGCACCCAACGGAAGTCACATCGAAGTGCTTCCGTGTTGCTTCCGGGAATTTTGTGGACCCATTGACTTGTATTGAGTCACGGTTCGTTATTACGGAACAGAATAGGACATGTTCCATAATAACGGAGCGGACATACGGCATCCGATGTGTTTTTTTTGTAGGATCGGATGCACATGGAAGTGCTACCGTGTACCATCCGATCCTACACAAAAGACATTGAAAAGATGGTCCTGTCTGTGGGTCCGCAAAAAAACAGGAACTGACCAGGACAAACGGAACGGTCATGTGAATGAGCCCACCTGCAGCCATTGCTGCGTGTGCGGGCTGTGAGATCAGGAGTCAGCTGACTCCAGCGCCGGCCGATAAATTCTGTGTCCCGCTGCAGAAGCATCTGGTAAAAATAACGGTTGCATGCGCTGCACATTTAATCCACAGGATCCGGTCATATGCGGTTTGCGGATGATACGGACGACACACAGACTAGGCAAGAGGGAAAAAAGCAATCTCATCACCCCCTCACTTTTTTTCCCCCAATTATTTTTTTCACATGTTGCGCCGGCTAATAATCATTTCTGTACATACACTCACACACACACTCACACACACACACACACACACTCACACTCACACACACTTTCTTCCCCTGGTTGTGTGCAGAGCTGGTAGCTTCGGATGTCTCTGTGTGATTTCTCTCAGTGCATCCACACAGGGAAGAGGCAGGAAGGAGGCTTTGGGTGGAGAGCTGAGGGGGGTGTGTTAGATAAGCTAGACACCGCCCTAGAGCCACAAAGAATTCTGGTACTTGTAGGAACTGAACACAGGAAGTCAGAGGAGAGATTAACCCCATCAGAGCTGGAGCCAGCAATGAGTATGTGCTGCTAGTGCACAATAAAAGGTAATTTTGCTGAAAAAACATAATAGATGTGTTGAGGGGCACATATTAGCAAGATTTATCAGAAAAAAAAATATAGTTTTGGTAACTGGACAACTTCTTTAAGGGGTTAACATTTCTATAATTTCCATAACTCTTGGAGAACCTCATATGGATGCTCGCTACCATAAAGTGCAGCAGGGTAAAAAGAAACATTTAAAAGTGCTCTCTTCATTTTACAAGATAGTAAATGGCACTTGTGATAAGCCAAGTAGTAACAACCCAGCTGTGTTCTGTTTCTGCATAATCCTGGCAATTAGAGGAGAAGGGCTAGTGGCCACTCTGCATTGTCTGTATCATTATGAATTACTCCTGTACTAATCTCATCTTCTTTTCATAGTAATTCATTGCAATTTCACTATAGTATAATTTATCTTTTTGTGATTACAAAAAAAACCTTGTATAGAACGGCAGACACAAAGACAAAACAGGAAATGGAAACCATTGGACTGCGTTTTTTTATTTCACAGACTGGTATATGGTAAATTCAGAATGAAAGAAGCTCAAATAAGTATTCAGAATAAAATAGAAACTTTTATCAAATATTTTAAAATTCAAGCAAAACAGTACAAATCAGAGACCAAAGCAGAACCACTATAAGTATACAAAGTAACAGGTAAGTGCATCCCTATATACAGTATATATGACATCCCTGTATATGTATAGCACTATGGCTGTTACAGCCGTAAAGGCAAATTAATCCCTAACTATATATACAAGTGCATCTCAATAAATTAGAATATCATTATTAGAAAGTTCATTTATTTCAGTAATTCAATACAAAAAGGGAAACACATATATTACATAGAGTCATTACCAACAGAGTGATCTATCTCATATGTTTATTTCTGTTAATGTTGATGATTATGGCTTACAGCCAATGAAAACCCAAAAGTCATTATCTCTGAAAAATAGAATAATTAACACAAAACACCTGCAAAGGCTTCCTAAGCATCTAAAATGGTTCCTTAGTCTGGTTCTGTAGGCTACACAATAATGGGGGAGACTGTTGACTTGACAGATGACCAGAAGGCAGACATTGACACTCTCCACAAGGGGGGTAAGCCACAAAAGGTCATTGCTAAAGAAGCTGGCTGTTCACTGAGTGCTGTATTCAAGCATATTAATGGAAAGTTGTGTGGAAGGAAAAAATGTGGTAGAAAAAGGTGCACAAGCAACCGGGATAACCGCAGCCTTAATAGGATTGTTAAGAAAAGACCATTGAGAAATTTGGAGGAGATTCACAAGGAGTGGAATGCTGCTGGAGTTAGTGCTTCAAGAGCTACCACATACAGATGTATCCATGTATCCAGAAAATGGGATACAATGGTCGCATTCCTTGTGTCAAGCCACTGATGACCAATAGACAACGCCAGAAGCGTCTTACCACGAAACTTCAGAGCATTTCATACTCTGCCGACAAGCTTTTTGGAGATGGAAATTTAATTTTCCAGCAGGACTTGGCAACTGTCCACACTACCAAAAGTACCAATACCTGGTTTAATAACCTGTAAAAAAAACACCAGCGCCTAGATGAAAAAACAAATACAGGGAGGTGTGCACCCAGAGAAAATATACACCTGCAGTGAATGAGAAAGCATGGATATGTGGATCTACACATAGAAAATAAACTCTGCTTGAGAGTAATTCTCAATATAGCAAACTGTGTTAAGAGAAAGGATACACTACTACGCTTCACAACATATGCTATACGCATACACAATGAAAACTGCTTCTTCAGTACAATGAAGTGCATAGGGTCTATGACTAATAGTGACACAAATGAATTAAATTAAATTAAACTGAATTAAATTGAAAAACTGTGTACTCTTTATACTTCCTCACTCCTTATACTGTGCCCTCAAATTTCTCTTTCCTCCCCATACTGTGTCCACACACATCCCATCCCCCTCATTCCTCATATTGTGTACGCATACATACCCCCTCATACTGTTTCTCCATACATGGCCCCCCGTTCTTCTCATACTGTGTCTGCACCCATCATTTTCATACAGTTTCCTTATACATCCACCCTCTCGCTCTTCATACTGTGTCCCCAAAGCTCTCCCCCCTTGCTCACCATACTATGTCCGCACCCATCCCATCCTCCTCACTCACGATTCTCAATCCGCATATATTCCTCCTCAATCGCCATACGGTGTCTTTCATTTCCCCCTTGTTCCCCATACTGTGTCCACACCCATCCCCACATTGCTCCCCATACTCTGTCCACACCAATCCTCCCCTCTCCCCATACTTTCTCTCTCTCATCATTTTCTCACTTCCCAAACTGTGTCCTTAAATGAACCTCCGATGTACATCAACTCTTCTGTGTCTTCAGATCCACTGGAGCACTTACCACCAACACTGTCTGCGCCTCTGCGGCACCAGCGAGTGACATCAGCTGTGTGATCAGATGACCTGATCACTTTCCTGATGTCGCCCTGACCCAGAGGTGTGGGTGGTCAGGGCTTCAATTTTACTCAGATCTGAAAGGCATGAGTACAATTGATCACTAGGATCCGGTGTGCTGCAGTTTCTCTGAGCCATCTCAGATAATATTCGAATCCCAGTCTGGGGGGCAGAAAAGTGTAGCTGCTGGGGCACTCCGACCTCTGCATCAGGGGGCCTGACTGCATCCTGCCTGCTGACTATGCCTGGCGCAGATGCCTCGCTCAACCTCCCCTGGATATGCCCTTGCTTAAATCATACGTCATGTTTTTTTTTTTTCAAAACTGCTGGATCTTTTTAATCAGATTTTTGTGAGTAAAAAATTGTCGCCTCCAAATCCAGCATAAACATGCAGAATCAGGGGGAAATCCAAAAGTTGAAATGCAACAAACGCTGAAATTCTGCGTATCTGATCTTTGTTACCCCTGACAGAAGATTTCAGGAGCAGTCAGACTGGTATTAGCCAGATCTATATCAACATTTATCTCATGCCCAGCTTCACTTATATATGTAGGTAAAAATAGATGGTCATAGGGGAAAAGACTGAACTGTGGTTAACGTCTCATCATGCCACAGACTGCAAAGAAATCTTTTTCATCTGCATTCTGTCTTATAGATAAAGGATACAGTCCTCTGTGGGAGAGACCGTTATATAGCAGCAACCTTTCTCAGACAATTGAAACACATCTTCAAGGTGAACGTTTATATAAGCCACATCAATGAATTCTCGTGATTCAGAACCAGCTCTGCAGGTGTGACATCAGTCATCCGTGTTACGGTGTCACTTATCTTGCTGTTAGTCTTCCTCTTAAGGATTTCTTTTCCAATTGAGACAATATAAGTTTACCCGCAACGTGTGTGTTGTTACTGATAACAAGTAAGATTACCTTTTCCAGTTGATATGTCTTCTGCTTTCAAGAATTTTGTTTAAAGGCACGTAATGATTATGAACATATTGACATTAAAGGGAATCTGTCAGTAGGATCAACCCTCCTAAGCCATCTATATGGGCATTTAATTTAGGTCATAGGAAGCTGAATAAAATGATACCTTGATATCTGTGATCTGATCTCTTATTCCAGAGAAATTAATGTTTTTCTTAAACTCTTCCAGGCTATGGGGCGGATGCTGCCTGAAAGATAACTCCTCCTCCAGAGATTATTATAAATAGAAGGAGGTGATACCAGTGTGAGACAATTAACTAACACAGAACAGAAGAACTGAACTTTGACATCATACAAACATGTTAGCAGCTGCAGCTCTCACAGCGCTGGTCTTTTGCAACAATATTACAACACTGTCTGCCGGTGAGATGGAGGCTGAAGCTGAGAGGAGCCTGCAAATGTGTTATATGAGTTATAATCATACACAGCTCTACAGTGAGATAAGGAGAGCAGAGAGTGGCAATTACACATCACACTGGTAACTCCGCCTTCTGGAGGGCAAAGTTATCTTCTGGCAGCATTCTCCCCATAGCCTGGAAGAGCTAATTTACATAAAGTGATAAAAGATGATTTATCCACAACAAGGCATCTGATATGAGGCAGACAAGTATGACATTTTTCAGTAGTCTACAACCTGTCTGCCCATATTCAAAGTTTAGCTAGGTCAGATGTTACAGATTCCCTTTAACAATACAAATGGCAAATTCTGATGGAAATTATTACATGCTGTTATTGGCAAAAGCAGAGTCTGTACCTGTCTATCTAGTGTACATATTGGTTTGTCTGGCTTAATTTATATCAATGGACTTGCTCATTTTATTCTACAGTACTGTGTAAACGTTTTAGGCAGGTGTGGAAAAAAAGACAGCAAATTAAGAACACTAAAAAAATGAAAGATTTAGTTTATCTTTATCAATTAGATAAGTGAATGAGCAAAAGTCAAATGTAAATCAGACCAATTTTTGGGGTGACCACTTGAGCGGATCAGTTTGCGGCACTCCAGTCTGCCTGCAAGGACAGTATTTTCTGCCCGTAGGCTCGCAAAACATTTGTCTTCCAAGATCCCCAGTAAGGCATTTGATTAGCTGGCTAACCAAAATCTGTGCCAGGAATACCAGAAAGTAACTGATTTGTGAGCCTCCCACCCAGTTGTCGAAGTATTGACCTGGTTTATGGTCTGGAGTACCACAAAGTGATCTGCCTAACTCTGGTGACCACATTTCACCTTTAAACCTGCTTGAATTCTGCTAAGTACACTTGCATAAGTCAAGGATTTTATAGCATTATAGTAAGGTATACTAGTAACCAATTGAAATAAAAAGGTGCTAATGATCATCATTTTCATATGTAGGTTGAAAGATAGTCATTAACTGAAAAAGAAACTGCTCTGTAGGAGGTTTAAAACTCTAAAGGAAAAGCCAAACTCTGTCTCAGGTCATACACCATGACAAGACTGTGCACAGCAACAAGACACTAGGTAGTTATACTGAATCAGCAAGGTATCTTCCAATGAAAGATTTCAACTCAAACTAGAGCTTCAAGTGGTACTTTTCAAGCTCTTTGAAGAAGCACCAAGAGACTGGCAACATTGAGGACCATAGCTGAAGTGGTCAGCCAAGGAAAATTAGTGCAACAGATAAAAGATTCATCATGCTTACTTCCCTATAAAATGGGAAGATGTCCAGCAGTCACATTAGCTCAGGACTGACAGCAATTAGTGGATCCCAGCTATACCAAACATTGTTTGTAGAATTCTGCCCAAAATTGGTTTCCATGGTAGAAATGAAGGCAAAAAGCTATACCTTCTACATGGAAAGAATGCTCATAAACTAAAACATAGGAACAGCGGTTCAGAAAAATGACAGATGGTGCTCAGGACAGATGAGTAAAAATGTTAGATATTTGGTTATAACAGAAGACAGGTCCTGAAGAGCTTGAGAATGGTACAATAATGAGTACCCGCATGCAATAGTGAAGCCTGATGCAGATTCCTTGCAAGTTTAGGGCTACATTTTAGCAAATAGGGATTTGGTCTGGATTAACAGTGAACAGGCAGATATTTATCCATCATGCATAACCATCAGGGAGGATTCTGATTGGCTCCTAACTTTTCATGCAGGAGGAAAACAACCCCAAATATGCAGCCAATGTCATTAAGAACTATCTTAAGCAAAAAAAGAACAAGGAGTTCTGGAAGTGATGATATGGTACTACCCACTAATATCAACATAATTAAGTCTGTCTGGTATTACATGTACAAACAGAAAGATTTGTGTAAGTCTATATCCACAGACGATCTGTACCTAGATCCCAAAATGTTTGGCACAATCTTCCTGCCAAGTTCCTTCAAAAACTGTGGGTAAGTAAACTAATAATTGGTGCAGTTTTGAAGGCAAAGAGTTATCTGTCACACCAATTGTTGATTTGATTTAGATTTCTTTTAAGTTCAATCACTTTGCATTTTGTTAAATGAGAAAAATAAATTATTGAAACTTTTAATTTTGAGAGCACTTTGCAGCAACTTTTTTTTACACATCTAAAACTCTTGCACAGTAGTGTATATTTGGAAACCCCATATGAAGGGTTGAATCCAGTGTAGAACAGGCACCACTGGCACTCAAAGGATTTTACAATAGGTTCCACCAGAATTTTTAACTAAGAAGTTCTCGACTCCCATCCTGCATCTTGACTTAAAGTGAACCTGTCAGAAACTCCCAAACCACCAATATAATTGTCTAGCCCTTTAAATGATAAATCAGTTGATCCTCCAAGGCATTGCTCCATCAGTGAGAAATCACATTTTTAAGTTAAGGTACCGTCACACATAACGAGATCGCTGCTGAGTCACGGGTTCTGTAGCAGTTGCGATCCCGTTAGCGATCTCGTTATGTGTGACATCTACCAGCGATCAGGCCCCTGCTGTGAGATCGCTAGTCGTTGCAGAATGGTCCAGGCTATTTTCTTCAAAGGCGATGTCCTGCTGGGCGGGACACATTGCTGTGTTTGACACTGTGCGACAGGGTCACAGTGACTGCTGAGATCGTTATACAGGTCGCTACTGCGACCTGTATTGTTCCTGCATTGTTGGTAAGGTCTGACTGTGTGACATCTCACTAGCGATCTCCCAGCGACATACCAGCGATCCCTATCAGGTCGCATCGTTTTTGGGATCGCTGGTAAGTCGTTCTGTGTGACTGGGCCTTTATGTCTGGAAGTGGATTGGGGCATGACGATGCACTTCTAGCTTCTTAACCTCATGCTGTATTCCCAAGTTAGCAACACCGTCCCCTGGCTCTTGTTTGCTCTGGTACATAACACTTACCTGTCAATCTGCTAAGGGATGGTTATTCTGACTCACGGATATGTAGGACATGATGGCGCCTGAACTAGCTGTATTCTTCCTGCGCTATTTGTATTTTCTGTACTCATGTTCATATCAGTTCCTCAGATAATTTGACTCAGCCACAATCTCATTGTAAGAAGACTCCAGGAAAAGATGAATGTTTAACTGAAATCTTGTATTGATAAATAAAAGTAGCAGGTAAAAAGAGTGAATCTTCTCAGAGAGCATACAACATGTTACATGAAGATGACTGGTACAACACACTACATGGGGAAGAAGGGCGGGGAATGCTGACATCACAGAGCTACAGGGAGGAGGAAGGGACAAAAAAAAGTCAAAGCTTCTACCTAGGTACAAAAATACAATACACAACTATGGAAACAATGAATAATTCCCAAGTCGTGGGACATGACAATGGTGTTGCTAGGTTAGGAATGCAGTGAGACTGAGAAGCTGTAAGTGCATCATCATGCCCCAAAAGACTTCCAGACACACCTTCAAACTGGCTTATCTTTTAAAGGGCTACATAATCATGTAAGTGATTTGTGGGAATTAAAGTTTCTGATAGGTTCCTATTAAATATGTTTAAAAGTGCTCTTTAAATACATAGAAAGATATACTGAATTTGTTTTTTAAGAGTCATCCTTAGAGACTTATTTTTATGTCGTACCAATCAATGCAGTTTTACAATACTTTATTGGAATGATGACATTGCTATGTAATTATCATGTTTTATGTTACAACATATGCAGACATATATTTAGTGTTGAAAATGTAATTAGTTTTTTTTATCTTTTATTATTCTTTTTGCAGCTACCAGAATAGTTTTAGCACTGCTTGTGGCTTTTGTTTTGGTAGAAAGCACTTAATCTAGTCTACTTTGTTTCCTTTATAGTATGCACTGCATAAGGATTATCCAGCATTTGCATACACTTTTCATTGTTATATCTAGAAATCCTCTCTATTAGATGGTAGACATCTAACCTTTCAGTGGGTTTCTACTAGTATAGTTATTCATGTGAAACCAAAAGTCTTTGTTTTGATCAGGGATGGAAATAAAGGGATTAAAAAGAATCAGAACAGTGATTTGTAATTGGTCTCTAGACTTTTCTATAGACTTTGGTGAGATACAAGTCAGCAAGGAAAGACTTTAGCCGTGTATCTATAGCCTTCACTTCTAACCCAGGGATTATAAGGGTTCCTTAACCTTAAGAAATTCATCTTGTCAAGATAAAATTCATTCTAACATCTCATTCTTCTACAGACTGAATTATTTTCTAAACATCCTAACTATGGCTAATATAAAGGAAATCTAAATATGCCCTAAGTTTATAGTGGTCATCAAGCTGAAGTCCAATATACAGAGGAGAACCCTATGACTACAAAGACTGTTTCAATAGAGTTGTCATTGTTTATAGACACTCAATCCTTCTATTGGATTGTTTGCTAAGATAAAAGTGGACAACTCTGTGAAAAATATAACATAAGCACTTATGCAATTAACTATAAAGGTATATTTTTCAAAATATCCTGATGTGTAGGACATTGTGGGAGGTTAAACATTCATCCTCCTTTGCTACATAATTAGTCCACTAAGGCTGCATATACTAATATACTGAAACCACTGACACTAGTCCACTAAGGCTGCATATACTAATATACTGAAACCACTGACACTATTAGGGGAGTTTATCAATTGTTTTGTGGCTATTTATTTAATCAACCCCCGTTGATATTTTTTAAAATATTGCAAAATTTCATGATTGATGGTTAAACTTAAACTTTTATGCTATGACCCATCTATAGATAAACAGAATTTAAAATAAATATTATTATTATTTAATGGCCTTCAGCTCAATCTTGAGCCATGGCAATTTGATGGATGAATGCTCTGTAGGAAGATCGATTTTCTGAAAGCCTAGATAGGTCCACTAATGTCTTCTAAATCTTCATTTTGATTATATTAACCCCTTCATGACCTAGAACATAACGGTACGTCCTAAATCATGAAAGGATGATCACCACTGGCTGCTGCGGTGAGCTAGCTGGGATCCTTGCACTTGTCTGCTGATTTGAAAAACAGACGTGTGCCTCACAGGCACGGGTGGAATTGTGCTTGTTAATCCCTTAAATCACACTGTCAAAATGTCACAGTGTGATTTAAATCGCCACAGCGGGGAACGCGCCTTTCCCTGCTGCCATCGGAGCCCATAGTTCCTGTTACAGTTGGCAGAGCAGCGGCTGTAACAAGAATGCAGCATTTCTGCTGATCAGAGCTGTGCTGCTCTGATCAACAGAAATGAATCAGCGATCAGACTGTTGATCCTTATAGTTCCCAAGGGGGACAAGTAACATTACAAAAAAAAGTTTTAAAAAATTAAAAAAAAACAAAAAAAAACTAAAAGTTCAACTCACCCCCATTCACCCCATTGAAAATTAAAAAGTTAAAAAAATAAAACATATACACATATTTGGTATTGCCGCATTCATAAATGCCTGATCTATCAAAATATAAAATCTATTAATCTGATTGGTAAATGGCTAGTGGCAGAAAAATTCCAAACACCAAAATTATGTTTTTTTTGGTCGCCGTAAATTTTGTGCAAACTGCAATAACAGGCGATCAAAACGTAGCATCTGTGCAAAGAATCTGTTATTAAATATGTCAGCTTCAGATGCAAAAAGTAAGCCATAACTGAGCTGGAAAATGGCACAAAAAGTGCGCCACTTTTTTGGACAAACTTCAGAATTTTTCAGCTCCTTAGACAAAAGTAAACCTATACATTTTTAGTATCTACAAACTCATACTGATCTGAGGCATCACACCAACACATCAGTTTTACGATATAGTGAACATGGTCAATAAAATACCCCAAAAACAATCGTGCAATTGCACTGTTTTTGCAATTTTTCCGCACATGGATTTTTGTTGCCATTTTCCAGTACACTATATGGTAAAACGTATGGTTTCATTTAAAGTACAACTCATCCCGCAAAAAACAAGCCCTCATATAGCAAGATTGACAGAAAAATAAAAAAGTTACAGTTCTCGGAAGAAGGGGAGCAAAAAACCCCAAAAAGAAAAATGGAAAATTACCCGGTAGCGAAGGGGTTAAGCCATTGGGCTGCTGGTCTTCCTCTTCGCCTTGTTCCTTCTATTCTTCTGTCCATTATTCCTTCCCAAGTTATTGCTTTCTAGTATCCATAGTAGGCAAGTCATAGCTTGGTGATTCGAGTTCCAATCTTGTTCAAAGATTGATTTGTTTGTTCGTTTCCCCATCCATGTTATAACATCCTTCTTTAGCACCACATTTCAAAGGCATTGATTCTGCTGCTGTATTGTTTCTTTATTGTCCAGGTTTCGGATCCATATGTTACAACAGAAAAGACCAGACTATGTACAAGACGTGTTTTCGTCGCCAGTGAAATGGTCCTACATTTGAAGACATTGTTCAGTGACTTCATTGTTGATTTATCATAGCTATTCTTTTATTGACTCCTGGTGACGTGGCTGTATCCTGAGTGATCAGGTAGGTTGAAGCCTTTTATAACTTCCATTTCATCGCCGTCCATCTCAAATGTGTCCCGGTTGTACCTGCGTATTTAGAATTGTTGATGATACGTAATTTTGATTCCTTATTCTTTTTTTGCAAGTCTAACTTTCCTGAAAATAGCTTCTACAAAGCAATTAAATTATGGTATTTAAATGACAAAGCTTTATTAATACCACAAAAGACTGACTATAGGTGGGATAGGTGCAATGCTAAAGGGGCATTTACACTGCAAGATAATCGGGATCTTTTGTGCAGAAGAAAAGAACATCATTTTTGGTGGTGCAGTTGCCTGTGTAAACAGGACTTGCACTGCCAAGAACTATATCAGCCTTTGTGCATTGAGCGATCTAATGCATATTGTTTGCATTGGTCTACCTTTGTAAATGATCGTATTGTGTCACCGGTCAGTCCATCTAAACCAGTAAGGAACCTTCTGGCCCAAGGGCAGATTCCCGGGGACTGCAGTGCTTTGGACGCTAGTCCTATTGATGAAAGCAGCTGTCGCAGTGTCTCCAATGTGATGTATACTGCTGTCCAACTGTATTTTTTTCTGATGTATATACACCAGTTGAAGTGTATCCTTGTGATCTGTAAAACAGTCCCATTGTCTCTCATTGTCTATGTGATGTATCTAAACCAGACCTAGTGTCACCTATGCAATGTACATATACATCTATACATCTTCTTTGTTGAGCAAAAACTTGATTTATTCTATGGCTACAAATAAAACTAAATTTAACAGAAGCAATTATCATTAAAGTTCAGTATAAATTACAGATTATCATTATATTATATTATTATATTAGCAGATTATAAGTACAGTTCAAACAATTTACATCATAAGTAACTATAATTACCATATAACCATTATATACCGTATTTTTCGTTTTATAAGACGCACCGGATTAAAAGACGCACCCCAAATTTAGAGATAAAAAAGGTAAAAAAAAAATAGTGTCCGTCTTATACTCCGGTGTTGTCTTACCAGAGGGGGGCAGCAGTGGTGGTGAAGCGGGTCACAGGAGGCAGAGGTTGTGCTGGCAGTGGCAGTCAGTGGTGGCAGCAGCGGGTCACTAGTGACAGCTGCAGTGATGGCTCAGTGGTAGCAGCGGCGGTGACGGCTCAGTGGTGGCAGCGGCGGTGACAGCTCAGTGGTGGCAGCAGCGGTGACAGCTCAGTGCTGGCAACGGCGATGACAGCTCAGTGGTGGCAGTAGCGGCGACTGCTCAGTGGTGGAGAAGGCTGGTGCGGTGTGTCGCAGTGTGTCAGCGGTCCCAGTTCAAGTGATGGCGCCTGGAGCGGTGCATGCACAGATGGAGCTCTCAACCAAGGTCTCCATCTGCGCATGCGCTAACTCACGGAGCGGCACGTGCGTAGATGGAGATCTCATCCAAGAGCTCCATCTGCGCACGCGCTGACACCCGGCGCCATCATTTAAAACTGGGACCACGGACACACTGGGACACCCGCCGCACAGCCACCGCAGTCCACACAGATGCACACACAGGGTGGCAGCCAGCAGGCCACTCGCCCACCCACACAGAGAAGCAGCTGGACGCCGGGACAGAGAGGCAGCCGGCACCGACAGGCAGCTAGCTCGCACATCCACAGGCACCCGGCCGCACGCACGCATGTAGCCACAGGCACCCGGTCACCCGCAGGCACCCAGTCAACGTCCGCACAGACAGCCCCACCGGTAGGCTATATTCGGATTTTAAGACGCACCCCTCATTTTCCTCCCAAATGTTGGGGAAAATGGAAAAGTGCGTCTTATAATCCGAAAAATTTAGTAGTTAATTTTAACATTTAAATGTTCGCCCTCTCACTCATTCTACAGCACTATACTATTGGAATCAAGTATGATCAAATTATTCATAGCACATAAAACAACAATAAAATAAAAGTAACATATAAATGAGCTTTTAGTTAACTTATAAGTGATGCATGTAATACTTCATTATCTTATTTGATCTTTAATAAAGACTTTTCATAAATATGTATTTTTTACCTGCTCTATATTTCTCTGTTCTCTTGACTAAAGCCAGCTTTACATGCAACGACATCGCTAACGAGATATCGCTGATGTAATGAAATTTGTGATGCACATCCGGCCTCGTTAGCGACGTTGCTGCATGTGACATGTACGAGCGACCGCTAACGTTCTCAGTTACCTCAAATATCGTTGATCGTTGACACGTCATTCATTTTCAAAATGTCGTTTAACTTCTGGGACGCAGGTTGTTCGTCGTTCCTGAGCAGCACACATCACTACGTGTGACACCCAGCGTTCCTGCGTCCTCCGGCAACGAGGTGGGAGTGTCAATAATGTGGCTGCTCTCCGCCCTTCTGCTTCTATTGGTGGGCCGCTGTGTGACGTTGCTGTGACGCCACACGAACCTCCCCCTTAGAAAAGAGGTTCGCCGGCCAGAGTGACGTCGTTAGTAAGGTATGTGCGTGTGACGCGCAGTACCAATATCGTCCGTCATGGGCAGCGATTTGCCCGTGACGCACGAACGAAGGGGGCGGGTGCGATCGCTAGTGACATTGCTAGCGATGTCGCAGTGTGTGAATCAAACAATAGGATAAAGAGTTGCACACCAGTCACAATGTATAGGGGAATAATGAAAAGCATAACTGCTATATGAATACTAGACTGAAAAATACAATGGACTATCTGAAATAAGTGAAAAACATGAAAATGGTATCTGCATAACTGCTATGAAAAATAGAAATGAGAGATATTTAGCCATTGTATTGATCAATGCAAAGGAGCCCCAAAACCAAACGCCAAGGTAATCTCTATTTTTGGGGTCCCTAACCTATGTGTAACCTCACCTGCAGTTAAAAAACTTGCTCTGTATGGGAAGCAAGGGACCAAGCTATATATGTGGGAAATAAGAGACATGGCTATGGGTGGGGCAGGGTTCTCAGACAAAAAGTGCATACTAACTAAAGAATGTATGTCTGGAACACCAATGGTGTGAACAGGGTGCAAGACTCAAAAATATACAACTAAACAATAGGATAAAGAGTTGCACACCAGTCACAATGTATAGGGGAATAATGAAAAGCATAACTGCTATATGAATACTAGACTGAAAAATACAATGGACTATCTGAAATAAGTGAAAAACATGAAAATGGTATCTGCATAACTGCTATGAAAAATAGAAATGAGAGATATTTAGCCATTGTATTGATCAATGCAAAGGAGCCCCAAAACCAAACGCCAAGGTAATCTCTATTTTTGGGGTCCCTAACCTATGTGTAACCTCACCTGCAGTTAAAAAACTTGCTCTGTATGGGAAGCAAGGGACCAAGCTATATATGTGGGAAATAAGAGACATGGCTATGGGTGGGGCAGGGTTCTCAGACAAAAAGTGCATACTAACTAAAGAATGTATGTCTGGAACACCAATGGTGTGAACAGGGTGCAAGACTCAAAAATATACAACTAAACAATAGGATAAAGAGTTGCACACCAGTCACAATGTATAGGGGAATAATGAAAAGCATAACTGCTATATGAATACTAGACTGAAAAATACAATGGACTATCTGAAATAAGTGAAAAACATTAAAATGGTATCTGCATAACTGCTATGAAAAATAGAAATGAGAGATATTTAGCCATTGTATTGATCAATGCAAAGGAGCCCCAAAACCAAACGCCAAGGTAATCTCTATTTTTGGGGTCCCTAACCTATGTGTAACCTCACCTGCAGTTAAAAAACTTGCTCTGTATGGGAAGCAAGGGACCAAGCTATATATGTGGGAAATAAGAGACATGGCTATGGGTGGGGCAGGGTTCTCAGACAAAAAGTGCATACTAACTAAAGAATGTATGTCTGGAACACCAATGGTGTGAACAGGGTGCAAGACTCAAAAATATACAACTAAACAATAGGATAAAGAGTTGCACACCAGTCACAATGTATAGGGGAATAATGAAAAGCATAACTGCTATATGAATACTAGACTGAAAAATACAATGGACTATCTGAAATAAGTGAAAAACATGAAAATGGTATCTGCATAACTGCTATGAAAAATAGAAATGAGAGATATTTAGCCATTGTATTGATCAATGCAAAGGAGCCCCAAAACCAAACGCCAAGGTAATCTCTATTTTTGGGGTCCCTAACCTATGTGTAACCTCACCTGCAGTTAAAAAACTTGCTCTGTATGGGAAGCAAGGGACCAAGCTATATATGTGGGAAATAAGAGACATGGCTATGGGTGGGGCAGGGTTCTCAGACAAAAAGTGCATACTAACTAAAGAATGTATGTCTGGAACACCAATGGTGTGAACAGGGTGCAAGACTCAAAAATATACAACTAAACAATAGGATAAAGAGTTGCACACCAGTCACAATGTATAGGGGAATAATGAAAAGCATAACTGCTATATGAATACTAGACTGAAAAATACAATGGACTATCTGAAATAAGTGAAAAACATTAAAATGGTATCTGCATAACTGCTATGAAAAATAGAAATGAGAGATATTTAGCCATTGTATTGATCAATGCAAAGGAGCCCCAAAACCAAACGCCAAGGTAATCTCTATTTTTGGGGTCCCTAACCTATGTGTAACCTCACCTGCAGTTAAAAAACTTGCTCTGTATGGGAAGCAAGGGACCAAGCTATATATGTGGGAAATAAGAGACATGGCTATGGGTGGGGCAGGGTTCTCAGACAAAAAGTGCATACTAACTAAAGAATGTATGTCTGGAACACCAATGGTGTGAACAGGGTGCAAGACTCAAAAATATACAACTAAACAATAGGATAAAGAGTTGCACACCAGTCACAATGTATAGGGGAATAATGAAAAGCATAACTGCTATATGAATACTAGACTGAAAAATACAATGGACTATCTGAAATAAGTGAAAAACATGAAAATGGTATCTGCATAACTGCTATGAAAAATAGAAATGAGAGATATTTAGCCATTGTATTGATCAATGCAAAGGAGCCCCAAAACCAAACGCCAAGGTAATCTCTATTTTTGGGGTCCCTAACCTATGTGTAACCTCACCTGCAGTTAAAAAACTTGCTCTGTATGGGAAGCAAGGGACCAAGCTATATATGTGGGAAATAAGAGACATGGCTATGGGTGGGGCAGGGTTCTCAGACAAAAAGTGCATACTAACTAAAGAATGTATGTCTGGAACACCAATGGTGTGAACAGGGTGCAAGACTCAAAAATATACAACTAAACAATAGGATAAAGAGTTGCACACCAGTCACAATGTATAGGGGAATATTGGTGTTCCAGACATACATTCTTTAGTTAGTATGCACTTTTTGTCTGAGAACCCTGCCCCACCCATAGCCATGTCTCTTATTTCCCACATATATAGCTTGGTCCCTTGCTTCCCATACAGAGCAAGTTTTTTAACTGCAGGTGAGGTTACACATAGGTTAGGGACCCCAAAAATAGAGATTACCTTGGCGTTTGGTTTTGGGGCTCCTTTGCATTGATCAATACAATGGCTAAATATCTCTCATTTCTATTTTTCATAGCAGTTATGCAGATACCATTTTCATGTTTTTCACTTATTTCAGATAGTCCATTGTATTTTTCAGTCTAGTATTCATATAGCAGTTATGCTTTTCATTATTCCCCTATACATTGTGACTGGTGTGCAACTCTTTATCCTATTGTTTAGTTGTATATTTTTGAGTCTTGCACCCTGTTCACACCATTGGTGTTCCAGACATACATTCTTTAGTTAGTATGCACTTTTTGTCTGAGAACCCTGCCCCACCCATAGCCATGTCTCTTATTTCCCACATATATAGCTTGGTCCCTTGCTTCCCATACAGAGCAAGTTTTTTAACTGCAGGTGAGGTTACACATAGGTTAGGGACCCCAAAAATAGAGATTACCTTGGCGTTTGGTTTTGGGGCTCCTTTGCATTGATCAATACAATGGCTAAATATCTCTCATTTCTATTTTTCATAGCAGTTATGCAGATACCATTTTCATGTTTTTCACTTATTTCAGATAGTCCATTGTATTTTTCAGTCTAGTATTCATATAGCAGTTATGCTTTTCATTATTCCCCTATACATTGTGACTGGTGTGCAACTCTTTATCCTATTGTTTAGTTGTATATTTTTGAGTCTTGCACCCTGTTCACACCATTGGTGTTCCAGACATACATTCTTTAGTTAGTATGCACTTTTTGTCTGAGAACCCTGCCCCACCCATAGCCATGTCTCTTATTTCCCACATATATAGCTTGGTCCCTTGCTTCCCATACAGAGCAAGTTTTTTAACTGCAGGTGAGGTTACACATAGGTTAGGGACCCCAAAAATAGAGATTACCTTGGCGTTTGGTTTTGGGGCTCCTTTGCATTGATCAATACAATGGCTAAATATCTCTCATTTCTATTTTTCATAGCAGTTATGCAGATACCATTTTCATGTTTTTCACTTATTTCAGATAGTCCATTGTATTTTTCAGTCTAGTATTCATATAGCAGTTATGCTTTTCATTATTCCCCTATACATTGTGACTGGTGTGCAACTCTTTATCCTATTGTTTAGTTGTATATTTTTGAGTCTTGCACCCTGTTCACACCATTGGTGTTCCAGACATACATTCTTTAGTTATTTAGGCAGTGTGTGAATCGGCATTTAGACTTTGTATAGTTATTGTTCTTACACTTCTCCATCACTGATATATGGCCACCTTTTTCCGTATTAAATTTAGTCTTTTTTAACAAACTAGGTGTGGTTCTCAAGAATACTTCCATAGAGAACAGTTGAGATCCAAGCCCACTTAGCTTAAAAGACTAGATTTATACACAGAGAAGAGGGCGACATATCTCAGGAATTGAGAGGCACAGGAACGAAAGAAAAATAACACTAGATTCAGAAGTATTGAATGCTTGATATGTGACAGGTGATCTTTGCATGTACAGCAAATAGATCAAATACTGAATCTTTATGTATTTAGTAGAGGTAAAAGAGAGTCTAAAGTACAGTAGATGATTATTACTAGTTATTGATGTTAGTACCACTATGCATTGCTGGTTTATATTCAGTAAATCCACGAGCACTGTGGCGGTTCCATAAAACCACACAAGGTGAGGAACGCTATCTTTGCCGCAGCATCCTCCAAACACAAATGATCCCCACTGTGTAAGAATTGTCCAGAATGTATCCATGAAAGGCAAACATGACAAAGCAGAGGCATATTTGTGTGTTTCGTATTGTGCGGAGATCGTCTGTGTTTGCTCTATCATGTCAGTCCTGATGGTGCTACTGTGGGTGAATAGATTATTTTCACTGAAGAATCCTTGCAGGCAGAGAACAGATTTAGAATCACTTCCCTGATTAGGAACTCTTTCATGTCTTTGTATCAGCCATGTTTTTGTCTGTGAGAAGGGCAGGGGCCTGTCACCCGGAGCTTTTCTTCATTCACAGGGCAGGTGCAGGGCCGTGGACACAAAACAGACAGTGTGACCACCCAGTTTATCATTTATCTAGATTGTCGAGCCAACATATATAATATATTGAAATATATATGGGCACAGGGGGCAGCTAAAACTCGTTCATACATACATCTTCATAGGGACGTTTCTGCGGCATGCATTTGGATTTTTGCAAACCCCATTTTGACACGTGTGAATATACCCTTGAAGAGAGAGAACACTTAAATATATTGATGAATGTACAATTTAGGATGACTGCCCATACAATTAGACGCTGAGCAATGGAAGCAGTGTTTACTAAAGAGAATCAGAATTTTTGTGCTGTCTCTTAATTTTTTAACTCGTAAATTCAGTGAAAATGTATGAAGTTTGTAGTTGGATATAATTATTAATTGATATGAAACACAAGAGTGGAATGTGAATTGTGTTTATGTTTGCCATATACTTTGGAGGGCATCTATAAGTAGGAACAACCCTCCTAAATCGTCTGTATTAGCATGTAGGTTATAGAAAGTTGAATAAAATGACATATTAATATCTGCAATCCTATGACTTATTCCAGAGAAATTCACATTTTTCTTAATAGGTAAATGAACTATTAAGATCTTTGGGCTGAACACAGATCTCCCTGAATATCAACCTCCAGAGCTTAGTATAAATGAAAGGAGGCAATACCAGCGTGAGATATGTGGATCTGGAGAGCAGACTGTCAGTCATTGTATGTTTCTTACTGGTAACACCCCTTTTCATTTAGAAAAATCTCTGGAAGCAGATTTTCAGGGAGTTTGGCCCATAGATCTTAACTGCTCATTTAGATATTAAGAAAAACGTGGATTTTTCTGGAATGGAATATCAGATGACAGATATCAAAGTATCATTTTATTCAACTTTCTATGGTCTGCATGTCCATGTATATGGTTTAGAAGGGTTAGTCCTACTGAAAGATTCCCTTTAAAGAAGTTTTCAGCTTTTTTGTCTATAATGGGCAAAAAGTAATAAACGTCTTGAAGCCACAAAGCTTTTGACCTGCCTTGGATTTCATCTGGCTGCCACCTGTGCTCTGGTCCATTTCCCTCTCCACTAGACCATAGTCAGGTTCGGTTGCTGTCTGAGTTCTGAACTATTTGTCTTTGAGTTTACATACAGTTAGGTCCAGAAATATTTGGACAGTGACCCAATTTTCGCGAGTTGGGCTCTGCATGCCACCACATTGGATTTGATATGAAACCTCTACAACAGAATTCAAGTGCAGATTGTAACGTTTAATTTGAAGGTTTGAACAAAAATATCTGATAGAAATTGTAGGAATTGTACACATTTCTTTACAAACACTCCACATTTTAGGAGGTCAAAAGTAATTGGACAAATAAACCAAACCCAAACACAATATTTTTATTTTCAATATTTTGTTGCGAATCCTTTGGAGGCAATCACTGCCTTAAGTCTGGAACCCATGGACATCACCAAACGCTGCGTTTCCTCCTTCTTAATGCTTTGCCAGGCCTTTACAGCCGCAGCCTTCAGGTCTTGCTTGTTTGTGGGTCTTTCCGTCTTAAGTCTGGATTTGAGCAAGTGAAATGCATGCTCAATTGGGTTAAGATCTGGTGATTGACTTGGCCATTGCAGAATGTTCCACTTTTTTGCACTCATGAACTCCTGGGTAGCTTTGGCTGTATGCTTGGGGTCATTGTCCATCTGTACTATGAAGCGCCATCCGATCAACTTTGCAGCATTTGGCTGAATCTGGGCTGAAAGTATATCCCGGTACACTTCAGAATTCATCCGGCTACTCTTGTCTGCTGGTATGTCATCAATAAACACAAGTGACCCAGTGCCATTGAAAGCCATGCATGCCCATGCCATCACGTTGCCTCCACCATGTTTTACAGAGGATGTGGTGTGCCTTGGATCATGTGCCGTTCCCTTTCTTCTCCAAACTTTTTTCTTCCCATCATTCTGGTACAGGTTGATCTATGTCTCATCTGTCCATAGAATACTTTTCCAGAACTGAGCTGGCTTCATGAGGTGTTTTTCAGCAAATTTAACTCTGGCCTGTCTATTTTTGGAATTGATGAATGGTTTGCATCTAGATGTGAACCCTTTGTATTTACTTTCATGGAGTCTTCTCTTTAGTGTTGACTTAGAGACAGATACACCTACTTCACTGAGAGTGTTCTGGACTTCAGTTGATGTTGTGAATGGGTTCTTCTTCACCAAAGAAAGTATGCGGCGATCATCCACCACTGTTGTCATCCGTGGACGCCCAGGCCTTTTTGAGTTCCCAAGCTCACCAGTAAATTCCTTTTTTCTCAGAATGTACCCGACTGTTGATGTTGCTACTCCAAGCATGTCTGCTATCTCTCTGATGGATTTTTTCTTTTTTTTCAGCCTCAGGATGTTCTGCTTCACCTCAATTGAGAGTTCCTTAGACCGCATGTTGTCTGGTCACAGCAACAGCTTCCAAATGCAAAACCACACACCTGTAATCAACCCCAGACCTTTTAACTACTTCATTGATTACAGGTTAACGAGGGAGACGCCTCCAGAGTTAATTGCAGCCCTTAGAGTCCCTTGTCCAATTACTTTTGGTCCCTTTAAAAAGAGGAGGCTATGCATTACAGAGCTATGATTCCTAAACCCTTTCTCCGATTTGGATGTGAAAACTCTCATATTGCAGCTGGGAGTGTGCACTTTCAGCCCATATTATATATATAATTGTATTTCTGAACATGTTTTTGTAAACAGCTAAAATAACAAAACTTGTGTCACTGTCCAAATATTTCTGGACCTAACTGTATGTTGTATTCAGTGTCTTTCTACCAACAGGTGTCTTCTATTATTTAATTTAAAGCGCCCTATTACCCAGTGGGTGTAACTTTTTAAACTCTCCCCAAGCTTCCATTCCCCACTGGTGATTTTCTAAAGTGGACCTTGCTGGAACTACAGCCTGTTAGAATTGTGTTTTTCCTTGTTTATTATTACTTTTACTCACGTTTTGATGCAATTTTTTGCCAGGAGATGCAGATTTAGTGCAGGAATAAGGTGTGTAAATTTCAGCAGCAAATCTGCATCTCTTGGCAAAAAAAACACCACTTTCTGCCAGGAGATGCAAGTCTCTGAACTCAGCGACCTCACCTGAAGTGAGGTAACAGAGTTAAATATGGTTACCTGAGGTTATTTTACCTGTGGTCAAAGCTGGGGTACCAGCTGTGACTGCAAATAAACTGAGTGACGTCACCGCTTATCACTTCAGCTCAGTCAGTCTGTTACGGGGGGCTGTCTGATAATAAAACCTAAAGGAGTAACAGACAGTCAGGGTCCACCGTGCAAAGACTCTGCTGCAGACTATGGTAGAGTGCAATACCTCTGTTAAACTCACAGAGGAATATAATTAGTAAATAAGGCAATTCCTCCCTTACTTGGAGGGTGTGTGGAATGGTCTCTGTTAATAATCACAGAGACAAAGGCAGTGAGTGTGAAATGGCACCTACCTAGGTCCGTTCCTCTAGTGGTGCCAGGAGACGGACAGCAGCGTAAGCTGCACAAAGCTCCTACCTGCGTTCGCTCCACTAGTGTGCGAGGACACGAACCACTAGATATGGCACCTGCCTAGGTCCGCTCTTCTAGTGGTGCAAAAGAGACAGACAGCAGCATAAGCCGCACAAAACTCCTACCTCTGTTCGCTCCCCTAGTGTGCGAGGATACGAACAACTGCCAGACGTAGTATAAGGAACGTTACCCTAGCGGCAACGTCCACCTACGAGTAGAATCACAAGGCCCAGCCAGACCATGTGCCTCAGGCACCTGCCTATGTCCGCTCCCCTAAGAGGTAAGGATACGGACTGCAGCCGAAGCTGTAAGGTATAAGAACGCTACCCTGCCGGTAGCGCTCACCTAGCATAGACACAGAGATGCCTAGAAGAATGTGCACAGAGCGTCTACTCTCATGCATGAACCAAGAGGACTGAGCGCCGTGCGGCGTGCGTCAGGGTCTTATATAGACTCTGTGCCTCATCCAAGATGGAGGACACCAGAGCCAATCCGCTGCCAGAACGACAGGAATGACGTCACGCTGGCCTATCACCGAGCAAAGCGTCACAAGCACATGACCAGCGACTAATCGGCATAGAAGGTGTCAGAGACATGTGACCACGTGTCACAAGCACATGACCAGCAGCCAATCGGCATAAAAGGTGTCAGAGACATGTGACCTCGTGTCAGCGATGATGTCACCCGCACATGTGCAATGGCTCCAAGATAGGACTTAGTCTCCAGCGCTTGCACATGTGCAGTAGTAAGAAATCTGGACATAGTCTCCAGTGCTCGCACATGTGCAGTAGCAAGAAATCTGGACATAGACTCCAGTGCCACAGCAACCGTAACAGTACCTCCCCCTCAAAGGCCCCCCTCCCGGCGACGCAGGTAATCGGCAACTAAGTCGGGAGCATGGACAGCCTGAGGAGGCTGAGCGATGTTCCGGGCCGTAGCCCTCCCAATCTATCAAGAAGAACCTGCGCCTTCTAACCATCTTAGAACCAACTATGGCTCGTACCTCATAGCTAGAGCGAGAGGAATCAGAGGCAGGAGAGTGCACTTCACGAGCGTGAGGTAAAATAGCCGGCTTTAGCAGTGAAACATGGAATTTGTCATGGATCCTAAGATGGACGGGTAACTTCAATTGGTAGACTACAGGATTTATCAAAAACCGAAAATTCCTATTACTTTAAAAACATAGTCTTTATTTTTTATTGGACATATATGCCACAAACAGAGTACATACATACATAAAGTGATAAAAATGTATTAAACTGATTTTTGAAAAGAAAGGTGAGAAAAATAATTAATCCTTCTCTCACCCTTCCTTACATACGGGGGTCGGCGTCCTAATTGACCATGACACCCCCGTTCCTCGTCGACTGTCGTCCTAAACTGACCCTCCACTCACTCTGAAGAAGATACCAGTGTGTCTAAATAACAGTGGGTAAGGTGCAACACCAAAGATAAAACCCACAAGATTATATGCACACATAGATTGTGCAAAGGAGGGAGTCATGTCCGTCACTAATCATCAGTCGCAGACTAGTAGGGATAGGCCAGACTACGTCCTCAAGTCGACACACAATAATTATCAAATATTGACTTAAGCTGTTTTACGTCCAGGATTCACCCTACGCGTTTCGCCCCATTAGTTAGCAAATAGGGGCTCATCAGGGGTATAACAGCATGGATCCTTGAAACACACAGCTTCAAACCTGGAATAGAACACAGGGTTTATTTTGTCTTTTACCATAGGACCACTGTTGTAATCACCACAGTGTGACATAAAAATAGTGAAACACTGACCATAATAGAGTCGCACCAGGACCAATAGATAATATGGTACATCCTCCAAAAACACTAATACTATAACACCACTTGATGCACCTAGCGATCAAAAAAAGAGAGTGACAATTTTTTCACTTATAGATATTTGGTAAAACATAGGCTCAATAAAATATAAAATTATTAGAGGAGAAAAAATCCATCAGTCTACTACCTGGTAGCTTGTTACTGAACGTACAGTCTAAATCAGGTTCAGGCTAACTTGCCGCAATAGACAAATTCATGCATCCAAAAGATAAGTCATGTGGAGCATGCAACCTTAAAAAAAATTATTATATTATATACCAGTAATGATCATCCTCAGATATATATCAAAGAATTGTTGTGCACCCCTCCAGCCAGCTAGTAGAGGGTAATACTAAGTACAATTGATATCTCACCACCCCTAGTGTGCACACCACACCAGACATTACATACCCAGGCTTTCAAAGCATAATACAAGCAGAGTCCTTAGATACCGTTCAAGCCCTCTGCAATACCAAACATAGGAAAACAGTATTGGCAACAAGCCCGCTGTATTTACATGAACATATATATAAGTGTAAGTATGCATATGCATAAGAAGTGCACAACATAAGGAATTCAAATACCTTAATCGCATCAAGGAGAAAATCCCCAGGTAACGGTATGTACTCCATCTGGGCGTTCATTTAAGCTAACACCCCAAATCCAGTTTAAATAGACGAAAATCACGCCAGAAAGCAAAGAACAGCGTCATTTCCTGTTAGGCAGTGCAACCACCAGATAGTATCCACGGTTCTTTTGCACTCGCCGATAGTTCCGGTACAGAAAGGAGGAAATGTAGTTATCTTAGACCACGATGTATATGTTGGTATGTGTGAGACACTAATTAGAGATTGAACGAGTTATGAACAACTACGGGAAAACCCTACTCCAGCATATCAAATGGAATTGAGAGGGCTTTTACTTAAAGCCAAGGAGGATAAGCTGATTTCATCAGTTGAATTCGATTTTCTGTGCCCGAAGTTTCCTAAATTGGCAACCTTTTATGCCCTACCTAAGGTCCACAAGGGTACAAGTCCCATAAAAGGTAGGCCAATTGTCTCAGGTGTCGACTCACTTACTCAAAACTGTAGTACGTATGTAGATCGTATTCTGAGACTATTTGTGACATCACTTCCCTCATACATACGGGACACGTTAGATCTTTTGACTAAACTTGATGGGATAACTCTGGAGAAGGACATGATCCTTACATCCATTGATGTAGAATCTTTATATACCAGCATTCCCCATCAAGCAGGAATTGGAGCTGTTGAATACTTCCTACAAATGAGAGGTAATCAATATCGAGCACACAATAATTTTGTTGTGGAGCTTATGAAATTCATTCTCACGCGTAATGTATTTCTCTTTAACTCAAAATTCTACCACCAACTCAGGGGCACAGCGATGGGGAGCCCTTGTGCTCCCACATACGCTAACTTGCTCCTGGGTTGGTGGGAGAATACAGTGGTGTTTGGGGATGAGGAAGCCAACTGGCACCCCCAGATTTACTTCTGGGGGAGATACATTGACGATGTGCTGGTCATTTGGTCGGGGAGTATTCAATCGTTCGAGGAATTCGTGGGTGAGTTGAATAATAACAACATAGGACTTCGTTTCACTCACGAGATTGGAGTGGATAAAATATCTTTTCTTGATATTTTTATTAAGAAAAGTGAGGATGGACTTTTGGAGACGACGCTATATAGAAAACCGAGTTCAACGAATAGTTTTCTCAGATGGGAGAGCTATCACCCCTTCAATCTAAAGAAGGGGATCCCGAAGGGACAGTTTATGCGTATTCGCAGAAACTGTTCTAACGATCAAGAATTTGATCGACAAGCGTCCCAACTTTCTAAAAGATTCCATGATCGGGGTTACCCAAAAAAAATGATAAGTAATGCCTTCCATCAAGCAGCCCGAACTGAGAGATTGAGCCTTCTGCATAACACCAAGAAGAAGGAAGACACGACCAGAACTAGATTGATAGCAACATATGACGATCAGAACTCCCACGTCATGAGGATTCTGCGGAACCATTGGAGTATACTTCAACAGGACAGAGACCTAGAAGAGACTATCTTCCCATATCCTGCAGTGACGTTCAGAAGAGGGTGTAACATTAAGGATCTTGTCGTAAAGAGTCATTTTTCCCCTCCCGAGAATTTAGGTTCAACCTGGTTACAACTAAGAGAGCATGGGACTTTTAAATGTAGGTCGTGCAAATTCTGTAGTTTTATTGACTCTTCTAAGGAATTCCGCAGTGCACGGACTGGGAGGGTTTATAAAAATAGATCTTTTGCAAACTGTAGGACCCAAGGGGTAATTTATCTTTTTACGTGTACCTGTCCGAAAAACTATGTTGGAAAAACTAAAAGACAACTACGAGTTCGGATAGGTGAGCACCTTGGGGACATCCGTAATGACAGAGATACCCCGATAGCAAGGCACGTTAATTCTGAGCATGGAGGCTTTGTTGATGACGTTAAATTTAAGTGTATTGAGACAGTCCCCGAACCTGTGCGTAAGGGTGATTGGGACAGAATCTTACTACAAAGGGAGGCCAGGTGGATTTTTTGGATGGAGTCCGCGTATCCAGACGGCCTGAATGAGCAAATTAGCTATACTAGCTTTCTGTAACAGGATAAATCGAGACTCGGCCATATATTTTTATTTAATCATGGT
Source organism: Anomaloglossus baeobatrachus (assembly GCF_048569485.1). NCBI lineage: Eukaryota > Metazoa > Chordata > Amphibia > Anura > Aromobatidae > Anomaloglossus > Anomaloglossus baeobatrachus. The sequence goes on along the minus strand of NC_134353.1, from coordinate 258,102,595 downwards.
CTATAGTGGACCGATTTATTATACTCTCTCTCAGCACTATACAGCTGGGTGTTTGAATATCTCTTACATATATGTAATAAGACAGTGTAGGAACATTTGTATAATTTTCTCTTATTGACAATTTTGATTAAGCTCTAATTGTCTAGATTTGACCACTGTAACCATTCCTTCCCCTGTGGATATATGAATTCGTGATTACATATTCCTGGCCTATTTATACTTGTGTTTATCTAATGTATATATGCACCCCCTCTACTTACAGCGACTTATATGAATGTGTGTCTACACACTCCTTGTCTAATCTTTGTGTATACTGTTTACCTGCATAGTAGATATGGGTTACATCTTGAATATAGATAATTGTATGTATCCCCTCCATGCTTACCCATCTAGATGTATTTACATTTGTAACTCTCTGGCTTGAGTATGTATATTATTCATATCCATGATTTTATGGGTGTGTTGCATCTTAAGCATAAGGTTTTTTATATATATATATATATATATATATATATATATATATATATATGGACCCCTACTAGTGATGAGCGAGCATGCTTGTAACTACTCGGTACTCGCACGAGTATCGCTGTACTCGGGCTGCTCGGCGGGGACCGAGTAATCTCGCGATACTCGTGCTGTACTCGTGGTCTTCATTTCTGCATGTTGGCGCTCTTTTGAGAGCCAGCCCTCATGCAGGGATTGGCTGGCAGACCACTGCAATGCCACAGCCCTGTTAGTTGTGGAATTGCAGTGATTGGCCGGCCTGCACAGCGTGACCGAGCCTTTATACCGGCCGGCGCGCTGTGCTCTGCTCACAGCTATCCAGACAGTCAGTGCAGGGAGAGTGTCGCTGATTCAGGGAAAGCTTTGCGGCCCTTTATAGTTATTTCCGTAGCAGGGCTGCAAACAGTGTGACCAGAAGTCCTTCTCAGGACTATTCTAGTTGTATACAGGAAGGCAGGGTATAGCCAGGTCGGAGTACAGTAGCAGAGTCCTTCTCAGGACTATTGTTGCTATATACAGGCAGGGTATAGCCAGGTCGGAATACAGGCTAGTGACCAGAAGAGTCCTTGTCAGGACTATTGTAGCAGTATACAAGCAGGCAGGCAGGCAGGCAGGGTATATAGCCATTCCTAGTGGTGACCGTATACCAGCCTTCATCATATCTGGGGCTGGTGTACACAGTGTAAAACAGTTCAGATAGTGTCAGACTTCTCAGTAATTGTCGCTCCTAAAAACCAGTTAGGTTCTTATTGCGTCCGTGCTTGCATTTAAAAACAGCACGTGTGTGTCTGTCGGTGGCAGCGTACAGGTGCGCGTTTTGCACAAACAATTATATAACGCACAAGTCTAGTGTATAATACACGTCAGTCAGCAGTGTCTGATAGTGTCAGACTTCTCAGTAATTGTCGCTCCTAAAAACCAGTTAGGTTCTTATTGCGTCCGTGCTTGCATTTAAAAACAGCACGTGTGTGTCTGTCGGTGGCAGCGTACAGGTGCGCGTTTTGCACAAACTATTATATAACGCACAAGTCTAGTGTATAATACACGTCAGTCAGCAGTGTCTGATAGTGTCAGACTTCTCAGTAATTGTCGCTCCTAAAAACCAGTTAGGTTCTTATTGCGTCCGTGCTTGCATTTAAAAACAGCACGTGTGTGTCTGTCGGTGGCAGCGTACAGGTGCGCGTTTTGCACAAACTATTATATAACGCACAAGTCTAGTGTACAATACACGTCAGTCAGCAGTGTCTGATAGTGTCAGACTTCTCAGTAATTGTCGCTCCTAAAAACCAGTTAGGTTCTTATTGCGTCCGTGCTTGCATTTAAAAACAGCACGTGTGTGTCTGTCGGTGGCAGCGTACAGGTGCGCGTTTTGCACAAACTATTATATAACGCACAAGTCTAGTGTATAATACACGTCAGTCAGCAGTGTCTGATAGTGTCAGACTTCTCAGTAATTGTCGCTCCTAAAAACCAGTTAGGTTCTTATTGTGTCCGTGCTTGCATTTAAAAACAGCACGTGTGTGTCTGTCGGTGGCAGCGTACAGGTGCGCGTTTTGCACAAACTATTATATAACGCACAAGTCTAGTGTATAATACACGTCAGTCAGCAGTGTCTGATAGTGTCAGACTTCTCAGTAATTGTCGCTCCTAAAAACCAGTTAGGTTCTTATTGCGTCCGTGCTTGCAATTAAAAACAGCACGTGTGTGTCTGTCGGTGGCAGCGTACAGGTGCGCGTTTTGCACAAACTATTATATAACGCACAAGTCTAGTGTATAATACACGTCAGTCAGCAGTGTCTGATAGTGTCAGACTTCTCAGTAATTGTCGCTCCTAAAAACCAGTTAGGTTCTTATTGCGTCCGTGCTTGCATTTAAAAACAGCACGTGTGTGTCTGTCGGTGGCAGCGTACAGGTGCGCGTTTTGCACAAACTATTATATAACGCACAAGTCTAGTGTATAATACACGTCAGTCAGCAGTGTCTGATAGTGTCAGACTTCTCAGTAATTGTCGCTCCTAAAAACCAGTTAGGTTCTTATTGCGTCCGTGCTTGCATTTAAAAACAGCACGTGTGTGTCTGTCGGTGGCAGCGTACAGGTGCGCGTTTTGCACAAACTATTATATAACGCACAAGTCTAGTGTATAATACACGTCAGTCAGCAGTGTCTGATAGTGTCAGACTTCTCAGTAATTGTCGCTCCTAAAAACCAGTTAGGTTCTTATTGCGTCCGTGCTTGCATTTAAAAACAGCACGTGTGTGTCTGTCGGTGGCAGCGTACAGGTGCGCGTTTTGCACAAACTATTATATAACGCACAAGTCTAGTGTATAATACACGTCAGTCAGCAGTGTCTGATAGTGTCAGACTTCTCAGTAATTGTCGCTCCTAAAAACCAGTTAGGTTCTTATTGCGTCCGTGCTTGCATTTAAAAACAGCACGTGTGTGTCTGTCGGTGGCAGCGTACAGGTGCGCGTTTTGCACAAACTATTATATAACGCACAAGTCTAGTGTATAATACACGTCAGTCAGCAGTGTCTGATAGTGTCAGACTTCTCAGTAATTGTCGCTCCTAAAAACCAGTTAGGTTCTTATTGCGTCCGTGCTTGCATTTAAAAACAGCACGTGTGTGTCTGTCGGTGGCAGCGTACAGGTGCGCGTTTTGCACAAACTATTATATAACGCACAAGTCTAGTGTATAATACACGTCAGTCAGCAGTGTCTGATAGTGTCAGACTTCTCAGTAATTGTCGCTCCTAAAAACCAGTTAGGTTCTTATTGCGTCCGTGCTTGCATTTAAAAACAGCACGTGTGTGTCTGTCGGTGGCAGCGTACAGGTGCGCGTTTTGCACAAACTATTATATAACGCACAAGTCTAGTGTATAATACACGTCAGTCAGCAGTGTCTGATAGTGTCAGACTTCTCAGTAATTGTCGCTCCTAAAAACCAGTTAGGTTCTTATTGCGTCCGTGCTTGCATTTAAAAACAGCACGTGTGTGTCTGTCGGTGGCAGCGTACAGGTGCGCGTTTTGCACAAACTATTATATAACGCACAAGTCTAGTGTATAATACCCGTCAGTCAGCAGTGTCTGATAGTGTCAGACTTCTCAGTAATTGTCGCTCCTAAAAACCAGTTAGGTTCTTATTGCGTCCGTGCTTGCATTTAAAAACAGCACGTGTGTGTCTGTCGGTGGCAGCGTACAGGTGCGCGTTTTGCACAAACTATTATATAACGCACAAGTCTAGTGTATAATACACGTCAGTCAGCAGTGTCTGATAGTGTCAGACTTCTCAGTAATTGTCGCTCCTAAAAACCAGTTAGGTTCTTATTGCGTCCGTGCTTGCATTTAAAAACAGCACGTGTGTGTCTGTCGGTGGCAGCGTACAGGTGCGCGTTTTGCACAAACTATTATATAACGCACAAGTCTAGTGTATAATACACGTCAGTCAGCAGTGTCTGATAGTGTCAGACTTCTCAGTAATTGTCGCTCCTAAAAACCAGTTAGGTTCTTATTGCGTCCGTGCTTGCATTTAAAAACAGCACGTGTGTGTCTGTCGGTGGCAGCGTACAGGTGCGCGTTTTGCACAAACTATTATATAACGCACAAGTCTAGTGTATAATACACGTCAGTCAGCAGTGTCTGATAGTGTCAGACTTCTCAGTAATTGTCGCTCCTAAAAACCAGTTAGGTTCTTATTGCGTCCGTGCTTGCATTTAAAAACAGCACGTGTGTGTCTGTCGGTGGCAGCGTACAGGTGCGCGTTTTGCACAAACTATTATATAACGCACAAGTCTAGTGTATAATACACGTCAGTCAGCAGTGTCTGATAGTGTCAGACTTCTCAGTAATTGTCGCTCCTAAAAACCAGTTAGGTTCTTATTGCGTCCGTGCTTGCATTTAAAAACAGCACGTGTGTGTCTGTCGGTGGCAGCGTACAGGTGCGCGTTTTGCACAAACTATTATATAACGCACAAGTCTAGTGTATAATACACGTCAGTCAGCAGTGTCTGATAGTGTCAGACTTCTCAGTAATTGTCGCTCCTAAAAACCAGTTAGGTTCTTATTGCGTCCGTGCTTGCATTTAAAAACAGCATGTGTGTGGCAGTCGGTGGCAGCGTCAGGCTCCATATTGTCCCTGGATAGAGACGTGCATGATGGCCTGTAAACATGAAGTGCCCATTGTAAGGAAGTGGGTCTATTGTAGTATAGCCCTTAGGCAGGGCAGCCAAAAATTGGGAGGCTCCACATTGTCCCTGGATAGAGATGTGCATGAGGGCCTCAAAACATTGTTCCCATTGCAAAGGAGCGGGTCTCCTGTCGTTGTAATGCCCATTCAGAAAGAATGGGCGAAAAAATTTACCACTGGGGGTATACCTAAAACAACGGCTTAACTATTGTAACGGTCACCATGATGGCGCATGAGGAGAAGGAGGAGCAGTCCAGCGATTAGCCAAAGTCCAGAAGTGTGTTACCATGGGTGAGTGGAGGTACATGGCAAATTCCCGTTACAAACTTTAAATTCCGCTGTAATTTGCTGTTGGTGTGTGTGGTAAAGTCTGGCCAAATCCAACCCTTGTTCATCTTGATCAGAGTCAGCCTGTCAGCAGTTACAGTTGACAGGCGGGTGCGTTTATCTGCAATGATTCCACCTGCGGCACTAAAAACACGCTCTGACAAAACGCTAGCGGCAGGGCAGGCCAGGACTTCCAAGGCGTAGAGAGCCAATTCATGCCACGTGTCCAGCTTGGATACACATTAATTGTAAGGCACAGAGGAATGTCGGAGTACAGTTGTTTGATCTGCAAGGTACTCCTTGAGCATCTGGCCAAACTTAGGATTTCTTGTGTCACTACCCCTCACCTCAGGGGCTGTGGTATGTGAGGGGCTGAGAAAACTGTCCCACATCTTAAAGACTGTTCCCCTACCTCTGGCGGATTGGACTTGTGCCCCTCTCGGCTGTACGCCTTGGTTGTCCAGTGATTCCTGACCTATGCCGCTAGCGTTTTGTGAGGGGAATGCTTTGCCTACTTCCGTGACTATGGCCTTCTGGAACTGCTGCATTTTGCCTGACCTCTCCGCCTCGGAAATAAGAGACATAAAGTTCTCCTTTTAGCGTGGGTCTAACAGTGTTACCAACCAGTAATGATTGTCGGCCAAGATGTTCTTAACGCGAGGGTCACGAGACAGGCAGCTTACCATAAAGTCAGCCATGTGTGCCAGACTCTTAACAGCCATCACTTCAGTATCCTGACCAACACGATGACTGAACATGCTGTCCTCCTCCTCCTCCTCCTCATCATCTACCCTGTCCTCTGGCCAACCACGCTGAACCGAGGATATGACTGCATGTCATATCCTCAATTTGGCCAGAGAGTTGCTCCATGTCTTCATCCTCCTCCTCGTCATAGTCCTCCACTGCACGTTGTGATGAGACGAGGCTGGGCTGTGTGTTATCATCACCCACACCCACTACTGTTTCTTGCTCAAACTCATCGCGCTCCGCCTGCAATGCATCATGGTTGTTTTTTGAGCAGAGACCATTTTAGAAGGCAGAGAAGCGGTATGGTGACGCTAATAATGTCGTCATCGCTGCTCACCATCTTGGTGGAGTCCTCAAAGTTTTGGCGGATGGTGCATAGGTCGGACATCCATCTCCACTCCTCAGGTGTTATGTGTGGAGTTTGACCCATTTCCCGACGGCTTAGGTGATGCAGGTACTCAACAACTGCCCTCTTCTGCTCACATATCCTGACCAACTTGTGCAGAGTTGAATTCCAACGCGTGGGGACATCACACACCAGTCTGTGTGCCGGAAGATGCAAACGGCGTCTTAAGCCGGCAAGGCCGGCTGAAGCAGTAGGTGACTTTCGAAAATGTGCAGACAGGCGGCGAACTTTTACCAGCAGATCAGACAGCTCTGAGTATGACTTTAGAAACCGCTGAACCACGAGGTTGAGCACATGGGCCACGCATGGAACATGTGTCAGCTGGCCTCGCCTCAAAGCCGCCACCAGGTTCCGGCCATTGTCACACACGACCTTTCCTGGCTTTAGGTTCAGAGTTGTGAGCCAGTGATCTGCCTGCTGTTTCAGAGCTGTCCACACCTCTTCTGCATTGTGGGGTTTGTCACCTATGCAGATTAGCTTCAGCACTGCCTGTTGCCGCTTCGCCGAGGCAGTGCTGCAGTGCTTCTGTGTCACCCTGGACAAGCCAGGGGCCACAGAGCACAACACTTAAACACCCCACACTCCCTGCAGGCATATCATAGTCAAAACACAAAATCCTTGTTGCCTTCCCCAGGGGCTGTTGTCCACACCAGGGTGTGGAGCCAGGCGGTTGGTCTCCACCCACCGAGGAGGAGGGAAAACACAGGCAGTGAGAGTTAAGCTAAGGAAGTGGAAGGAGGAAAGTAGTAGAGAGGAGAAAAGTGACAGCAAAGAGCCTGAAGTTGGTCCGGGTGTGTGGCCCGGACAGGACAGCAAGGTTGGCAGGATGTGGTGACCGTCTGCAGTGGAGGCCGATTGGAGTCTGCCGTAAGGACCGTGGACGGGTGGTGACCCGGCCGTACCGGACCGGTATACAAAGAGAAGCCAGCACCATTGGCAGAGGACTTTCGGATCCCGGCAAGGCTTGGTGTCGCCGTGAATTTGCCAAATCCGTTAGTGAAGGGAACCTCAGGGTTTCCAAACAGCCAAGTCCAGATAGAAGGCAACCGTACAACCGTGAAGGGGAGACACCGCCACCACTAAGGGCAACCGTCTCCCAGGGCCAGCGCCTGTGGGCAAAAGGGGCTCCTCCGGCCCATATCCAGGTCGGGGAGCGGGTTACCGTTGGGAAACCATCACTACCAACACTTAACTTAGGTGCAGGGAGAGACAGTCATCACTAACCTGCAGGGAGGAACAACCGCAGCCGTCCGAGTGACCCGTCCATCCAGCCACTTGTTTTACCGTGAACTGTGTCATCATCATTGGGCTGAGTGAGTACCTCCGTGCCGTGCGGCACAGCGCTGCCCCTGCGACCCTGCACCTCATCAGGCCCCGCAACCCGCCTGTCATCCATCTCTACCCCATCACCAGGCCCCGGGACAACCAACCCCCCTACCCACGGAGGGGAGAAATAACAACAAAGCTGCTCCCTGTCACAGGCTCCCGGGATCCCCGTCCAGAGCAGCGGTGGTGTCCACACAATCACCACAACCGTGGGTGGCGTCACGGACAATATCCCCAAAACCCAAACCACCCCTTTTCACTCACGGGCGAGTAGCGCCGCTCGAGTCCCCGGGATCCGGCCATCGCTCGAGCCAACGAGCAGCAGCAGCCGTAGAGCAGCGTCAGCCGGACCCGAGCAGTGGGAGAGCGCACCGTCCCCTCCTCCGCCCGCGACACTTCCACCTTGGGACTGGTGTGGAGGGTAAAGTGGATCAGGATGCGCAGGAGGAGGAGGAGGCTGAGGAGCATGACATTCCGGAGCTGTAGAGTGTGTGTGAAACCCTGACTGAGGTAGGGCCTGCAAAACTTGGTGTGTGAAGGACGTGTTCCGTCCCTCGCTCAGACTGGGTCCCAGCTTGCACAATATTAACCCAGTGTGACGTCAACGAGATGTAGCGGCCTTGCCCACATGCACTTGTCCACGTGTCTGTGGTTAGGTGGACTTTGGCTGAAACAGCGTTGTTCAGGGCACGTGTGATGTTTTGTGACACGTGGTTATGCAATGCGGGGACGGCACACCGGGAGAAATAGTGGCGGCTGTGGACCGAGTAACGTGGGACAGCTGCCACCATCATGTCGCGGAATGCTTCTGTCTCAACCAGCCTAAAAGGCAACATTTCCAGCGCAAGCAGTCGCGAAATGTTAGCATTTAGAACTGTGGCATGTGGGGTGTTGGCAGTGTATTTACGCCTGCGTTCAAAGGTTTGCTGAATGGATAACTGAACGCTGCGCTGGGACAAGTACGTGCTTGATGATGGTGTTCTTTCTGCGTAGGCAACTGCAGTTGCAGGAGTGGAGGAGGCTTGTTCGCAGGCAGCATGGACAGGGGATTGGCTCGCATGCACAACCAGCGAAGACGTAGCAGTGACATCAGCAAGCACTGCTCCTCGACTCTGTTGTACTTCCCACAAAGTCGGGTGCTTGGCTGACATGTGCCTGATCATGCTGGTGGTGGTCAGGCTGCTAGTTTTGGTACCCCTGCTGATGCTGGCATGGCAGGTGTTGCAAATGGCCTTTTTAGAATCATCTGGAGCCAACTTAAAAAACTGCCAGTGTCAGAGTTCTGAGTTTTCCAGTTTTCTTTTGAAAGAGCTTGCCCTTTGTTAACATGGAGTTTTCTGTTCTGTTGCCCTACTTCCTGTCCATCTGTTTAAAAGCCGCCCCTAAAGCTTAGTCCAGTGCCTGAGTATACTGCTTCCTGTGTGCTCCTGCCCTGCTGCTTTTGGTTCCTGATTGTTATTCGGATCCTCTTGGAAAACAACCGACACCGACTCTGGACTTCATCTGGTATCATCTAGCTGTGCCCGGACTCCGTTTGCCGTCTTTGGTCGGCACTTCTGCCCGGTTCCTTCCATTTAATACCACTCTGGACTCACATCACGTACGGACATTTTTGGACTTACCTATTGCCCTTTTGTGTCCCGGCTGCTGCGCATTTAGGGCTTCTGGGGTGATTGCCAGACAGTCCCTGTATAGGGGTTCGCTCTTGGTGGTCTCCCTGGGGGAGTCCGGTGCGCGGTCCCGGGAATTCCCTTTCGCTCCGTCCCTGGAAGGTATTTCCTGTATTTATGTTCTACTGTGTTTTTGTTCCGTTTATGTACATATTTGCTGGTTGCATATTATAAACGTCTTGCACCAAGAACTCGTCTCTGGTTGTCATTGCCCTAACGCAATCGAAATCCTCAATACATACAATAGTATTACAGCCAGACTCGGGAAGACCTAACATTTGTACAGGCACCTTGTGTCGTGTTGTTCCGGGGAACAGTTGCCTGACGTCTGCCTGGGGCCACCACTCTGCTTCTTACTGCCTGTTGGGATGCTACGCCTCCCTCCCCCTGTGCACTGCTGTCCTCGCTCTGCATATCCTCCTGCCAGGTTGGGTCAGTTACTGGATCATCCACCACGTCGTCTTCCTCTTCCGCACCCTGCTCCTCCTCCTGACTTCCTGACAATTGTGTCTCATCATCGTCCACCCCTTGTTGAGACACGTTGCCAACTTCGTGAGAACGTGGCTGCTCAAATATTTGGGCATCTGTACATACAATCTCGTCATGGCCCACTTCAACAGGAGCTGGCGAGAGGCCAGAATTTGTGAATGGAAACGTGAACAGCTCTTCCGAGTGTCCAAGTGTGGGATCAGTAATATCCGTGGACGTGTACTCGGCCTGGTGGTAGGAAGGAGGATCAGGTTCTGAAATGTGCGGTGCAGTATCACGGCTACTGACACTTGACCGTGTGGAAGACAGAGTGTTTGTGGTGGTGCCAATCTGACTGGAAGCATTATCCGCTATCCAACTAACAACCTGTTGACACTGGTCTTGGTTCAAGAGCGGTGTACTGCTGCGGTCCCCAAGAATTTGGGACAGGACGTGCGAGCGACTAGATGTGGCCCTTTGTTGTGGCGAAATTAGAGCTTGCACACAACCTCGGTCTCTGCCTGCACCACCATCACGTCCACTTCCTTGTTCGTTGACAACGCCCTTGCGCATTTTGGAATGCTGTGCTGATGTGTATTCACTAGACTTGTGCGTTATATCCAAGTTTTTGCAAAACTCACACAAATGCAGCGGAAAGCTGCCACCAACAGGCACACACGTGCGGTTTTTAAATGCAAGCACGGAGGCACTAAGAACCTAACAGGTCTCTATCCAGGGACAACGTGGAGCCTCCCAATTTTTGGCTGCCCTGCCTAAGGGCTATACTACAATAGACCCACTTCCTTCCAATGGGCACTTCAGGTTTACAGGCCCTCATGCACGTCTCTATCCAGGGACAACGTGGAGCCTCCCAATTTTTGGCTGCCCTGCCTAAGGGCTATACTACAATAGACCCACTTCCTTCCAATGGGCACTTCAGGTTTACAGGCCATCATGCACGTCTCTATCCAGGGACAACGTGGAGCCTCCCAATTTTTGGCTGCCCTGCCTAAGGGCTATACTACAATAGACCCACTTCCTTACAATGGGCACTTCAGGTTTACAGGCCATCATGCACGTCTCTATCCAGGGACAACGTGGAGCCTCCCAATTTTTGGCTGCCCTGCCTAAGGGCTATACTATAATACACCCACTTCCTGACAATGGACACTTAATGTTTTGAGGCCCTCATGCACGTCTCTACCCAGGGACAACGTGGAGCCTCCCAATTTTTGGCTGCCCTGCCTAAGAGCTATACTACAATAGACCCACTTCCTTCCAATGGGCACTTCAGGTTTACAGGCCATCATGCACGTCTCTATCCAGGGACAACGTGGAGCCTCCCAATTTTTGGCTGCCCTGCCTAAGGGCTATACTACAATAGACCCACTTCCTTCCAATGGGCACTTCAGGTTTACAGGCCATCATGCACGTCTCTATCCAGGGACAATGTGGAGCCTCCCAATTTTTGGCTGCCCTGCCTAAGGGCTATACTATAATACACCCACTTCCTTCCAATGGGCACTTCAGGTTTACAGGCCCTCATGCACGTCTCTATCTATCCAGGGACAACGTGGAGCCTCCCAATTTTTGGCTGCCCTGCCTAAGGGCTATACTACAATAGACCCACTTCCTTCCAATGGGCACTTCAGGTTTACAGGCCATCATGCACGTCTCTATCCAGGGACAACGTGGAGCCTCCCAATTTTTGGCTGCCCTGCCTAAGGGCTATACTACAATAGACCCACTTCCTTACAATGGGCACTTCAGGTTTACAGGCCATCATGCACGTCTGTATGCAGGGGCATTGGTGAACCTCACAATTTTGGACTGCCCTGGCAAAGGAAAATACTACAAAGACTCACTTCCTCAAAATGGGCACATTAGACTCAAGAGGCCTTCATGTACGTCTCTTCTCAGGGACATCGGAGTGCCACACAATGTTTTCACGTAAAATCTTTCATGTATTAATCTCAAAAAGTAACATACACCAGCTCTATCTCACTATTGGGTATGTGCCCTTAACATTTCCGCCATGAAAAATCATTTTGGGGTCATTTTGGAAGGTTTTCTGGTGAGTCCGTAAAAATGGCGTAAAACGCGGACAAAATTGTTCACAGCTGTGACTTTTCAGTGATAAATGCTTCAAGGGGTCTTCCCCATGCTGTTGCCATGTCATTTCAGCACTCTTCTGAGACTTTTGTGACATTTTTAGGGTTTCTCCATGCTGCCGGGGGGTCATTTCACAAAAATACTCGGGTCTCCCATAGGATAACATTGGGCTCGTTGCTCGGGCCGAGTACACGAGTATCTTGGGAGGCTCGGCCCGAGCTTCGAGCACCCGAGCTTTTTAGTACTCGCTCATCACTAACCCCTACACCTTTATTTTTTATCTTGTAGGAGCGACTATTTGTGCACTAAACTCCTATGTTTGTCCAGAATATATATGCATCAGTTTTATAATGGTAACGGGCGAGGTAGTGTCCGTTGTCCTGCAGACCTCCTTGTCCATTCTAACACGCGTGCGTGCGCTGCCGTGGTGTGCATTGATTTTTCAAATACGGCCAATATGACTGTGGGGGCTTACAGTGCGCATGCGCGAGATGGGTGGCGCGCGTGCGCAGTGGATAGGAACTTTTCTGTACCGGAACTATCGGCGAGTGCAAAAGAACCGTGGATACTATCTGGTGGTTGCACTGCCTAACAGGAAATGACGCTGTTCTTTGCTTTCTGGTGCGATTTTCGTCTATTTAAACTGGATTTGGGGTGTTAGCTTAAATGAACGCCCAGATGGAGTACATACCGTTACCTGGGGATTTTCTCCTTGATGCGATTAAGGTATTTGAATTCCTTATGTTGTGCACTTCTTATGCATATGCATACTTACACTTATTGTTCATGTAAATACAGCGGGCTTGTTGCCAATACTGTTTTCCTATGTTTGGTATTGCAGAGGGCTTGAACGGTATCTAAGGACTCTGCTTGTATTATGCTTTGAAAGCCTGGGTATGTAATGTCTGGTGTGGTGTGCACACTAGGGGTGGTGAGATATCAATTGTACTTAGTATTACCCTCTACTAGCTGGCTGGAGGGGTGCACAACAATTCTTTGATATATATCTGAGGATGATCATTACTGGTATATAATATAATAATTTTTTTTAAGGTTGCATACTCCACATGACTTATCTTTTGGATGCATGAATTTGTCTATTGTGGCAAGTTAGCCTGAACCTGATTTAGACTGTACGCTCAGTAACAAGCTACCAGGTAGTAGACTGATGGATTTTTTCTCCTCTAATTATTTTATATTTTATTGAGCCTATGTTTTACCAAATATCTATAAGTGAAAAAATTGTCACTCTCTTTTTTTGATCGCTAGGTGCATCAAGTGGTGTTATAGTATTAGTGTTTTTGGAGGATGTACCATATTATCTATTGGTCCTGGTGCGACTCTATTATGGTCAGTGTTTCACTATTTTTATGTCACACTGTGGTGATTACAACAGTGGTCCTATGGTAAAAGACAAAGTAAACCCTGTGTTCTATTCCAGGTTTGAAGCTGTGTGTTTCAAGGATCCATGCTGTTATACCCCTGATGAGCCCCTATTTGCTAACTAATGGGGTGAAACGCGTAGGGTGAATCCTGGACATAAAACAGCTTAAGTCAATATTTGATAATTATTGTGTGTCGACTTGAGGACGTAGTCTGGCCTATCCCTACTAGTCTGCGACTGATGATTAGTGACGAACATAACTCCCTCCTTTGCACAATCTATGTGTGCATATAATCTTGTGGGTTTTATCTTTGGTGTTGCACCTTACCCACTGTTATTTAGACACACTGGTATCTTCTTCAGAGTGAGTGGAGGGTCAGTTTAGGACGACAGTCGACGAGGAACGGGGGCGTCATGGTCAATTATGACGCCGACCCCCGTATGTAAGGAAGGGTGAGAGAAGGATTAATTATTTTTCTCACCTTTCTTTTCAAAAATCAGTTTAATACATTTTTATCACTTTATGTATGTATGTACTCTGTTTGTGGCATATATGTCCAATAAAAAATAAAGACTATGTTTTTAAGGTAATAGGAATTTTTGGTTTTTGATGATTATACTTTACCTTGGTATCTATATTCGTTTTTTTGGTTTAGACTACAGGATTTACCTGTCGAAGAACCTCATAAGGACCCAGGAAGCGAGGAGCAAATTTGACAGAGCTCACACTAAGTCTCACGTGTTTTGCAGAGAGCCACACAAAGTCCCCCGGAGAAAAGACAGGAGCTGGGCGACGAAACCGATCGGACACCGTCTTCATATGGTCCTTAGCTGCTTGGATCGACTCTTGAGTCCGATCCCAAATCTCTCTGGCATTAGTTGCCCAGTCGGCCACAAGAGGAGGAGGTGCAGCAGCGGGAAACGGTACCGGTACCCTAGGGTGTTGCCCATTATTGAGTACGAACGGTGTCTGCCCAGTGGCCTCAGCCAGCGAATTGTTAAGGGCAAATTCTGCCCAGGGTAGGAGGGAGGACCAGTTATCGTGGTTCTCAGCAACAAAGTGTCGAAGGTATATAATCATGGATTGATTGGTACGCTCAACCAAACCATTGGTCTCCGGATGGTATGCCGAAGAGAGATTCAACTCAATTTGCAGAAGACTACAAAGATCTCACCAGAAACGGGAAGCAAATTGCGGGCCTCTATCACAAATGATACGATCTGGCATCCCGTGAAGCCTAAACACATGCTTGAGGAATAGTTTGGCTAGTACCCTGGAAGATGGGATTCTCGATAACGGTACGAGATGAACCATTCGGGAGAAATGGTCCGTAATGACCCACACAAATCTATGTCCCTGTGAACACGGAAGATCACCCACAAAGTCCATGCCTACCACCTCCCATGGTCTATCTGGCACTGGTAAAGGATGCAATAGCCCAGCCGGTCTCTGCCGTAATGGACGGTTGCGAGCACACGAGTAGCAGGAACCGACATATCTCTTGACATGGCTGGCTAAGTGTGGCCACCAATACCACCTCTCCAGTAACTCTCGTGTCCGCCTAATACCAAAATGTCCACCCACCTTTGAGGTGTGGGCCCACGACAGTATATCATTCTGTCGATCAGGCGGAACAAAGGTCTTGCCCGGTGGGATTTGGTCTAACGTCACAGGGGAGAGCGTATGAAAAACCCTGGAGGGAAGGATAAGACGAGGTTCGTCAATCTCTTCCTGGGTAGAAACCATAGAGTGAGACAGGGCGTCTGCCTTGTTATTCTTACTCCCAGACAGATAGTTGATGGAGAAGTGAAAGCGGGAGAAAAACAAGGACCAGCGGGCTTGGTGAGGATTCAGACGCTGAGCGGTTTGTAAGTACGTCAGATTCTTATGGTCTGTATAGACCTGGAAAGGATGTTTAGCTCCTTCCAGCAAGTGACGCCACTCCTCCAAGGCTAATCTCAGGGCGAGCAGTTCCCTATCCCCAATGGTATAGTTTCTCTCTGCCGGTGAAAAGGTTTTAGCAAAGAAGAAACACGGCCTTTTTCTACCTGCACCGTTCTTTTGATACAAGACCGCACCAGCACCTACTGAAGAGGCATCAACCTCCAAGAGGAAGGGCTTATTCTCATTGGGTCTTGGAAGAACGGGAGCAGTTGAAAAGTGTCTTTTTACTGCCTCAAAAGCCTGAGATGTCTCAGTAGACCAGACTTTGGGATTAGCACCTTTCTTAGTCAAGGCCACCAAAGGGGCCACCAAAGTAGAGAAATGGGGTAGGAACTGCCTGTAATAATTTATGAATCCTAAGAAGCGTTGCACCGCCTTCAAGGAATGAGGTTCGGACCATTCCAGGACAGCAGAGAGCTTCGCAGGATCCATAGCCAGACCCTCTTGTGAGATAATGTAGCCCAAAAAAGGCAAGGATGACTGCTCGAATACACATTTTTGAGTTTAGCAAACAATGAGTGCTTCCTTAAACGGGAAAGGACACGAACGACATCCTGACGATGAGTCTCCAGATCAGGAGAGAAAATCAGGATGTCGTCCAGATACACCACTACAGAGGATAACAGTAAATCCCTGAACACATCGTTTACGAAGTCCTGAAATACTGCGGGTGCATTACATAAACCAAAAGGCATGACGAGGTATTCATAGTGACCGTCTCAGGTGTTAAAAGCGGTCTTCCATTCGTCACCCTCTCGAATTCGTACCAAGTTATACGCACCCCGCAGATCCAACTTCGTAAAAACTTGAGCTCCCCTCAGTCTGTCAAAGAGCTCCGAAATTAAAGGTAACGGGTATTTGTTCTTTATTGTGATTGCGTTGAGACCCCTGTAATCTATGCAGGGACGCAAATCACCCTCATTCTTCCGAACAAAGAAAAACCCAGCTCCCGCGGGAGAGACAGACTTACGAATGAACCCCTTCTCTAAACTCTCTCTTATATAGGTCGACATGGCCTCCGACTCAGGTATCGACAGGGGGTAAACCCTGCCCTTAGGTGGAACCGAACCTGAGATAAGGTCTATGGCACAGTCATACGGCCTATGGGGTGGAAGAAACTCAGCACACTGTTTGGAGAACACGTCTGCGAAATCCAAATAGGGTGTAGGTATGGGAGAGAGATCAGTTGATGCAACCGCAACGACCTTAGGTGGTAAGGGAAGACATCGGGACTGACATTTCAAACCCCAACTAATAATGCTGTCGGACTCCCAGTCAATGTGAGGAGCATGAGTCCGAAGCCATGGGAGACCCAGAAGGACGTCGTCTATACCCTCAGGCAAAACAAGAAAAGAAATCTCCTCTATGTGACCCTGAGACAGGGAAAGGCGCAAGGGAACTGTCCTCAATGTAATGGAGTCAGACAACATAGTTCCATTAACAACACGGACAGGAATAGGCGCCTCTAACATGATAGAGGGAATATTGTGTCTCTTTACAAATCCTGAGGACACAAAAGTCCCGTCAGCTCCGGAATCCACAAAAGCCATAATAGGCCATGTATTCTCGGAGAATGAGAGCTGACCTGGGATACTACACTTAGAGGGTGCAGAAGACGTCTCTAGTAACCCCCCTCTAATGGTTACTAGGCCTGGGAGTTTCCCTGACGGCTAGGACACTTGTTGGCATAGTGCCCAGCCTGACGACATACGTAACATATAGGGGGACCAGACTTGCGTAGTCTGGAGGACGTATGACCTAACTCCATAGGAGTGGGAGATGTTTCAGATGCTGAGGAAGATGGTAGTGGACCCTCAACAACTGAAATAGCCCGATGCTTAGGGCGTGAGGAAGAGACCTCGAGTCTACATTCCCTATGGCGTACGTCGATCCTCGTTGCTACTGTGATCAAGTCTTCCAGAGAAGCAGGGACCTCACAAGTAGCAAGAGCATCCTTAACATAGCCTGCCAACCCTCTCCAGAAGATAGGAATCAACACCTTCTCTGGCCAATCTAGTTCTGCCACCAGAGTTCTAAAAGCAATGGCATAAGAACTAGTGGATAACGAACCCTGAGATAGATCTAACAGTCTCAGGGCCGCATCATGGGTAACCTGCGGACCCATGAATACCGCCTTAAGAGCATCAAGAAAGTCTTGATGTCTCAGAGTAACAACATCAGAGCGCTCCCTGAGGGAGTCGCCCATTCTAAGGCTTTGTCCTGAAGTAAGGAGATGATAAAGCCTACTCTGGACCTCTCCGTAGAGAAGCGAGAAGAGTTGACCTCTAGGTGTATCTGACACTGACTAATGAAACCACGACATGATCTGGCATCGCCAGAATATCTGTGTGGCAGAGCAAGTCGAGGATCATGTGCAGATGTCACCATGGTCTGAGGTTTATCCTCTATACTCTTGAGCCGTGACTCAAGTACTTGTATGTAACGGTGTAACTGCTGATATTCTGCCATAACTGCCAGACCCTTGGCTCAGTCCTAATGTTACGGGGGGCTGTCTGATAATAAAACCTAAAGGAGTAACAGACAGTCAGGGTCCACCGTGCAAAGACTCTGCTGCAGACTATGGCAGAGTGCAATACTTCTGTTAAACTCACAGAGGAATATAATTAGTAAATAAGGCAATTCCTCCCTTACTTGGAGGGTGTGTGGAATGGTCTCTGTTAATAATCACAGAGACAAAGGCAGTGAGTGTGAAATGGCACCTACCTAGGTCCGTTCCTCTAGTGGTGCCAGGAGACGGACAGCAGCGTAAGCCGCACAAAGCTCCTACCTGCGTTCGCTCTACTAGTGTGCGAGGACACGAACCACTAGATATGGCACCTGCCTAGGTCCGCTCTTCTAGTGGTGCAAAAGAGACAAACAGCAGCGTAAGCCGCACAAAGCTCCTTCCTGCGTTCGCTCCACTAGTGTGCGAGGACACGAACCACTAGATATGGCACCTGCCTAGGTCCGCTCTTCTAGTGGTGCAAAAGAGACGGACAGCAGCATAAGCCGCACAAAGCTCCTACCTCTGTTCGCTCCCCTAGTGTGCGAGGATACGAACAACTGCCAGACGCAGTATAAGGAACGTTACCCTAGCGGCAATGTCCACCTACGAGTAGAATGACAAGGCCCAGCCAGACCATGTGCCTCAGGCACCTGCCTATGTCCGCTCCCCTAAGAGGTAAGGATACGGACTGCAGCCGAAGCTGTAAGGTATAAGAACGCTACCCTGCCGGTAGCGCTCACCTAGCATAGACAGAGAGATGCCTAGAAGAACGTGCACAGAGCGTCTACCCTCATGCATGAACCAAGAGGACTGAGCACCGTGCGGCGTGCGACAGGGTCTTATATAGACACTGTGCCTCATCCAAGATGGAGGACACAAGAGCCAATCCGCTGCCAGAACGACAGGAATGACGTCACGCTGGCCTATCACCGAGCAAAGCGTCACAAGCACATGACCAGCGACTAATCGGCATAGAAGGTGTCAGAGACATGTGACCACGTGTCACAAGCACATGACCAGCAGCCAATCGGCATAGAAGGTGTCAGAGACATGTGACCTCGTGTCAGCAATGATGTCACCCGCACATGTGCAATGGCTCCAAGATAGGACTTAGTCTCCAGCGCTTGCACATGTGCAGTAGTAAGAAATCTGGACATAGACTCCAGTGCCACAGCAACCGTAACACAGTCTCTATCTGAGGCCAAAGTGTGTGGTCATTTTCTGTTCCCCCTCACTGTGCCTTCAGATTATATGTAGTAGATCTGGAATCGTTGTGGGACCTTGTGTGGATTACGTTGCAACTGGGTGTTTTGGGTTAATAAAGGAGTGAAAGTAGGTGGGGTCTTTATATATTTTATTTTAAGTAAAGAACTTTTTCGGTGTTTGTGTTTATTTCTTTTCATTTACAGATTAGTAATGGGGGACTCATAGATGCCTCCCATTATGAATCTAGAGCTTAGCGGCGCTGTGAGCTATTATTAACCCCTATTACAGCAATTGCCACCGCACCAGGGGAATCGGGATGAGCTGGATAAAGTGCCGGGATTGTCACATCTAATGGATGCAACAATTCTGGGTGGCTGCAGGTTGCTATTTTTAGGCTGGGGGGCCCAATAACCGTAGGTCTCCCAAGCCTGAGAATACCAGCCCCCTCCCCCATCAGCTTTATCATGGCTGGCTATCAAGATTGGGGGGGAGATTGCATGTCATTTTTTAATTTATGTATTTAAATAGTTAAGAAAAAGCTATATGGGGTCGATCTTATTTTGACACACAGCCAAGATAAGCACACGGTTGGGGACTGCAGCCTGTAGTCGTATGCTTTTTCTGTGCTGGGTATTATAATATGGGGGTAGATAATGAGGACATTCACTAACATTTTTGTTGAGGAATGGTCAGATTCAAGAAGTATTTTTGAGTTGGAGGTGACAGGAGGTAGTAAGTGATTGGATGTGTGGGTTGAAGGGCAAAGCAGAAATGAAAGATACACCGAGGACATGTAAGACGGGTATTGATACTCTATTGAATATATACAGTTAAATTTACCTATAAGCTGGACTCCTAAGTAGTTGTGGGATATGTCCTAAATTTTTGAGGGCAAATATCCCTTTCCTATGTAGCCACAATATTCTTAGAGATGTTTCTTTTCATTTCAATAAATTTAGCATGTTACAATATATCATTGGAAATATTGGCTTCTTTGCAGTGGCTGCATTTGTAAATACTTGAAGTATGTAGTGGCCAACATTCTTTACTTAGTTCCTGACAGAGTCTAAGAATGAAATCATATTCCAAGAGAATAACTCATTCTCGAAAGACCAGTGTTCCAATATTGGAGCATTGTACCAGAACTCCGAACCCCCATAATTTATTTCACTTTGCCCCAAACGTGATGAATTACTTGCGGAAAAGGATATTTCTAATAGGATAATCATTTAAGAATCCCTATTTTAATCAATTCCATTTACTTTTTATGTCACCTATTTCCTTATACTATATATTGTAAAATCTTGTGAGCAGAGACCTCACTCCACTTTTTTTAAATTATTGACCGTGTGTTATTCTGTAATACCTGATATTGTTTGTATACCTACATTTTGACCTGTAAATTACTGCAGAATATGTTAAAGAAACAGAATTAAAAAATAGAATTATTTTTATTCTCGGTTGACCAAATATTCTATATTGTTTTTGAATCCCCTTGAAAGCCAATTTAAATTGAGTTGCTAAAAATATAGTTAAACAACTTTGATTGGCCTCCACCCCTACTTTTTAGGATTTTTTTTTCAAAATGCTAAAATGAATATGATTGTAACCATAGTTTTTAAGTTATTATTTATCCAAGATATTATTTTCACTTTCCTTGTTAGCTTTATCCTTTTTTTTTTCCACTAGTAGTAATTTTGTGGACTTGATAGCTGTGTTGTCTGCAAGAAAAGGTGCACTAACAAGTGCAGAAGGAGAACCTGACATACTTATATATTAGTTAGTGCTACAAATCATGACCCCAACATGTTTGGTAAAAGTAGGTAAAATGGCCAACCCCATTAAGTTTATTACAATTTTTGGTCTTTAGGAGGTAGGAGAAGGTGTTCCCTGACATGGGATTACAGATTGTTATTTTCAAATGGCTAATTAGTTTTTTCAATTTCAATTAGTTAACCCCTTCACGACCATGGACGGAAAGATCCGTCCTTGTGCCCTGGGCCTTAACGACCAAGGACGGATCTTTCCGTCATGGCGGAATCGCTGCATCGGAGCCTCCGGTGACTGCAATATGTTAACATAAACCGCAGATTCGGGGAGGAGGGGACCTGTTCCTGACCTTAGGAGGGGTGGTGCCTCCTGCCCGGACCTACGGAGGCTGTGATTGGCTGACGAACGCCACTCAACCAATCACAGCCACTGTAATGTTCCAGCCATTTAAAATGACTGAAACATTGAAATCCAGCCCTGGCCAGTGCAGCTGTAGCACTGGCCATTGGCTGGAGCTGGGTGACCTCACTGGATCACCCTCCCCCAGCTCCAGTAGCTCTGATTGGAGAGATCGGCCTTGTGACCGATTTCTCCAATCACAGTGGACCTGTTGCCGGTGACCGCCCCCATCAGCTTCACTTGTCGTCCCTGCAGCACGCCAGCACACTGAGCACAGTGAGTGTACACAGTGCAATGGCAGGGCGACAAGCTCCAGTCCCATGCTGTTATGAGACCGGAGCATGGGACCCGGAAGTTGCCGCGCTGCCATTGCACTGTATGAAACCGGCGAAAAGCGTCCCGATCCGCTGCCGCCGCTGCCCTCCGCGATCTGCCACCTGTCTCCCCGATCTCCTGCCCGCACCCTCAACCCCACACCTCCCGATCCGCTGCCGCCGCCACCCTCCATCTGCCACAGTGCCACCGCTCCCCCCAATCTGCTGCCCGGCCCCTCACCCCTCGTGATCGTTGCCCGACCCCTCACCTCCGTGATGTGCTGCACGATCCCTGTCCTCCTCCATCTGTCATAGTGCCACCGCTCCCTCCGATCTGCTGCCCAGCCCCTCCCCCTCGTGATCAGTGCCCGCCCCCTCCCCTCCGTGATGTGCTGCACGATCCCTGTCCTCCTCCATCTGTCATAGTGCCACCGCTCCCTCCGATCTGCTGCCCGGCCCCTCCCCCTTGTGATTGGTGCCCGCCCCCTCCCCTCCGTGATGTGCTGCTGGCCCCCTCCCCTCTGTGATGTGCTGCTCGCCCCCTCCCCTCCGTGATGTGCTGTTCGCCCCCTCCCCTACGTGATGTGCTGCACGCTTCCCCCACCTCTCACCCCCGTGGTCAGCTACCCGCCCCCTCCCCTGTCACCGCCGTGATGTGTGCTCCCACACCTGTCACCGCCATGATGTGTCCTCCCTCCCCTGTCACCCCCGTGATGTGTGCTCCCTCCCCTGTCACCGCCGTGATGTGCGCTCCCTCCCCTGTCACCGCCGTGATGTGCGCTCCCTCCCCTGTCACCGCCGTGATGTGTGCTCCCTCCCCTGTCACCTCCGTGATGTGTGCTCCCTCCCCTGTCACCCCCGTGATCTGTGCTCCCTCACCTGTCACCCCCGTGATCTGTGCTCCCTCACCTGTCACCCCCGTGATCTGTGCTCCCTCACCTGTCACCCCCGGGATGTGCTGTCCGCTCTCCCTCACCTCTCACCCACGTGATCTGTGCTCTGCTCACCTGTCTCCTCCGTGATCTGTGCTCTGCTCACCTGTCTCCTCCGTGATCTGCGCTGCGCTCCCTCCTCCACCTCTCACCCTCCCCGATCTGCTGCCTCCTTCATCTCCTGTGATCCAGCTGCCTAGATCCATCCTGTAGGGTAACTATCCCCAATCTCACCTCCCACTCCCCTTCCCACCCATCCCCCCCACCCCCCTCCCCCCATCCTCTGCCGCTCCTGCATCCACTGCGCCCTCTCCCATCCGCCCCCACCCTATCCCAGCCGCCGTCTCACAATCACAGATGCTCCCTTTATATGCCGCTGCCCCCCCATCTGCTGCCGCCCCATCTGCCGCCCCCCCCATCTGCCGCTGTTTTTTTTTTCTATGCCATGGGGGTCTAGTTTCCAAAATGGGGTCACATGTGGGGGAGCTCCACTGTTTCGGCACCTCAGAAATTGCACAATACATTTTATGGTGCAATTTTTCCTGATACCCTTGTGAAAAAAAAGCTACCTGGTTGAAGTAACAGTTTTGTGGAAACATTTTTTTTTATTATTTTCACGGCTCAACTCTATTAACTTTTGTGAAGCCCCCAGAGGCTCAAAGTGCTCAATAAACATCTAGATAAATTCCATGAGGGGTCTAGTTTCCAAAATGGGGTCACATGTGGGGGAGCTCCACTGTTTCGGCACCTCAGGGGGTCTCCAAACGCAACATGGAATACGCTAATTATTCCAGACAATTTTGCGTTTGAAACGTCAAATGACGCTCCTTGCCTTCCGAGCCCTGCTGTGCGCCCAAACATTTTATTTCCACCACATATGAGGTGTCTGTGTACTCAGGAGAAATTGCACAATACATTTTATGGTGCAATTTTTCCTGATACCCTTGTGAAAAAAAAGCTACCTGGTTGAAGTAACAGTTTTGTGGAAACATTTTTTTTTATTATTTTCACGGCTCAACTCTATTAACTTTTGTGAAGCCCCCAGAGGCTCAAAGTGCTCATTAAACATTTAGATAAATTCCATGAGGGGTCTAGTTTCCAAAATGGGGTCACATGTGGGGGAGCTCCACTGTTTCGGCACCTCAGGGGGTCTCCAAACGCAACATGGAATACGCTAATTATCCCAGACAATTTTGCGTTTGAAACGTCAAATGACGCTCCTTGCCTTCCGAGCCCTGCTGTGCACCCAAACATTTTATTTCCACCACATATGAGGTGTCTGTGTACTCAGGAGAAATTGCACTATACATTTTATGGTGCAATTTTTCCTGATACCCTTGTGAAAAAAAAGCTACCTGGTTGAAGTAACAATTTTGTGGAAACATTTTTTTTTATTATTTTCACGGCTCAACTCTATTAACTTTTGTGAAGCCCCCAGAGGCTCAAAGTGCTCAATAAACATCTAGATAAATTCCATGAGGGGTCTAGTTTCCAAAATGGGGTCACATGTGGGGGAGCTCTACTGTTTCGGCACCTCAGGGGGTCTCCAAACGCAACATGGAATACGCTAATTATCCCAGACAATTTTGCGTTTGAAACGTCAAATGACACTCCTTGCCTTCCGAGCCCTGCTGTGCACCCAAACATTTTATTTCCACCACATATGAGGTGTCTGTGTACTCAGGAGAAATTGCACTATACATTTTATGGTGCAATTTTTCCTGATACCCTTGTGAAAAAAAAGCTACCTGGTTGAAGTAACAATTTTGTGGTAAAAAATTTTTTTTTTATTTTCACAGCTCAACTCTATTAACTTTTGTGAAGCCCCCAGAGGCTCAAAGTGCTCAATAAACATCTAGATAAATTCCATGAGGGGTCTAGTTTCCAAAATGGGGTCACATGTGGGGGAGCTCCACTGTTTCGGCACCTCAGGGGGTCTCCAAACGCAACATGGAATACGCTAATTATTCCAGACAATTTTGCGTTTGAAACGTCAAATGACGCTCCTTGCCTTCCGAGCCCTGCTGTGCGCCCAAACATTTTATTTCCACCACATATGAGGTGTCTGTGTACTCAGGAGAAATTGCACAATACATTTTATGGTGCAATTTTTCCTGATACCCTTGTGAAAAAAAAGCTACCTGGTTGAAGTAACAGTTTTGTGGAAACATTTTTTTTTATTATTTTCACGGCTCAACTCTATTAACTTTTGTGAAGCCCCCAGAGGCTCAAAGTGCTCAATAAACATCTAGATAAATTCCATGAGGGGTCTAGTTTCCAAAATGGGGTCACATGTGGGGGAGCTCCACTGTTTCGGCACCTCAGGGGGTCTCCAAACGCAACATGGAATACGCTAATTATCCCAGACAATTTTGCGTTTGAAACGTCAAATGACGCTCCTTGCCTTCCGAGCCCTGCTGTGCACCCAAACATTTTATTTCCATCACATATGAGGTGTCTGTGTACTCAGGAGAAATTGCGCTATACATTTTATGGTGCAATTTTTCCTGATACCCTTGTGAAAAAAAAAGCTACCTGGTTGAAGTAACAATTTTGTGGAAACATTTTTTTTTATTATTTTCACGGCTCAACTCTATTAACTTTTGTGAAGCCCCCAGAGGCTCAAAGTGCTCAATAAACATCTAGATAAATTCCATGAGGGGTCTAGTTTCCAAAATGGGGTCAGATGTGGGGGAGCTCTACTGTTTCGGCACCTCAGGGGGTCTCCAAACGCAACATGGAATACGCTAATTATCCCAGACAAGTTTGCGTTTGAAACGTCAAATGACACTCCTTGCCTTCCGAGCCCTGCTGTGCACCCAAACATTTTATTTCCATCACATATGAGGTGTCTGTGTACTCAGGAGAAATTGCGCTATACATTTTATGGTGCAATTTTTCCTGATACCCTTGTGAAAAAAAAAGCTACCTGGTTGAAGTAACAATTTTGTGGAAACATTTTTTTTTATTATTTTCACGGCTCAACTCTATTAACTTTTGTGAAGCCCCCAGAGGCTCAAAGTGCTCAATAAACATCTAGATAAATTCCATGAGGGGTCTAGTTTCCAAAATGGGGTCACATGTGGGGGAGCTCTACTGTTTCGGCACCTCAGGGGGTCTCCAAACGCAACATGGAATACGCTAATTATCCCAGACAAGTTTGCGTTTGAAACGTCAAATGACACTCCTTGCCTTCCGAGCCCTGCTGTGCACCCAAACATTTTATTTCCACCACATATGAGGTGTCTGTGTACTCAGGAGAAATTGCACTATACATTTTATGGTGCAATTTTTCCTGATACCCTTGTGAAAAAAAAGCTACCTGGTTGAAGTAACAATTTTGTGGTAAAAAAATTTTTTTTTATTTTCACAGCTCAACTCTATTAACTTTTGTGAAGCCCCCAGAGGCTCAAAGTGCTCAATAAACATCTAGATAAATTCCATGAGGGGTCTAGTTTCCAAAATGGGGTCACATGTGGGGGAGCTCCACTGTTTCGGCACCTCAGGGGGTCTCCAAACGCAACATGGAATACGCTAATTATCCCAGACAATTTTGCGTTTGAAACGTCAAATGACGCTCCTTGCCTTCCGAGCCCTGCTGTGCGCCAAAACATTTTATTTCCACCACATATGAGGTGTCTGTGTACTCAGGAGAAATTGCACTATACATTTTATGGTGCAATTTTTCCTGATACCCTTGTGAAAAAAAAGCTACCTGGTTGAAGTAACAATTTTGTGGTAAAAAAAATCTTTTTTATTTTCACAGCTCAACTCTATTAACTTTTGTGAAGCCCCCAGAGGCTCAAAGTGCTCAATAAACATCTAGATAAATTCCATGAGGGGTCTAGTTTCCAAAATGGGGTCACATGTGGGGGAGCTCTACTGTTTCGGCACCTCAGGGGCTCTCCAAACACAACATGGTGCGGCTAACGATTCCAGCTAATTTTGTGTTCAAAAAAGTCAAATGGCGCTCCTTCCCTTCCGAGTCCTGCCGTGCGCCCAAACAGTGGTTTTTCGCCACATATGAGGTATCTGCGTGTTCAGTAGAAATTGCCCAACAAATTTTGGGGGTTCATTTAATCCTGCTACCCTTGTGAATATGCAATATTTGAGGCTAAATTATCATTTTTGTTGCAAAAAGTAAAATGTTCATTTTTTCCTTCCACATTGCTTTAGTTACTGTGAAGCACCTGAAGGGTTAATAACCTTCTTGAATGTGGTTTTGAGTAGCCTGAGGGGTGCCGTTTTTGGAATGGTGTCACTTTTGGGTGTTCTGTGTCATGTAGACCTTTCAAAATCGCTTCAAATGTGATGTGGTCCCCTAAAAAAAGTGGCTTTGTAAATTTTGTTGTAAAAATGAGAAATTGCTCATAAACTTTGAACCCCCATAACTTCCTTAAATTTTTTTTTTCCCAAAATTGTTCTGATGTAAAGTAGACATGTGGGAAATGTTATTTATTAATTATTTTGTGTCATATGTCTCGTTGGTTTTAGAGCATAAAAATTCAAAGTTTGAAAATTACAAAATTTTCAAAATTTTCGCAAAATTTCCGTTTTTTTCACAAAGAAATGCAAAAAATATCAGCCTAAATTTACCACTAACATGAAGCCCAATATGTCATGAAAAAACAAACTCAGAATCACCGGGATCCGCTGAAGCGTTCCAGAGTTATATCCTCATAAAGTGACACTGGTCAGAATTGCAAAAAATGGCCTGGTCTTTAGGGTCAAAATAGGCTTGGGGCTGAAGGGGTTAACTGGGGTCAATGATTTAATGAAGTTCATGCGATGTAGCGAATTTCACTTTCAATCTGGTCAACTACCGGTTGTTCAGTATTGTCCTGAATACCCTCAGGCTGGGTAAGCCGTTAGTATTTGGCCTTGTTCAGTAATGTTCAAAAGACGCCTGGCCATTTAGGAGCAGGACTGTTTATGATTGCTAATCTATCATATGAATGTTTTTTACACTGTTCTGTTTGTATTTTTGCATTTTCTTATTTCTGTGGCGGATGTTTTAGATTTGTCATAAAAAAGGGACAAAGATTGATGATTTGTGCATCTATCAGGTCATCATTTGGATTTTTTTTTAAGTCACTTTCCTTTTTTGGCGTGCGATATTTGTTGACGGTTTTTGCGGTAAATTCTTCAAAAATGCTGCACGCAGTTCATAAATTTAGGGCACAGTCAAAATCTTCATTTTTTTTCTGTCTTGAACTGTTTTTGCAACCTCTTAGTATAAAAGACGTTTCACAAAAAGATTTAAAAAATGTTAAAAAAATACTGGCGTACTCAAAATTACATCGGGGGGGGGGGGGGTCTGGAGTGAAGTTTAGCCAAATTGATGAATCAGGCTAAGACATTTGGAATGACTAAACACCTACTGCAAAGCAGAAAACAAAAACAACAGTTGCGTACATATAAAATAGGCTCCAAAAAAGGGCGCCAATAGAATAATGAATTAGGTACAAGCAAAAAAAGGCACAAAACACACCAAACTAGAAGAAAAAAAAACAGGGGCAAATCAATCAGGATGAATCGGGGCCATAGTCTTTTAGGTGGCATTTTGATGGAGTATTGTTGTGTTGAGCCCTGTACTTTGTGTTTTTCTTGTAGTTAGAGTATACAGTTTCACTGTCTTTAGCTAAACAGATCTTATAACTATTTACACATAGTATTATTTTTTCATGCCAAGGAGTAATTAAGTCTGTTAAGAATCTGCCATTTTACACTTCATACATCGATACACTTTGCTTTGTAATACATCTGGCAGCAAAACAGCTTGGGTTTACTTGAAAATACGTAGCCAACTATAATGAAGACTGAGAAAACATAAAGCTTTGTGATTCATGTTTAATCTTGCAATGTGATCAGTGTTCATACCACAGGAATGAACACATTTACTAGATTTAGCATGAAAATATAAATACACTGAAGGATCGCTCTGCAAAACTACTACAAACGTACTTGTATAAGACGTGCTTAAAGCATAGCTGTCGTTTTTAGCTTTTTTTCAATAAATGAATAGTACACATGAAAATAAGCAATTTTGTGATATATCTTATCAGACAAATCTGCTGCTTTCTCTGCCAGAATTGCTCAGTCAGAGTGAGGAGTGGGCGGAGCTCTACCTATAGCCCCTCCTTCTGCCTCTAGCTTCTCCCTCTTCCCGCCATCATAGAATATCATCAGCAACAACCGCCATCTGCTATCTCAGTAATGGAAAAATCTTCACTGAATACAGACTTTACTGCAACATTGAGAATTCTGATAAGGACTGATCAATTCAGGCAGAGAAAGAAGCAGATTTCCCTGATAAGATATATTACAAAGCTGCTTATTTTCATGTGTACACGCTTTACTGGACGTGATGGGTCCTGAACTGCGGAGCCGCAAGTCTCCTCCGCAGGAGACTGCAGCTGTCAGTGCCCACGATCAGGGTTCTGAGTGCTTCCGGTCTCTTTGTTATGTTCTACCTAGGGAAAGTATGCGACTTTGCAGCAAACAATTGACATGCTGCGGCCTCTGAAAGCCACATCACAGGTCAATGATTGCTGCGGGCCACACACGCACAGTGGCCATGGGATTTCTAGAAACTCCATCCACTTTGCTTGTACATCGCAGCGTTTTGGACGTAGCTGAAACATGCTACATCCAAAACTCTGCAAACACTAATTGTGGGAACACAAGAGGGAATGGAAAAAAGGTGAGTAGAATTTTTTTTTTCTGCGTACTAATAAAGGATGGGCACATTACTACAGGACACAAGGATAAGCACAATACTACAGGATGGGCACAATACTACAGGGCATAAGGATGGGCACAATGCTACAGGATGGTCACAATACTACAGAGCATAATGATGGGCACAATACTACAAGGAGGAGCACAATACTACAGGGCATAAGGATGAGCACAATACTACAAGGATGGGCACAATACTACAGAGCATAAGGATAGGCACAATGCTACAAGGATGGGCGACATTAGTACAGAGCATAAGGATAGGCACAATACTACAAGAATGAGCACAATACTACAAGATGGGCACAATACTACAGGGCACAAGCATGAGCACAATATCACAAGCATGGGCACAATACTACTGGACACAATACTACAAGGATGAGCACAATAATACAGGGCACAAAGATGAGCACAATACTACAGGGCCTAAGGATGGGCAAAATAATACTGGGCACAATACACAATTATGGGCACAATACTACAGGGCACACAGATGGGGGATATTACTGCAGCAGGTGGACATTACTACAAGATGTTGGCTAAGATCACTATATGATGCTGCTAATTGTAAAACAATATTACAAAAAGGTGAAAAAATGTAAAACAAAATTCAAAATAAAGCATGATTTTTTTTTGCCATTAAAAATGCTTTGTATATATAAACTAAACTAAACAAAAAAAGTGCAGGGTTGTTATAATAAACAAGCAAAAAATGTTCAAAAAAGTGATCCAAAGTTGTAGAGAAAAAAAAACATGGAATCATTAAAAATGTCACTTTGTCCTGCAAAGAATGCAGCCGCTCTCAATTTTTTTTTCTATGTGCAGTCCATACACCTAGCTGAGTTTGAGACCCCTGCACTAGATGTTAGGAGAGCCTTGCTACACTATTTAGATGCAATTAAGATATGGAAAAGCAGTCCAGTGCTCTTTGTATCCTTTCAGGGGGCTAGAAAGTGCCTAACAGCCTCAAAAGGTACACTAGCTAGTAGGGTTAAGGAGGCCATTAGATTAGCTGATGTGATCTGTAACATCTCCTCACCAGAGGGCATTACGGCCCATTCTTCCAGGTCCATGTCAACTTCCTGGGCTGAGAGGACAGAGGTTCCAATCGACCGGATATGTAAGGCTGCAATTTGGTCTTGCAGGGAACAGGGAGCCGGCACTGGCAGTGTGAGAGCGGCGGACGCTGGTAACAAAGGTAAATATCGGGTAACCAAGGGAAGGGCTTCTTGGTTACCCGATGTTTACCGTGGTTACCAGCGTCCACAGAAGCCGTCTCCCTGCTGCCTGCACACGTAGCAGAGTACACATTGGGTAATTAACCCGATGTGTACTGTGGCTAGGTGTGCAGGGAGCCAGCGCTAAGCGGTGTGCGCTGGTAACCAAGGTAAATATCGGGTTGGTTACCCGATAGTTACCTTAGTTACCAAGCGCAGCATCGCTTCTACGCGTTGCTGCTGGCTGGGGGCTGGTCACTGGTCGCTGGTGAGATCTGCCTGTGTAACTAAATGCAATAAATAAATAAATGCAATAATTGCACTTTTTGCAATCAATACTGTATTAAGAATCCCATTCATATTGGACAGATTAGTCATTTTGTTTCTCATTTCATTACATGTGCAACCCCTGGTAAAAATTATGGACTCACCTGGCTCTAAGGATGTTCATTCAGTTGTTTACTTTTGTTTTAAAAAAGCAGATCACAGACATGGCACAAAACTAAAGTAATTTCAAATGTCAACTTTCTGGCTTTAAAAAACACTAAAAAAAGATCATGAAAACATAATGTGCTAGCCAGTAACGGTTATTTTTCAAAACCAAACAGGGGGAAAATTATGGAATCACTCAATTCTGAGGTAAAAATAATGGAATCACCCTGTAAATTTTAATTCCCAAAACTAACACCTGCATCAAATAAGATCTGCTCGTTAGTCTGCTTCTAAAAAGGAGTGATCACACCTTGGAGAGCTGTTGCACCAAGTGGACTGACATGAATCATGGCTCCAACATGAGAGATGTCAATTTAAACAAAGGAGAGGATTATCAAACTCTTAAAAGAGGGTAAATCATCACGCAATGTTGCAAAAGATGTTGGTTGATCACAGTCAGCTGTGAGTAAAATCTGGACCAAATGCAAACAACATGGGAAGGTTGTTAAAGGCAAACATACTGGTAGACCAAAGAAGACATCAAAGCGTCAAGACAGGAAACTTAAAGCAATATGTCTCCAAAACAGGAAATGCACAACAAAACAAATGAGGAACGAATGGGAGGAAACTGGAGTCAATGTCTGTGACCGAACTGTTAGAAACCACCTAAAGGAAATGGGATTTACATTTAGAAAAGCTAAACAAAAGCCATCATTAACACCTATGCAGAAAAAAACGAGATTACAATGGGCTAAGGAAAGGCAATCGTGGATTGTGGATGACTGGATGAAAGTCATATTCAGTGATGTTTCCCGAATGTGCATTGGGCAAGGTGATGATGCTGGAACTTTTGTTTGGTGTTGTTCTAATGAGATTTATAAAGATGACTGCCTGAAGAGAACATGTAAATTTCCACAGTCACTGATGATATGGTGCTGCATGTCAGGTAAAGGCACTGGGGAGATGGCTGTCATTACATCTTCAATAAATGCCCAAGTTTACATTGAAATATGGGACACTTTTCTTATCCCACCAATTGAAAGGATGTTTGGGGATAATGAAATCATTTAATAAGATGATAATGCATCTTGCCATAGAGCAAAAACTGTGAAAACATTCATTGAAAGAAGACACATAAGGTCAATGACATGGCCTGCAAATAGTTTGTATCTCAATCCAATTGAAAATCTTTGGTGGAAGTTGAAGAAAATGGTCCATAACAAAGCTCCAACCCGCAAAGCTGATCTGGCAACAGCAATCAGAAAAAGTTGGAGCCAGATTGATGAAGAGTACTGTTTGTCACTCAATAGGTCCTTGCCTCAGAGACTGCAAGCTGTTATAAAAGCCAAAGGTGGTGCAAAAAAATACAAGTGATGTATTGGAGTGTTTTTTATTTGTTTGTTTTTCATGATTCCATAATTGTTTCCTCATAATTGAGTGATTCCATAATTTTTTCCCCTGTTTGGTTTTGAAAAGTAACCATTTGAAATGACTTTAGTTTTGGGCCATGTCTGTGATCTGCTCTTTTTAAACAAAAGTAAACAACTGAATGAACATCCTCAGAGCCAGGTGAGTCCATAATTTTTGCCAGGGGTTGTAGAACTAAATATGTAATATATTGTATATTCTGAAATTTTTTCTACATTGGGAAAAATATACGCCCTATGTTTGAACATGTTATGGAATATGTGCGGTCAATCTCCATGGGAAAAGGCTCCCTGAGATTGATTAATCATGTGAATAGTGCACATGTGGGAAACACTAAAGTTCTACAATTTGTTGGTTTAGAGGAAGTTAAACCCTTGACTAGAGGGGGGTCATAGACATAAAACATTTTTGCAAAGAGAAGCACGGTCGATAATGAATTCACAGGGCCCCTTAGGGTTAAACGACAGAAATGATCTGTCGGTCTTCTTATAAAGAAAACGCCATGATTTGAAAATATTTAAAAATTATTTTTTAAAATAAGTCAGGATAACTGTTATAGTCACCTTTCTTTTATGTACATTGAAGGTTTTTAAATGCATGATTGTACTTATGTTTCTTGATGTTGCTTTTATGATGATTATGTTACCCATAAACATGATGTATCCACATGTATAAAGTATATCATCATTATATCTAGTACGTAATATCCTAGGTGGACCTGTTGAAGCACTGATCATCACAAAACAGCCGTCGTCTGGCCTGTTGAACCTGGCTCCCCTTTTTCCACCCTTCATACGTTGGCTCCTCTGTGACTGCTAATTTTATGATGTTGAAAAAAGGAAGAAATAGAACAAAAGTTGATATCGCAGTTGATAGGGAATTCATAAAAAGGATCTAACACGTTATAAGCTGGAGAAGGAAACTGACTGCACCATTGCTGAGTGGCAGCTGATGGGTGAAGCGGCCACTGCTGAGCCAGCTGGTTGTGAAGATAGGCATCAGCAAGCCCAAGTACAGTAGTTGATGAGCGATATGGCAGGTCAGTCTCGTAAAATCTGAATGTCAGTGGGCCAGAGATAGACCAGGAGGGGAGTCAAGTTTCTCACCCATGGTAAGATATCAATGGCTGGCAATAACCGGTGAAGTAATCTACTTTGATTTACTGCACGAACAAGGGTATATTCTAGAGTTGGGGACCCAGGACTGAGTGTTTGTAGAGCAGAACACGGTAGAGCAAGGACACCTGCTGTGGCTGAATAACCCCTTCATGAAGGATCTCCAGCTGACCTTTTAATGCTAGAGGGCCCTTATGGATTGTACTCAGGCAGCGTTATGCAGAGAGGATGTTCACCTTCAGAAGCCATCTAGTAGGGTTAGCCTGCTGTAAAGTGAGTTTTAGCAGAAATATTAGATTAGATAGGGTTGACATAGTAAAAGAGAGGAGTGAGAAATGGCAGGGGGTATGGTTTGTAAGGGAGCTCCCGAGGAAGTCAGTTGAAGAAGTGGGTTTGTAGCACCCCTGAAGACATCATTGCACTACATGGTACTGCATCCTGTCAAAGATGCAGGGCCTACCCCCATGAACCTGGAAGACCAGTGCTGGTAACAGCAAAACACATTAAAATCCCAGTTTTTCCCCATCCACAGACTGGTAATAGACTAGAGTTGGACCCAATGCATGGCCACCCAGGTGTGGAGCCAATCCAGTCACAGACAGTTAGTAAGTTGAAGTGAGAGGAGACTGCTCTGGCAGGAGAGTGTAACGGCGACCTGAGGGCCCAGGCGTGTGGTTGCC
Source organism: Anomaloglossus baeobatrachus (assembly GCF_048569485.1). Taxonomy (NCBI): domain Eukaryota; kingdom Metazoa; phylum Chordata; class Amphibia; order Anura; family Aromobatidae; genus Anomaloglossus; species Anomaloglossus baeobatrachus. The sequence goes on along the minus strand of NC_134353.1, from coordinate 258,068,776 downwards.
GGTGTAGTATGGTGGAGTACTCCTGGAACCATAGCACCAACGAGGTACAGAACCCTAGGTCAGGCAAACGCTCCAGGCAGACCTGATAAAATCTGCACAGTGAGGGGACCATCCAGGACCTCACTGACCTTAGAAGTCCAGGGGCGCCAGCAGTAATGGGAGAACCAGGCACCGGAACGGAACACCGACCCTACAGGTCCCGCCATACGGGAAAGAAGCCACCAGGTCACCAAACCGGCACTGGGACTAAGGGGACCAGTGGTGAGAACCAGCCTTCCTCCGGGTACCAGCCCTCCAACTGCTATGAGTAAAGAAAACCAGTTACACTGCAATCCCTTGTGTGGCCTACCTTCTTTCGACGCCTAACTCCATCACCTACCCCCTGGGGCCCCGTTCCTACTTGCGGAGAACCTAACATCCAGGCTGCCATCAATATCAGCCCCAGCGGAGAGACTGCAGTGGCAGTTCTATCTCCATAACCACAACCCACAAGTGGCGTCACAACATAAACTTTATTAAATATTCCTCTGTACATAACCCCTTTTAAAGCGACCCCCAGGGTCATGGAACCGAGCAACTGTCACCAAGTGACACATCCCAGTAGTACACTGCCCGGGACCGAGTACCCCATAGCCCTAGGCAAGTCAGGTTCAAAGTGAGAAGATATTGCCACAGTGATAGAACCAGTCAGGGAACCTCGAGTTAACATCTGGAGGTCGGGAACCTATGGCTCACCCCGGTGGGCTTATAGAGTTATCTGGCTAGAGAAGTCATCAGGGCCCAGAAGCGGACAAAGGTCTGTGGTATTAGGGGAAAGGAGGCACAAACCCCGGAGTATTGAGGACTAGGTTCAAAATAGAACAAGGAGTCATTCCCCACAGAGAGCGAAGAAGGCCATATCTGTCATAACGGTGTGAAGAATAAAAGTAAACAGAAACTGGTTGACCAAGTTGTCATGATGTATTTTACCTTCTCACTGTATTTGCTGTAATACTATGTCAGGATGTGATGTCACTTTCCTTTGGTTGTACTTACTGAACACTTTGAAATGTCTTGGGATGTAAGTAACCATACCTTCCCCCCATCTCCTGTGTCTCTGGGCCCATAATGCAATTATCTCTTGTCCACACAGCCAGGGGAACTTCTCATTGTTTCGTAAGCAGTGGATAACGCCAACTACACAAACCTGTAGACATCTCGGAGCCAACCTTCTAGAATCTTCTAGTGGGCCCAACCATTGCATAGACCCCTACCCTTGAGGGGCGGGCCCACGAGCTCAAACAATTCACTCCTGTTTCTAAATGCAGTTGGGAGTTGAGTTTTTGAAGAGGAAGGGAGCGAGATCTGAATCTGCGGACAGACCTCGCCGTCCAGTGGATTGTGTGGGATTTCTGGGACTCTGAAAAGGACTATTACGTTGTGATCTGGCACTTTGGATTATCGGGAGGTGCCCCGAATCTGTTTTATTTGGACTTGTCGTGTGCTGTTCCTGTATTCCTGTTAGTAAACCTGTTGGATCATCCTCGGCCTGTTGTCTCTCTTTGCTCTGATGTACACCCCGTCACAAACTGGTGGCAGCGGCGGGATCAGAGCAGAAGAAATGGAGGACAACAGCCAATCGACGTCTGAAACCAGAACCTCAGGATACAGGAACTGGACTGTGGCGAGTCTACAAACAAAGGCCCGTGAATTAGGTGTCGGCTACAAAGGACTCTCTAAGGAGCAACTAATTGAGGCATTGGAACACGCTTGCCTGCAAGATGGCACCGAGGAACAATTTCCACAGCAAGGGGAGCAAAGACGGGAGCTGGAGGTGAATACCCAAAAAAGTCAATGGGTTGTGTGGTACAAGGAAAAGATGGCACTGCTTGGAGATGAGGCCACCATAGAAGATAAGAGGGAGGCCATGCGTGGAGCTGAAGAGAAGGAGCGCAGGATGGAGGAGATGGCATTGCTGGATAAGCAGCTCGCTGTGGAAGCCGCGAGAGGTTCCAGACAGACTGTAACCCCAGCACCCATCATGAGGGAACTTCCCAGAGTGTCCCGCAAAGACTTCAAGCAGTTTAATGAGGCTGCTGGTGACATTGAGGGCTTCTTCCAGGACTTTGAGCATCAGTGTCGATTAATGGAAGTCCCAGAAAGGGAGCGCGTCCGGCATCTGGTTGGGCTCTTAGAGGGTGGAGCTGCTGCAGCCTATAGAGCTATGGACCCTCGGTGGAACTGTGAGTATGCGGATATTAAACAGACTATTCTAGAACATTATGCTGTAACGCCAGACACTTACAGGACTCAGTTCCGTACTCTAGCATGTGATGAGGAAGTGTCCTTCAAGATGTATGCCCACAAACTCAAACATCTGTGGCATCGTTGGTTGGAGGCAGAGGAGGCCTTAACCTTGGAGACCGTCCTCCAGGTCCTCCTAAAAGAGCAGTTTTACTTCAAGTGCCCCGCTGAGATCCGGGAATGGGTGCGTGAAAGGAGACCAGCCACTGTGGAGGAAGCTGCAGCTCTAGCTGATGAGGCTCTCACCATCAAGCCTCAGTGGAAAAAACTACTACCCAGTGAGAAAAAAAACACCAACCCCCCAACGCTGGTGGCCCCTGGTCCTTCTGGCCCCAATGTTCACCATCACCCTAGACCGTCAACTCATGGGGACCTTCGTGTGACTGTGCCTCGCATTACTCATGCTCCACCTTTGGGAATACGACGCGGAGGAAGAATCCCAGAGCGCAGATGTTATGGATGTGGGCAGCCTGGGCACATGCAATTCCAATGTCCAGGTGTTCGTAGACAGAACAGCTACAGACCGCCTTTGCCTGTTCATTACCTACAGACACCTTCACCAGGAGAAGAGCTGGATTCTGTGCCTGATGACTTGCCAAGTGACTCAGATATCCTGGCTCCCCTACCCGGAGTCTATGGGGTGCGAGCTCCAGCCACCTGTTCTTCTGATCTTCAGGACAAACATCTACAGGAGGTCATGCTGGATGGCCAAAAAGTTGTTGGCTTCCGTGACACTGGGGCTTTCCTCACCATAGCCGATCCCCGAGTAATTCAACCACAAGCAATTCAAAAGGGACCAGGAATTGCCATTGAACTGGCAGGAGGTACCCAGAGATATATTCCAAGAGCGAGTGTGACCCTGGATTATGGCTTTGGGGCAAAACAATGTGTGGTCGGTGTGATGAGCGGCCTCCCTGCAGACGTTCTTCTAGGAAATGATGTGGGGAATCTTCATTGCCACTTTGTCGGTGCGGTAACCAGAAGTCAAGCCAAGAGAGCAGCCCATGTGGACGTGTACAACCCATCCATGGAACTGAGGCCACCAGAACTGCCATTACAGCCGGTGAGTGATTCTTCTTGTGGGGATAATATGAATGTTACTTGGGATAAAGTTCAGTTTAGACAAGAAGTAGAGACTGACCCCACCCTTGCTAGTTTTAGAACTCGGGCTGAAATAGGGCAGCTAGGGGAAAACGGAGAAAGAATTATCAGAGAAAATGGACTTCTGTATCGGGTTGCCAATGCCGACTCCCTAGATAAGCCCTGGACTTATAGCAAACAGCTGATTGTTCCTCAGAAGTACAGAATTCCCCTATTACACCTGGCTCATGACATTCCTACGGCTGGCCATCAAGGCAAAACCCGCACCGAGAGACGATTGACTCAAACTTTTTATTGGCCGGGGATTTCCCAAGCAGTGGCGCATTTCTGCCGAACTTGTGACATATGTCAGCGTAGAGGGCGACCCGGAGATCACCCAAAGGCACCCCTGCAACCGCTCCCTATAATAGAAGAACCCTTTCAAAGAGTAGCTGTTGATATCATTGGACCTCTCGCTAAACCAAGTAAATCTGGAAAGCAGTACATTCTCACTGTTGTGGACTACGCCACCCGATATCCAGAAGCCGTGGCCTTGTCAAGTATCTCTGCAGCCAAGGTGGCCGAGGCCTTGGTTATTATTTTTACCAGAGTAGGATTCCCCAGTGAGATCTTGTCGGACCAAGGCTCCCAGTTTATGTCAGAGTTGGTCCAGTGTCTGTGGCGCACCTGTGGAGTACGAGCGATCCGAACGACCCCGTATCATCCCCAAACAAATGGACTTTGTGAACGATTCAGCGGCACTCTGAAGAATATGCTGAGGGCCTTCACGGACCGAGATTCAGACTGGGAGAAGTACCTACCCCATCTCTTGTTTGCCTATCGGGAAGTTCCCCAGGAGTCCACTGGGTTCTCCCCCTTTGAACTACTCTATGGAAGAAAGGTCCGAGGACCCTTAACCCTGCTCAAGGAATACTGGGAGGGGCAAGTTGAAGATACAGGAACCCCTGTTGTCCCTTATGTCCTAAAGCTGCGAGAAACCTTGGCCCAACTTGCTAGTTTTGCACAGAGTCATTTGCGTATGGCTCAAACCAGACAGAAGACATGGTATGACCGTAACGCACGCTATCGGGAGTTTGTAGAAGGACAACAAGTCTTAATGATTGTTCCCCATTGGCAGAATAAACTGCAGACCACATGGGAGGGTCCCTTCCGGGTTCTCAGAAAACTGAATGATACCAATTACCTTCTTGCTTTAGATGATCAGGGGCTAAGGCAAAAGACTGTCCATGTGAATATGATTAAGGAGTACCATGACCGGAACATTCCAATGATAGCAAGCTGTCGGTTGGCTTCAGAAGATGGTCAAGAGGATGAGGACTCTCTACCTGATCTCGTGGAAGCAGCGAGAGCCCCATCCACTGTGGAACAGGTTCCCCTGGGAGATTACCTGGACTCCTTACAGAAAATCCAGATGCTGGAAGTGCTTCAACAGAGACGGGCTGCTTTCTCATCCCAACCAGGTCGAACCACCGTCACCCAACATCATGTGGACACTCAGGGCATCCGTCCCATACAACTGGCTCCTTACCGGGTACCTGAATCAGTTCGAAACACCATGCAGCACGAACTGGAGGAGATGTTACAGCTTGGGGTAATCCAGGCCTCCCATAGCCCTTGGGCCTCCCCTGTGGTGTTAGTACCCAAGAAGGATGGGAGTACTCGATTTTGTGTGGACTATCGGCGACTAAACGACCATACCGTCAGCGATCCTTACCCAATGCCTCGTATTGACGAACTTCTAGACCGACTGGCTGGGTCCCGATATGTCACTACCTTGGATCTCAGTAAGGGATACTGGCAGATCCCTCTAACGGATGAAGGGAGAGAACGGTCCGCTTTTATAACCCCCTTTGGTCTGTATGAATTTCTAAGCATGCCTTTTGGAATGAAAAATGCCCCGGCCACCTTCCAGAGAATGGTGGATCAGATCCTCCGGGGATGTGATGACTTTGCTTGTGCCTACTTGGATGATATCGCCGTCTTCAGCCACACATGAGAGGAACATCTGAATCAAGTAGCCATTATTTTGGACCTGATTCTTGCAGCCGGCCTAACTATTCGACCCGATAAATGCCAATTGGGGATGGGGGAAGTCCAGTACCTAGGACATAGAGTGGGAGGAGGGAAGCTCCGACCTGAGCCTGCCAAAATCCAGGCTATTAGAGACTGGCCTGTACCCCAAACTAAGAAACAAGTTATGGCTTTTCTGGGCACTGCCAGTTATTACCGAAAATTTGTTTCTCATTTCAGTACTGTGGCCAAGCCTCTTACCGACCTGACCAAGAAAACAATGCCCCGGCTGGTGATCTGGACTCCAGCCTGTGATGAGGCTTTTAACCGGCTGAAGGATGCTTTGATCTGCGATCCTGTCCTGGCTGCTCCAGACTACAAGAGGAGATTCATTGTGCAAACGGATGCCTCTGCTTATGGACTGGGAGCTGTCCTCAGCCAGGTGAATGCAGCTGGGGACGAGCACCCCATCGCCTATCTCAGCCGGAAACTGCTGGACCGAGAAGTGGCCTATGCAACTGTTGAGAAGGAATGTCTGGCTGTAGTGTGGGCCCTTAAGAAACTACGGCCGTATCTGTATGGACCGGAATTCACTGTGGTTACTGATCACAATCCCCTCACCTGGCTGAACAGAGTCTCTGGGGACAATGGACGCTTACTGCGATGGAGCCTGGCTCTGCAGCCCTATAACTTTACCATACAATATAGAAGGGGCAGCCAACACCAAAATGCAGATGGACTGTCCAGGCAAGAGGAGCCTTGAGTCCTGTCAGCCATGCCTGCGTGTACTTAACCAGCGACCTGTAGAGGTCCCTAGTACGTACACAAGTTGGGAGGGGAAGGAATTGTCATGATGTATTTTACCTTCTCACTGTATTTGCTGTAATACTATGTCAGGATGTGATGTCACTTTCCTTTGGTTGTACTTACTGAACACTTTGAAACGTCTTGGGATGTAAGTAACCATACCTTCCCCCCATCTCCTGTGTCTCTGGGCCCATAATGCAATTATCTCTTGTCCACACAGCCAGGGGAACTTCTCATTGTTTCGTAAGCAGTGGATAACGCCAACTACACAAACCTGTAGACATCTCGGAGCCAACCTTCTAGAATCTTCTAGTGGGCCCAACCATTGCATAGACCCCTACCCTTGAGGGGCGGGCCCACGAGCTCAAACAATTCACTCCTGTTTCTAAATGCAGTTGGGAGTTGAGTTTTTGAAGAGGAAGGGAGCGAGATCTGAATCTGCGGACAGACCTCGCCGTCCAGTGGATTGTGTGGGATTTCTGGGACTCTGAAAAGGACTATTACGTTGTGATCTGGCACTTTGGATTATCGGGAGGTGCCCCCGAATCTGTTTTATTTGGACTTGTCGTGTGCTGTTCCTGTATTCCTGTTAGTAAACCTGTTGGATCATCCTCGGCCTGTTGTCTCTCTTTGCTCTGATGTACACCCCGTCACACAAGTGAACTCTGGTGTTGCATGTCTTACTACCCGACGGCACTAATGACTGGCAGTAGGGGTGATGAGCACCGGCCTGAAGCAGCAAGTAAGTGTCATGTTTTTTTTTGTTTTTACATAAATATACAAGTTTATTGGTAGATTTGTTTCATTTTTTTTTGTTATTTATTTAAAGATTTTAAAGAATAATTTTACAATTTTTTTAAAAGCAATTAAAAAGTCACACATAACTTTTTTTCCCAATATGATGACCCAATGATATCAAATTCTGTGAAATACATGTCGGTTCAAAATGCTCACTATACCTTTGGATAAAATCCTTGAGGGGAGTGTAATTTCCAAAATGTAGTCACTTGTGGGGGTTTCTACTGATAAGGGACCATAGGGATCTTGCAAATGCAACATGGTGCTTAAAATTTATTTCAGCCAAATGTTTGTTTCAAAATTCAAATGGCACTCCTTCCCTTCTGAGACCTCACATTTCTCCAAACAGAGCTTTGACTCTGTGTGCAGTATCACTGTGCTCATAAGAAAGTGAATAACCTGGGTGTAACCCAGTGACATCTCCTCCATTACCCTACTGGGACCTATGGCATTCACGAGGGACATGTTGCGTAGATGTAGAATTAAATTCCAAGTTCCTACACACACCTTCTTCTGATCCCTTTCTTTTTCAACCCCCAACTCTGTGACAATATGAGTCCAGAGGTGATGGGCCAATGGGTGGGAGCCAGCCTTTTCTGTTTCCAAGATATAGTAGATCCCTTCACAATGAAGATTAAGGCATTTACTGACTTACGCATCCAACATAAGCTACCATTTAATCTATATTTCATATACCAACAAATCGAACATTTCTTGACCACTATGAGGACAATTGGATTCCCTTGCCCTTCCCAGTTTGAATATTTCTGCTGGGGTAATTCCTCCACCAAAAGCCTGATCTTGAATGTTTACACCCTCCTCAGTAACAATAACTCTGTGGAACCACCTATACATTCATGCATGCGGAGGTGGGAGGGATGGGTAGGTAGAGAATTACCGCTGGTTTAGTCCCTAATTGGCAGAGTTTTAGTTAAATGTATCCCTATTGCTTATTTACTGAATGTATTCCCACCAATTCTGGGTAAACATAAGACCAAACTGTTATTACATTTATTTACTTCAGCAAAATGCCTGATTTCTTTACACTGGAAAAAGGTAGCCCCTCCCATCCCTTGCGGTGGACTTATATGCTTGCATAAAAGACATTCACGTAATATAAAGAATGGCTGCTGTTTTATACGACTCTATGGATGCTTCATCTGTACATGGTCCTCATGGGAATTGTTTGTTGATTCATTCCAGTTGTAACGATTTGCACTTTCTGCCATCCATCCTAAGCTTTTGGGGTTGATTGAACTGTCACTGGGCATTTTTTGGACCATTGACTCTCCTGCTGCCTGATTTCCCTGGTTAGAAATATCAAACATTACTGATATATTGTATGTAGTACATCTTACTTGATTGTTCTGTTGTATTGTTTTCTTTATTATAATTAAAATAACAAATAAAGTTGGACAAAAAAGACAGTGAGTAACAAACTGAGTGGTCCACTTTTTCATGTTATCTCTTGCAAAAGTGAGAAATATGGGGCTGAAACAATATTTTTGTGAAAAAAAAAAGAAACTTATAAATATAACAACCTAATATTACCAAATTTTGTGTAGTACTTGTGGGTTCAAACTGTTCAATATACTCCTGGATAAAATCCTTGAGGTGTGTAGTTTACTAAATGGGGTAAATTGCAGCGGATTTCTGCTGTTTAGTTTCTTTAGGGGCCCTGCAAATGCCACATGGTGCCCTCAATCTATTTCAGCCAAATTTGTGTTCCTACATTCAAATAAAGAGGTTTCTGACCATATGTGGGGTATCAGCACACTCATAAGAAACTGGGTAGCAAACTGTGGGGTCCATTTTGTCATGCTTTTGTGCCTCTGCCATGTCAGTAGCAGCCGGGCTGCTCGGATTCGGACCTGGTGTGTGTGGCTCGAGAGATCTTCCGGACCCGGGGGTCACGCGGATACTCCGAATGAATGGGGACGTATTTGTACGGGGATTGTAATGAATTGTTCGTGACGCCACCCATAGTGTGTGGTGAGATGTGGCACCACCGCTGCTGTTGTGGGACACCCGGGGTGATGGGATGGCAGCTGGTTGTTAACCCCTCCGTGGGTAGGCATGGTTGCCCCGGGACCCGGTGGCTTGGTGCAGGGGACGGTGATCGCAGGGGCCAGCGCGCCTGGTCGGACCAGGGAGTCTCAGCTTACTCACGGTTAAAGAAATCAGACAAGTCCAGTACTTAACCAAGGTGCTGGTGGCCGGCCGCTGCTGCCGGTTGTACGATGGTCCCCCACCCGGGCTGGTGGTCACTGTCTCCTTCTTCTGCACTGTGTTGTGTGTGTGTTGGACTTCCCGGTCTGGAACACGGGAGTCCACTCCCGGTCTACGGTTGGGAGCCGTGCCCACTGACGCTGACCCGTGGGATCTCCTGGGCCCTGGCGAATGCCCTATCCCTTTCTGTGGGTGGTTGTCTCTTTTCGGGACTTAGGTTAGGACAGGACCTATGATCCTGCCCTCAATCAGTTAATTAGCTAGGCCGTTGGTGCCGGTCCTGGCTTCAGGGTCCGTGTACCCCCTGTGTACATGGTTTCCGGGTCGGTTCTCCGGTGTCGGTACTGGTGGCTCCAACCCTGCCCCGGTCCACCTCGGATCTCCGGCTGCCGTCTTCCCGTCTTCTACTAGACGTGGCCACCGTAAGCCACCTAGCCAATGTGTCAGGGCACCGACCTTGACACCTGTCAGCTTCACCTCCTCAACACTCCTCTCCACTGTTTCCACTTCAACTCAACAGTGTTTTTCCCGCCCCGGGCTCTCCAGACCCCTAGATGGGCGTTCTCCATTCGCCTGGTCCCGCCCACTGGTGTGCCTGTCTTTCCCTGAGGGGGGGTGGCTAGGGTTTCAGGTCGGCTGGTGTAACCCTGTGAGGGAAGGTGTTCTGCAGGGGCCTAAATGTGTGTGACTACCTGGTTTTGCCAGGGCATCACACTTTCCCTTGTAAAAGTGAAAAAGAAATGGGGCTAAACATTTTAGAGGTGAAATTATTTTTTTTTCCATTAAATTTGCATCATCTACGTTTAGCACCTGGAGGGTTAAAAAATTTCCTGAAGTTTTGAAGAATTTGAGGGGTGCAGTTTTTTAAAATGGTATCACTTTTGGGAAGTTTCCAATATATAGCCGATCAAATTCCATTTAAATCTAAAGAAACAGGTTTTGTAAATTTCTTGAAAAAAATGAGAAATTGCTATTAAATTTTTAACTTTTCTAACAAAAAAAAAAATGATGTATGAAAAATGTAAATAGACATATGGTAAATGTTATTTACTTATTATTTTGTGTGACACTTAGTTTAAGGACATAAAAAATTGAAAGTTCGAAAATTGCAAAATTTTCACCAAAATTCCAATATTTTCACAAATAAACTCAAAAAATATCGTCCTAAATGTACCACTAACATAAAGTACAATGTGTGACGAAAAACAATGTGAGGATCACTGGGATTCATTGAAGTGTTCCAGCGTTATTGCCACATAAAGTGATATTGGTTAGATTGCCAAAATGTGGCCTGATCATTAAGGTCAAAATTGGCTTGGTCACTATCGGGTTCAATACAGGTTAGCAGTCTAAAATGTTCTAAAAGCCAAGAAGCTATGCAATACCAATTTGCATAACACAGTACTGAAGCTAATAAGAAAAATGATGGGTCTATTTTGTCGTGTTTTTCCCTTTGATGTATTAAGGGTCTCTATTTGGCCAGCTGAGAGGCTAAAGTGTATGGGAAAAAAAATCAATATTTCTAATAACGGTATATGTTTTGTGACACTTGTCATGGATTAGTAGTAAAACATAAAGCCTGGTATTGACTGTGTAATTCAATTAAAATCTTGCAGATGCTACTTAAATGACAGTCCTTTAGCTTCAATGCATTACTCCTTAGGTACTAAGAGCAGGACAGAAATTAGTGCTGAGACTGACCTAGATACTACGGTAATTGTTCTGTATGTTTGTAGGCTGATAATTGTAATATAAAAAGGAGAACTTTATGCAAGTCTTGGATATATACAAGTTGCGGCCAGAGGTATACAGAATTAGTGCTGGATTATCATAACAAACAGGCATTCCTGCAAAGATGCTACCCAACATTATGGTGATACCACAAACATACTTTTAAATGCAAATTTTGTTTTTTACCAGTGTATTATATTTGGACAAAAAAAAATATTTTTACTAGACCATAAAACCTTTTTACCTTGTTATATTCTCTCATACATTTCTTCTGCTCTGTAATTAATGTTTTATTTCTGAAGATGTCATAATCACTACTTTGTCATATTAATATAATATTCAATTGCAGCATTGTTTAAAGGGGTGGTTCAGTACTCAGCATAGTGGCCACACATTGATGTAAACCTCATAAAGAAGGCTTTTTTCAAATGCCTTGTTTAGTCAATTGTGCCTCTAAGTGGCGCTATTCCCATCACGTGACCCCCTTAGGCTTCGTGACCTCTGAGATTTGGCGATGTCACGTTGACCCGACATCACCAAGGCGGGCCCCAGTCTCCCTGAGTAACTGGACTATGGGCAAAGGTTCACCGCTCGTCACAGTCCAGCATCTCGCGCTCTCCTTCACTGTAGAGTACCGCAAGCAGGAGATATACTGGGCTGTGACGAGCGATGAAACTCCGCCCATAGGCCAGTCACTCGGGGAGACTGGCGCCTGCCTCGGTAATGTTGGCTCAACTGGAACTTGACATGACATCACCTCTAATAATGATTTGTATATCATTTTTAACACAGGACTGAAGATGGATCCTCAGAAGGTGTCTTCTATACTCAAATGGCATCACCCTGCTGGAGTTAAAGTAATCCAACGGTTTTTGAATTTGCAAATAATAACAGAAAGTTAAACGGTTCATCCCTCATTTCTTGTCTTGGATGGCCCCAATTTCTGGGAAGAGCCATTAGGGCACCAATCTGAAGATCTGGACTCTGGAGCCTGAAGATACATTTCTCTCTCTGAAACAGTCCTTCTCTTCTACTCCTGTGCTACATAAACCCAAGGTTAACAAGCATTTATTTCTGAAGATGGATGCTTCATCTTCTGGGGCTGTGGCAGTGCTCATGCAAAAGTCTTCCTCCGGGCAAATAACAACCTTCGGTTTCTTCTCCTAGGCCTTCTCTGCCTCTAAGTGCATCTAAGTGCAACTATTCAATTGGAGACTGAGAGTTGTTGGCTATAAAGTTGGCGTTGGAGAAGTGACATTATCTACTGGAAGGTGCAGTCTATCCTGTAGTTATTTACACTGATCAAAAAAGCCTGCCTTAACTGCAGTCAGCTCAGAGACTGAATCTCTGCCAGGCTAGATGGTCACTATTGTATGCCCGCTTTGACTTTGTTCTTCATTTCCGTCTGGCAGACAAGAATGTCAAGTTGGATACGATCTCGAGGTCATTTTCTCCCACTGATCAACAGGAGGAACCTCAACATATTATTGACCCTTCTAAGATGATTACTGTGGCTCCAGTAATCCTGTCTCAGATTCTTCCAGGGAAGTGTTTCATTTCGAGATCTGACAGAAAGAAGGTTCTGCTGTGTGGTCACACATCTAAACTGGCTGGTTATGCCAGACAGAAGAAGACTTCTTTCTTATCTCGCGAAATTATAGGTTGCAAAACATGCAGAAGGATATTGTGGAATTTGGCTCTGCCTGTCTATCTTGTGCATAAAATAAGACTTCCAAACAACTTCTGTCTGGATGTCTCCTTCCACGTCATGTACCATCAGCTTCTTGGCAGCATATTGTGATGGACTTTATTAAGGACCTTCCTGTATCCTCTGGTTGCTTCGCCATATGGGTGGTAGTGCACTGATTCTCCACTTTACTCCACTGTCAGGTCTACGATCTGCTTCCCAGCTTACTGAGAATTTAATCCAGCACATCTTCCCTCTCCATGGGCTACCTCTTCACATCGTAACAAACAGGGGCATTTTATTCATGTTCAAGTTCTGGAGAGCTATTTGCAAAGTTTTGAATGTTTCTCTTGACTTCTCATCTGCTTACCATCCCTAGTCCAATGGCCATGTGGAGCGGATCAACCAGGTTTTGTCACATTTTACGATTGTGCAGCACAATGACTGGATCAAACGATTGCCATGGACAGAGTTTTCGTATAATAACTATTTAAGCGAGGCTTCAGCAAATTCTCTTTTTCATTGTTTAGAGACAACAGCCCAATGTGTCTCTTCTGGTATCAACCTCTTCAGTCATCCCTGCAGCTGAAGGATTTGTTAAAGACTTTTCTAGACTCTGGGAGGACTCCAAGGCCACCTTGGAAAAGTCATCCAAAAGGATAAAGAGACAAGTGGACAGGAGATAAGGTGTGGCTCTCCTCAAATACATAAGCCTGAGGATTCCATCTCACAAGTTAGGTCCATGCTTCATCGGTCCCTTTGAAGTCCTCATTCGGAGCAACAATGTCTCCTACAAGCTGAAGCTTCTGGCCTCGTTACATGTACCTAACTCTTTTCATGTTTCTCTCCTCAAACCAGTAATCCTGAGCCACTACTTCAAAGACCCATGTGCCACACCTTTGCCTGTTTGCTCAGAGGATGATTTAGTTAAAAGTTTGATTTGAGACAGAGAACTGATTTGAACTTTAACCCGAACCCTGAATCCCATAAAAGTCATTGGGGACCCAAACTTTGGTGTTGTAAAATGGCTGTACAAGTAAAATAGTCATAGTAAGGGCTAGGTGGCTGCAGAAGGAAGCAAACTGGCGGTAAAAACAGAACAATTGCACGGCAAACAAATGTGAATAAGGAATAAGTAAAAAAAAAAAATGGCATGGGGTCCCCTGTATTTTTAATAACCAGCCAAAGTAAAGCAGACAGCTGCAGGCTAGTATTATCAGGCTAGAAAGGCCCATGGTTACTTGGCCCTTTGCAAGCCTAAAAATAGCAGCTCGTAGCCACCGCACATGTTGAGCATCCACTATATGCACTAATTCTGGCACCTTGCCCAGCTCTTTTCTTTTGTCCTGGTGTGGTGGCAATTGACAGCAGGCATCAAGCCCAAGGATTTTTAATGGGGAGGCGTTTATCAAACAGCCCCTCCCCCACACTCCCTCATTCACCAATTTATTATTTGAAAAAATTCTCAAAGTTCTGACGGAATCTGAACTCCAAACTCGGACACAGACCTCCTTGAATAGTCCGTGTTCGAGTTCAAGCACCGGACACCAGGTGCCTAATACGAACCCTGTTCAGGTTTGCGCATCCCTAGTGTTTACCAATTAAGTTATTTTAATATTTTGATAGACTGGACTTTTCTGACAACAAATGAATAAATAATAGCTGATCTGACACCTGCAATCAGCTGTAGTTTAGTGCTTTGGCAATGTAGTTGATTTGATAGCCAGAAGATCAGCTGACCTGTTTCAGTTGTAGGGACAATTCACACATCAAAATTAAGAAAACCAGCACTGAGATCTTCATAAAACCAGAATTATAGTTGATTCACACATAATGCATGAAAAAGCTGCTCACATGTTTCAGTCTTAATCTAGGTCCTTAGTTTTATCTATGACTATCTTGGTCTTTTTATGTACGTATTACTAACTACCTAAAGTAGGTCTCTAATACCAAAGCTATGTTGTCATGCCTTTTTAGTTTGCTTTACTAAAATCATGGTTTTATGAAGATCACAAGCTGGACTTTTCCATTTTTATGCACTATGTGGAATAACTTTGTACCGCATTTGACCTCTCGGTCTAGGTTCTTGTGCCATTGCTGTGCTTTTTATATGATTTCAATTTGTTCCTGACCAGCATTGAAAATCTATGTCGCAGCAGAGTACCAGTTCCCATTCTGCATCTTACCTGTTTGGTGCGTTGCTCTCGCGGTTGAGGTAAGTGCACCTACGAGATCATCATCAGGAGCCCTACTCCTGCCTCAACTGCCGGGATCAATGCTTAAATCAGTTTAATCCTCTACATGCCGATATCCAAAACAACTGTGGCATCTAGTTGATTAAACAGAGGAAAGAGGCAATATCACACATAATCTGTTGATATTTGTAGTGATGTTTTTTTTTTCTTCTGAACAGAAAATTGAACTCAATGGCATTTTAATTTGGTAAAAGAATCCTATTTTAATTTAATAGACCCCCCTAAAAAAAAGAAAAGAAACTCAGCTCCTATGGGACATAAGATGGTATAAATCATTGCAGAATATTGGACCTAAAAACAAAATGGCTTGCAATGATGTATATTTTAATACAATTTGGACGGTTGTTCCTAGCAGTTTATAAAAATAAAGTGACATAAACTTTGCACTAAATTAATAGCCGGTAGATGTAGTATTTAAAAAGATCAAAAGAGTTTCTGCAAAGTATTAAATCAGAATATGTGCAGGTCATGACTTCCATGTCTTCGAAGCAAACCACTTTAACCTCGGTGTATTCTCCAGATGCATTTCGACAACTCTTCTCGATCATGATGAGTTGGTTTATTATTGCAACTTTACTTCTATCAGTCAGCAACATAGTGTATAGCTGGTAAGAAATATATAAAATAAAAAGCTATTAGCTTGGTGTGAAATGAGAAAGAGGAGTGTACGAGAGACACAATGGTACGCCGTGACAAGAAGGTATCGGTGTTAAGACAGATGGATTGAGATCTTGTTTGAAGAAGTGTCTGTGGCAGATCCAGAAGGGTACTTGGTGAGTCACGATGACAGGTGTGTTCTTGAAGTGATTCAGGTGGTCTGGAATGTCACATAAAAGAAGAAATTACCCATAAACAAATTAACTGCTTCAGAAGCAAGAGGGGGAAAAGGAGACATACTAGGGCAGGGATTAAATGTGTTTTTGTTGTTTTTTTTTTACAGTGGATTAGCAGATAAAAAGGTAAGATTCTTCAGCAGGTATATCTCTGTGTATGCCTAACTGTGTATATATACTGTACATATTGCAGCTGACTTCATATATAAATAGACAAACCTGTCAATGACATCATACTGGTAATATGGAATGAAATAAGCACCAACTATCACAGATGTATGGGATTAAAATGTAAACCCAACCAAGGGCAAAACAAATAGGTGATTTCATGAAATGTGAGGTGAAGAAAATGATACCTGTCTAATCTTTTCATATAGAACTATTATAACTGACGTGTCGTATCAAAGGTTATGGTAAAGATGGCCACATACATATCAATTTTACTAATCCTGAAAAAGAATTTACTGCCCTTTAAAAAAAAAACAAAAAACAAAAAAAACAATTAAAAAAAACCCAGTACCAACACGCCACCTCTCCCCTGCCCCTTGGAGTTCAATGTTTGTCCCATCTACAACACGTGACCTCCACCATTAATTACTGGAAGTGATGAAGCGACAGGCCATCCAAATGTAAAGAGTACTTTACACACTGCGACATCGCTAGCGAGATCGCAAGTGCGATCTTTCGAGATCGCACATGCGTAAAATGACCTATGTGCGATCTCGAAAGATCGCACTTGCGATCTAGAATTTCACATCGCTAATGAGATTGCTAGCGATGTCGCAGTGTGTAAAGTACCCTTAAGTAATGCTATTACTCCAAAGCATGTGAGCAATGTGACCAGAAGACCAACGACCTCTTAATGACACCTAGGATATGTACTCAAAAAGAACATAGATGTATACATGTCTCACCAATGTAGAGGGAACCTATCATGTCAGAAAATATTATTTACCTCCAGAACTAGGGCAATCTGCAGATAAATACCATTTAAATGCCATTCAGCTGGTTTACTGAATCAGTGGCTACAGGAAGAAAATTATGTTTTATTCTGCCTGCAGCTGCTCGCTTACATTCATCTGGGTGGTGCATACACCGCGTGCAGAATTATTAGGCAAGTTGTATTTTGGAGATTTTTTTTTTATTATTGATCAACAACTATATTCTCAATCAACCCAAACGACTCATAAATATCAAAGCTTAATATTTTTGGAAGTTGGAATGGGGTTTTTTTTAGATTTGGCTATCTTAGGAAGATATCTGTTTGTGCAGGTAACTATTACTGTGCAGAATTATTAGGCAACTTAATAAAAACCAAACATATTCCCAACTCACATGTTTATTTTCACCAGGTAAACCAATATAACTGCACAAAATTTAGAAATAAACATTTCTGACATGCAAGAACAAAACCCCCAAGAATTAGTGACTAGAGTTGAGCGCGGTTCGTGGTTCGTGGTTCTCCAGTTCTAGGCTCGAGTGATTTTTGGGCTGTTCGAGATCGAACTAGAACTCGAGCTTTTTGCTAAAAGCTCGATAGTTCTAGATACGTTCGAGAACGGTTCTAGCAGCAAAAAGCAGGGCTTTTTACAGCTACAGTGAGCAGGAGCCATCGCTGGCAGCCTGCCACAAGCTGGTAACCAAGATAAACATCGGGTATCCAAGCAAAGCGCTTTGGTTAGTAACCCGATGTTTATCTTAGTTACGTGCAGGAAGCCCACACTTTCCCGCTCAGCTCGCTCCGCCCCCTCCTGCCCGCGGCATGTACACATACATACACATACACAAACACACACACACACACATCCACACCCCGCCCGCCCGCCCGCCCGCTCGCTCGCTCGGCTTACCTGCGGTGATGAAGTACCGCCATCCCGACCTCAGCGCTGTCACTGTCCTCCATGGCCGCCGCTTGTCACATCACCTATCGCTTCCGACCCGAGACTGACACTGGCGGTGACGTCACGGACCTCTCGCGATACTTGATGTGAAGGCGCCGGTCATTGACCTCAGTGACAGGGGCTGTCAGTGTGCTGGAGATCAGCGCAGGTAATGTACCTCACTGACAGCAGCACTTGTCACCCCCCTGCAGTGACCTGGGCTGACCCATTGATGTTAGCTCAGGTCACTGCACTGCTCTCCCAGCCAATGGGGAACATCCTGCTCTTCATTGACTGGGACAGTGTGCATCGTCATGGCAACCCCTTGGATTACACCAGACCTGGATTTGTTTTTCAATCTAATAAATTGGTTAAAGAGGGAATGTTTTGGGGAGTGTTTTTTCAAATAAAAATGTGTTTGTCGTGTATTTTTTTTTTATTACTGACTGGGTTGGTGATGTCGGGTATCTGATAGACGCCTGACCTCACCAACCCCAGGGCTTGATGCCAGGTGACATTACACATCTGGTATTAACCCCAAATATTACCCCGTTTGCCACCGCACCAGGGCGCGGGATGAGCTGGGGCGAAGCACCAGGATTGGCGCATCTAATGGATGCGCCACTTCTGGGGCGGCTGCGGCCTGCTATTTTTAGGCTGGGGAGATTCCAATAACCATGGACCTCCCTAGTCTGAGAATATCAGGCCCCAGCTGTCTGCTTTACCTTGGCTGGTGATCCAATTTTGGGGGACCCCTACGTGTTTTTTTTTTTAATTATTTATTTAATTTAAAATAACAGCGTGGGGTGCCCTCAGTTTTGGATTACCAGCCAAGGTGAGGTTGCCAGCTGTGGTCTGCAGGCTGCAGCCGTCTGCTTTACCCTAGCTGGCTACAAAACTAGGGGGAACCCTATGTCATTTTTTTTTCATTTTTTTGGCTAAATACAAAGCTAAGCACCCCTTAGTGCCACATGAAAGGTACCAAAGGGTGTTCCACTTTTTCTCCATTTTTTTCTCCACTTTCTCTCCACTTTTTCTCCACTTTTTCTCCATTTTTTTCTCCACTTATTCTCCACTTTTTCTCCTCTTATTCTCCACTTTTTCTCCACTTTTTCTCCACTTTTTCTCCTCTTATTCTCCACTTTTTCTCCACTTTTTCTCCACTTTTTCTCCATTTTTTTCTCCACTTTCTCCACTTTTTCTCCACTTTTTTCTCCACTTTTTCTCCTCTTATGCTCCACTTTTTCTCCTCTTAATCTCCACTTTTTCTCCACTTTTTCTCCTCTTATGCTCCACTTTTTCTCCACTTTTTCTCCACTTTTTCTCCATTTTTTTCTCCACTTATTCTCCACTTTTTCTCCTCTTATTCTCCACTTTTTCTCCACTTTTTCTCCACTTTTTCTCCTCTTATTCTCCACTTTTTCTCCACTTTTTCTCCACTTTTTCTCCATTTTTTTCTCCACTTTCTCCACTTTTTCTCCACTTTTTTCTCCACTTTTTCTCCTCTTATGCTCCACTTTTTCTCCTCTTAATCTCCACTTTTTCTCCACTTTTTCTCCACTTTTTCTCCACTTTTTTCTCCACTTTTTCTCCTCTTATGCTCCACTTTTTCTCCACTTTTTCTCCACTTTTTCTCCACTTTTTCTCCTCTTAATCTCCACTTTTTCTCCTCTTATGCTCCACTTTTTCTCCACTTTTTCTCCACTTTTTCTCCTCTTATGCTCCACTTTTTCTCCACTTTTTCTCCTCTTAATCTCCACTTTTTCTCCTCTTATGCTCCACTTTTTCTCCACTTTTTCTCCACTTTTTCTCCTCTTATGCTCCACTTTTTCTCCACTTTTTCTCCTCTTATGCTCCACTTTTTCTCCACTTTTTCTCCACTTTTTTCTCCACTTTTTCTCCTCTTATGCTCCACTTTTTCTCCACTTTTTCTCCACTTTTTCTCCACTTATGCTCCACTTTTTCTCCACTTTTTCTCCACTTTTTTCTCCACTTTTTCTCCTCTTAATCTCCACTTTTTCTCCACTTTTTCTCCACTTTTTCTCCACTTTTTCTCCACTTTTTCTCCACTTTTTTCTCCACTTTTTCTCCTCTTATGTTCCACTTATTCTCCACTTTTTCTCCACTTTTTCTCTACTTTTTCTATGGTCGGTCTACCCATTAGCTCTGCCATGCATAGTGTAGCTCTACACCTACTGCACATGTTACTTTATGATTGACATCTCTTTCGTACCAGAGCTGTCTAAGTCTACTCTGACCCCATATTTGTCATTACTATATTGTCCTTGTACTGTATTATGACATTTGTATCATGTGTTTCATTTCTTGCTGTGTTGCAATTTTTTTGCTGCATCCCAATTGTACCTCTACATTGTTCGAGTTTATGTTATTGTTCTCTCACTCTTATGTGATACTGATTATTGTCATTTTTCATGATTACATGCAGATAAGTCCAATCTGACGAAGGCTCAGGCCGAAACGTCATTTGTAACTTGTTTTGGACAAAAACATATATGCTTATGAAAAAAAAATTTTCTTAATACGGACCAATAAAGAGTGATTTTGCATTACTATCCGTTGTGACTTACTGACTTAGTCTGGGAGATATAGAGTGCCGAGGTTACTCACTAATTTTATCTATTATTACCTCTGAGCACCTATATACCAGTGAGCAGAGCTTCCTCTACAGTAGTTCTCCTGATTAGGCATGCCCTTACCTCATGAGCAGGGCATTGCAGCTTTGGTAGCAACCATTACGACATGGACTCTGCTGCTGTGGACCCGGGGAGAGTGAGTGCAGATTCATTGCACCCACACTCCTCACATGAAGGGTCCGCACTCCTAGAAAATGGGGGATACGTTCCCTGAGTGTCTCCCCCCCATATTCTAGACGGTCCAGAGTCGTCGTGGGACCCCTTTATTTTTTTTCTTACAATAAATTGGTGAAAGAGGAAATGTTTTGGGGACTGTTTTTTCAAATAAATTTCTTTTGTCGATTTTTTGTTTTTGTTAGTACTGACAGTTTATGATGTTGGGTATCTAATAGACGCCATGACATCACAAACTGCTGGGCTTGATCTCAGGTGACTTTACAGCTAGTATCAACCCGATTTATTACCCCGTTTGCCACTGCACCAGGGCACGGGATGAGCTGGGGTGAAGCGCCAGGATTGGCGCATCTAGTGGATGCGCCACGTCTGGGGTGCCTGCGGCCTGCTATTTTTAGGCTGTGAAGGCCCAATAACTATGGACCTTCCCACCCTGAGAATACCAGACCACAGCTGTCCGCTTTACCTTGGCTGGTGATCCAATTTGGGGGGTCCCCTACTTTTATTGTGTAATTATTAATATTTATAAAATAATTATAAAAAAGAGCCTGAGGGGACCTCCACATTGGATCCCCAACCACGGTAAAGCTGCCAGCTGTGGTTTTCAGGCTACAGCCGTCTGCTTTACCCTAGCTGGCTATCAAAAATGGGGGGACCCAACGTAATTTTTTTTTTTTAACTATTTTTTAAATAGAAAAAATTAATGGGCTTCCCTGTATTTTGATTGCCAACCAAGGTAACGGCAGGCAGATGGGGGTGGCAACCCATAGCTGTCTGCTTTATCTGCGCTGAGAATCAAAAATACCGCGGAGCGCTACGTCATTTTTTTAAAGATTTATTTTTACAGCACTGTGATGTCCAGCAATCAAAATACAGGGAAGCCCATTTTATTTTTAGTTATTTAAATAAATAATTAAAAAAAATATATGTTAGCTCCCACTGCATTTTTTGTATTGCTAGCTAAGGGTAATCCAAGCAGCTACTGGCTGCTAACCCCCACTGCTTGGTGTTACCTTCACTGGCAATGGAAAATCCAGGGAAGCATTTTTTTTTTTTTTTGCCAAAAAGCTACAAAAAAAGGACGTGAGCTTCGCCATATTTTTGTATGCTAGCCAGGTATAGCAGGCAGGTGCTGGAAGAGTTGGATACAGCGCCAGAAGATGGCGCTTCTATGAAAATGCCATTTTCTGAGGTGGCTGCAGACTGCAATTCGCAGCAGTGGGGCCCAGAAAGCTCAGGCCAACCGGTGGTGCGGATTCCAATCCCAGCTGCCTAGTTGTACCTGGCTGGACACAAAAATGGGGCAAAGCCTACGTCATTTGTTTTCTAATTATTTCATGAAATTCATGAAATAATAAAAAAAGGGCTTCCCTTTATTTTTGGTTCCCAGCCGGGTACAAATAGGCAACTGGGGGTTGGGGGCAGCCGTACCTGCCTGCTGTACCTGGCTAGCATACAAAAATATGGCGAAGCCACATAATTTTTTCAGGGGGCAAAAAACTTCTGCATACAGTCCTGGATGGAGTATGCTGAGCCTTGTAGTTCTGCAGCTGCTGTCTGTCTGTATGGAGAAGAGCAGACAGCAGCTGCAGAACTACAAGGCTCAGCATACTCCATCCAGGACTGTATGCAGAAGTTTTTTGCCCACCAAAAAAATGACGTGGGCTTCGCCATATTTTTGTATGCTAGCCAGGTACAGCTGGCAGCCACGGGCTGCCTCCAACCCCCAGTTGCCTATTTGTACCCGGCTGGGAACCAAAAATATAGGGAAGCCCGTTTTTTTTAATTATTTCACTTATTTCATGAAATAATTAAAAAACAAATGACGTGGGCTTCGCCCTATTTTTGTGTCCAGCCGGGTACAACTAGGCAGCTGGGGATTGGAATCCGCAGCACAGGTTAGCCCGAGGTTTGTGGGCGCCTCTGCTGCGGATTTCAGTCCGCAGCCGTCCCAGAAAATGGCGCTCTCATAGAAGCGCCATCATCTGGCGCTGTATCCAACTCTTCCAACAGCCCTGGAGCCGGGTGGCTTGTTGGGTAATCATGAGTTAATACTGGCTTTGTTTTACCAGCCAGTATTAAGCCAGAGATTCTTAATGTCAGGCACGTTTGACCCGGCCATTAAGAATCTCCAATAAAGGGTTAAAAAAAGACACCACACAGAGAAAAAATACTTTAATAGAAATAAATACACAGACACATTAGAGACTCCATCTTTATTACCCCTGTCAGCCCTCCACGATCCTGCTCTTCTGTCTTCTTTCTTTCTAGTGTAGTAGTAGTGACGATTGTAGTGAGGGGCATCACTTGGGGCTGGGGAACCTCCATCCTAACTACAATGCTCACTACAATCGGGAAGCAGCGTGCAGCCTTCACTCCGTGAGTGATCACTGCTGGCTGCTAGCGGTAACGCTGACAGACGCGTTACCATAGCAACGGTGCTCCCGGAGCCGCGGTTAGCGGTGACGTCACCGCTAACTGCGTTGCTATGGCAACGGTGATCTCCGTTAATGACCGGCTGTGTCAGCCGGTCCCTAACGGAACGGGGAGTCGACCGTGTGCTAGAGCATGTCGCCGGTACACGGCGATACACATATGTGCACCGTGTACCGGAGAGATGCACTCGCAGGTCCTACATGACGTGTCATAGTCATGTGACCAGTCTGTAGCCAATGAGATAATAGCCACGTGACTGGTCACATGGCTATTTTGACGTCACGATAGGTCCTGCTTCTCTGCTGGCAGTGCAGGTCACCGGGAGGATTCAGCGATCATCGGATGGAATAGCGGCAGGAGACAGAGTGCAGAAGGGATCGCGAGGACCGGTAAGTGTTATGGCAATGTTTATTAACTGTTTGTGTACATTTATAATGCATTTTTATGTGTTTGTGATTGCCTCCCATTATAGCCTATACGTTCGAGTTCGGTTCGTCGAACGTTCGACGAACCGAACTCGAACGGGACCCCCGTTCGGCGAACCGGCCTCGAGCCGAACCGGGACCGGTTCGCTCATCTCTATTAGTGACCAATATAGCCACCTTTCTTTATGATGACACTCAACAGCCTACCATCCATAGATTCTGGCAGTTGCTTGATCTGTTTACTATCAACATTGCATGCAGCAGCCACCACAGCCTCCCAGACACTGTTCCGAGAGGTTTACTGTTTTCCCTCCCTGTAGATCTCACAGTTTATGAGGGACCACAGGTTCTCTATGTGGTTCAGATTAGATGAACAAGGGGGCTATGTCATTATTTTTTCATCTTTTAGATCTTTACTGGAAAGCCACGCTGTGGAGTAGTTGGATGCATGTAATGGAGCAAAGTTGTGGATGAAAATCATGTTTTTCTTGAACGATACCGACTTCTTCCTGTACCACTGCTTGAAGAAGTTGTCTTCCAGAAACTGGCAGTAAGTCTGGGAGTTGAGCTTCACTCCATCCTCAACCTGAAAAGGTCCCACAAGTTCATCTTTCATGATACCAGCCCATGCCAGTACCCCACCTCCACCTTGCAGGCGTCTGAGTCGGATTGGAGCTCTCTGCCCTTAACTGATCCAGCTTCCGGCCCATCCATCTGGCCCATCAAGAGTCACTCTCATTTCATCAGTCCATAAAACCTTTGAAAAATCAGTCTTAAGATATTTTTTGGCCCAGTCTTGACGTTTTATCTTATGTTTCTTGTTCAATGGTGGTCGTTTTTCAGCCTTCCTTATCTTGGCCATGTCCCTGAGTATAGCACACCTTGTGCTTTTTAATACTCCAGTAATGTTGCAGCTCTGAAATATGGCCAAACTGGTGGCAAATGGCATCTTGGCAGCTTCACACTTGATTTGCCTCAATTCATGGGCAGTTATTTTGTGCCTTTTTTGCCCAACACGCTTCTTGCGACCCTGTTGACTATTTGCCATGAAACGCTTGATTGTTCGGTTATCACGCTTCAAACGTTTGACAATTTCAAGACTGCTGCATCCCTCTGCAAGACATCTCACAATTTTGGACTTTTCAGAGCCCGTCAAATCTCTCTTCTTCTGACCCATTTTGCCAGAGGAAAGGAAGTTGCCTAATAAGTATGCACCCCTTATATAGGGTGTTGATGACATTACACCACACCCTCCTCATTACAGAGATGCACATCACCTGATTTACTTAATTGATAGTTGGCTCTCAAGCCTATACAGCTTGGAGTAGGACAACATGTATAAAAATTATCATGTGATCAAAATACTCATTTGCCTAATAATTCTGCACACAGTGTAGAGATATTACAGTCACTGTTCATGAAATAATGAGTACAGCTATAATCACTTTCTGGCACTCTGATTGAAAAACTGCTCTGCACACAGTCAACTTGTCAGAAAATGATTACAACCGAACTTAATGTTTAGTAATCGATGATAGCTCCCTGCACTGCCCAAATGGCTGAGAGCAACCAGCTGAAAGGAGAATAAAACTTCATTTTCTCCATGTAGCTGCTGTTCCAGTTAGTAAGCTTAACAGGATTTAACTGCTATTCACCTGAAGATTACTCCTATATCTGCCGGTAAATAAAAATACTGGATGTGACAGGTTCACTTTAAGGGATAAAATAAATCATTCCAAATATTCCCAATGATCTTGTATTCCTTTATTCATCCATGTAATGTTTTACACCTTTGCAAAACGTTTACCTATATATAAGGTGTGGTGCCCCCCTCTTTCCTTGGTTTAGTTTGGTTTGTCACCTTTTTTGTTACTTTGTCTTTACCTAGTTTAGAATTTCTGTAACAGTTTATAGCGTACAACTCTAAGGCGGGCTTTGCACGTTGCGACATCGCAAGACGATGCTGCGATGTCGCACGCGATAGTCCCCGCCCCCGTCGCAGGTACGATATCTTGTGATAGCTGGCATAGCGATAATTATCGCTACGCCAGCTTCACATGCACTCACCTGCCCTGCGACCGTCGCTCTGGCTGGCGACCCGCCTCCTTCCTAAGGGGGCGGGTCGTGCGGCGTCACAGCGACGTCATACGGCAGGCGGCCAATGGCGGCGGAGGGGCGGAGATGAGCAGGATGTAAACATCCCGCCCACCTCCTTCCTTCCGTATAGCCGCTGGCGGCAGGTAAGGAGATGTTCCTCGTTCCTGCGGCTTCACACACAGCGATGTGTGTTGCCGCAGGAACGAGGAACTACATTGTACCTGTTGCGGCATCGGCATTATGGAAATGTCGGAGCCTGCACCGATGATACGATAACGACGCTTTTGCGCTCGTTCATCGTATCATCTAGGATTTACACACTACGACATCGCAAGTGATGCCGGATGTGCGTCACTTTCGATTTGACCCCACCAACATCGCACCTGCGATGTCGTAGTGTGCAAAGCCGCCCTTACAATTAACAATAGAGAAAGGGTGAATAATATGCTAGTTTCTGGGTAGTATGTACTCAGGCTATATATGGTTATAAAATGTTATATTGGTTATTATTAGTAATATACTGCAGTTTTTTTATTATTATGCATTTAAATAAATAATTTTGGCTTAGGTTTTGTTTTATATTAAACTCTGATGCGTCCTAAGGGTATATTTTGTTTCTTACAGTACCACTTTGAGAATGTGGGGATCGGGAATGTTCAGGGGTCTGGGTACCATGCTGTAGAGAGGACAGCACGTGATTTATTCATGATGTGAGTGTGCCGCATCAACGGCATAATGACATTACAGACCTGTGAAAACGGTATGTTTTCTCATCTTTGAGTTATTTGGGCGTGCAGCTGAGTTGGCATGGAATAACTTGCTGTCAGAGTGCCTGTGTGAAGAAGTGGCATTGCCAGACTAGGCCACGCACTGCCACTGGATTAGCCAGGAGGTACCAATAAGTATTCACCACCAGAAGTAGATGTGAGAAGCTGTAACTGATCCTTCAAGCCCCCTCGTGGACAACATAAAAGATTTGATTAGTCGAGGGATGAGAAGTAGGAGTATGACTATAATTACCGACACCATATGTTGGCATGGATACAAGCACAGAAACCTATAACAATAGGGTCTAGAATTAATTTCAAGGGTTGAAATTGCAATTGTGTTCATACCCAAAGAAGTATTCGTACAAGCAAAATAGGCCATCAGTAGTTTATTAGAGAAAGCAGAAATCAATTGTTTTGTTGGTAATAATCATTATGAAAAATATTGGCTCATTTATCAATTCAAATTAATAATTTTATTCTTTCCAAAAAGTTTTCAGTTGGATACTACCTACGCCCAAAGAGTCATTAAGTTAGGTTTTAGTGGTGTCCATTTAAATCAATAATGTGCAAATTTTGTACCATTAGTCTTCGGTAACCATCAGATATCTAATGTGGGCCGGAAAAGTTGTAGAATAATGATATTATCCAATCTTCCATTTTCAGCACAGGCGCCTATTGATTATCCACTAACTTTCAGAAACCAAACTAATTAACAAGATATAAGATGAAAGATTGGAGCTGTGGTCACGGGGACCTGACTTTTTGAATTTGTGGGATCTGTATATTTTGAATGGTGATGAGAAGAGAAACATTTTGGTTGTGGTTATTATTTTATGACTTGTGTAATTACATGTCAGAGTCTCATACAAACCTTCATTACATATTGGTATACAGCAGTTACTAATGTTGTATAGTATGGCCTATATAGTGCGTACAACAATGTCCCATTGGGTCCACACCATAATATAAGGATATTTCTACCTAGTAGTTTTCTATAACTACTCCGAAATTATGCCATGTTAGAAGGTTTGTGGGTAAATTCATACAAACATTATAATCCGTCCAAACCTACACGTTATGGAACCATACCAGACACTTTATCAGGATAAAAAACACAAGTATACAGATGGGAGTAGCAGTTCCATATACATTCATTAAAAAAGGTGCCAGTTTAAGGTCAGGACTGAGGATGCGTTAAGGGAGAGAGTCACGAAGTACATCTCAAGGCAAGTGTCCAAAAACCATCAGATGAATATATAAACAGACAAATACACATACAGTATTAACAGATAAAAATTGTCACTTCTAGTATTTTATGACACATGAAAAAATAACATGATTCGGATATCGCATATAATGCAATAAAAAAATGTAAATAACTAAAAAGTAAATGATTACCACCGAATGTTTCCTTATAGTGCATATGGCAACATCTGAAAGGAGTTTGTATGTTCTCCCCTTGTTGGCATGGGTTTCCTTCAGATTCTCCAGTTTTTGCCTGTGATCCAAAACACATACTGATAGGATGGAACAGTGGCTCAGTGGTTAGCACTGCAGCTCTGCAGCACTGGGGTCCTGGGTTCAAATCCCACCAACGACAAAATCTGCAAGGAGTTTGTATGTTCTCCCCGTGTTTGCATGGGTTTCCTCCGGGTTCTCTGGTTTCCTCCCACACTCGAAAGACATACAGATAGGGACTCTAGATTGTGAGCCCCAATGGGGACAGTGTTGCCAATGTATGTAAAGCGCTGTGGAATTAATAGCGCTATTTAAATGAATAAATATATTATTATAGGGAAAATAGCTTATGACCCCCAATGGGTACAGTAGTGATCACATCTGTAAGGTGCTGTGGAATTAATAGTGCTATATGAGTAAAATAAATAAATAAAATATGTATGAAGCGTAATGATTCAAAGAAGGATTGTATAGTACTGAGACGTATTAGTAATACTATTGCATTGATCAATTCAGTAGCTAAATTTCTCTTTATTCATATATTCATGGCAGTAATGCAAGTTCCATTTTTCACATTTCATTCTTACATATAGCTATTGAATTTTTCATGTCAGTATTTACACAGCAGTTTCTGCTATTCCATGTATTCCCCTTACATAGTCACTGGTGTGCATACCTTATCTCCCCATAGTGATGTTTTTTAGGTTTTTGCACCCAGTTCAGACATAGAATGGAGTTCCAAACGTTATTCCTTAATGTTAGTAGTTTTTCGTTTGTGAACCCTCCCCACACACACCTATTGCCAATCCACATCGTATATATAGCCTGGGTCTCAGCTTCCCATACACGGTAAGTTTTTTAACTGCATGAGAGGACACACACAAGCTAGGGACCCCAACGTAGAGAAATACTTTGGCGTAGTGTTGGGGCTCTATTGCATTGATCAATTCAGTAGCTAAATTTCTCTTTATTCATATATTCATGGCAGTAATGCAAGTTCCATTTTTCACATTTCATTCTTACATATAGCTATTGAATTTTTCATGTCAGTATTCACACAGCAGTTTCTGCTATTCCATGTATTCCCCTTACATAGTCACTGGTGTGCATACCTTATCTCCCCATAGTGATGTTTTTTAGGTTTTTGCACCCAGTTCAGACATAGAATGGAGTTCCAAACGTTATTCCTTAATGTTAGTAGTTTTTCGTTTGTGAACCCTCCCCACACACACCTATTGCCAATCCACATCGTATATATAGCCTGGGTCTCAGCTTCCCATACACGGTAAGTTTTTTAACTGCATGAGAGAACACACACAAGCTAGGGACCCCAACGTAGAGAAATACTTTGGCGTAGTGTTGGGGCTCTATTGCATTGATCAATTCAGTAGCTAAATTTCTCTTTATTCATATATTCATGGCAGTAATGCAAGTTCCATTTTTCACATTTCATTCTTACATATAGCTATTGAATTTTTCATGTCAGTATTCACACAGCAGTTTCTGCTATTCCATGTATTCCCCTTACATAGTCACTGGTGTGCATACCTTATCTCCCCATAGTGATCTTTTTTAGGTTTTTGCACCCAGTTCAGACATAGAATGGAGTTCCAAACGTTATTCCTTAGTATTAGTAATACAGTCATATGAAAAAGTTTGGGCACCCCTATTAATGTTAACCTTTTTTCTTTATAACAATTTAGGTATTTGCAACAGCTATTTCAGTTTCATATATCTAATAACTGATGGACTGAGTAATATTTCTGGATTTAAATGAGGTTTATTGTACTAACAGAAAATGTGCAATCCGCATTTAAACAAAATTTGACCGCTGCAAAAGTATGGGCACCCTTATCAATTTCTTGATTTGAACCCTCCTAACTACTTTTTACTGACTTACTGGAGCACTATATTGGTTTTGTAACCTCATTGAGCTTTGATCTTCATAGGCAGGTGTATCCAATCATGAGAAAAGGTATTTAAGGTGGCCACTTGCAAGTTGTTCTCCTATTTGAATCTCCTTTGAAGAGTGGCCTCATGGGCTCCTCAAAACAACTCTCAAATGATCTGAAAGCAAAGATTATTCAACATAGTTGTTCAGGGGAAGGATACAAAAAGTTGTCTCAGAGATTTAAACTGTCAGTTTCCACTGTGAGGAACATAGTAAAGAAATGGAAGAACACAGGTACAGTTCTTGTTAATCCCAGAAGTGGCAGGCCAAGAAAAATATCAGAAAGGCAGAGAAGAAGAATGGTGAGAACAGTCAAGGAGAATGCAAAGACCACCTCCAAAGACCTGTAGCTTCATCTTGCTGCAGATGGTGTCAATGTGCATCGGTCAACAATACAGCGCACGTTGCACAAGCAGAAGTTGTATGGGAGAGTGATGCAAAAGAAGCCGTTTCTGCAAGCATGCCACAAACAGAGTCGCCTGAGGTATGCAAAAGCACATTTGGACAAGCCAGTTACACTTTGGAAGAAGGTCCTGTGGACTGATTAAACAAAGATTGAGTTGTTTGGTCATACAAATAGGCGTTATGAATGGAGGCAAAAAAACATGGCATTCCAAGAAAAGCACTTGCTACCCACAGTAAACTTTGGTGGAGGTTCCATCATGCTTTGGGGCTGTGTGGCCAATGCCGACACCGGGAATCTTGTTAAAGTTGAGGGTTGCATGGATTCAACTCAGTATCAGCAGATTCTTGACAATAATGTGCAAGAATCAGTGACGAAGTTAAAGTTACGCAGGGGATGGATATTTCAGCAAGACAATGATCCAAAACACCGCTCCAAATCTACTCAGGCATTCATGCAGAGGAACAATTACAATGTTCTGGAATGGCCATCCCAGTCCCCAGACCTGAATATCATTGAAAATCTGTGGTATGATTTGAAGCGTGCTGTTCATGCTCGGCGACCATCAAACTTAACTGAACTGGAATTGTTTTGTAAACAGCAATGGTCAAATATACCTTCATCCAGGATCCAGGAACTCATTAAAAGCTACAGGAAGCGACTAGAGGCTGTGATTTTTGCAAATGGAGGATCTACAAAATATTAATGTCACTTTTATGTTGAGGTGCCCATACTTTTGCACCGGTCAAATTTTTTTCAAATGCGGATTACACATTTTCTGTTAATACAATAAACCTCATTTCAATCCAGAAATATTACTCAGTCCATCAGTTATTAGATATATGAAACTGAAATAGCTGTTGCAAAAACTCAAATTGTTATAAAGAAAAAAGGTTAACATTAATAGGGATGCCCAAACTTTTTCATTTGACTGTATCTAGAGCTCTAGTATAGAAACTTATCACATTGGTTGCAGACGTTGAGAGGGGTCTTGTATTGTATATTGACCAACTTCAGATTGCTTTGCATTTTTTTCTATAATCACACTACTTAACCTGTCCTGGCCTTATACTGATTTATTTTTCAATGTAGTTATATGGGCCTACTACTCTCTTTTGTGTATTGGTGTTTTATATTCTGACAAAAGGGCTGGTCCAGTCTCAAGTGTAGATTTTTTTTTATAAATGGTTGTATATTAGAATACACCTGTTTTTAAAATGAATATAACTTGTCCTTTATTATTTATAAAGCAAGCAACACAATAGCCATGATCTGCATTTTTCACTGAATTCACCTATATTTCTGCATTGGACCCTGTAGAGATATGAAAGCGGACGGCAGCAAAACCAACTAATGTTTTAGATCTCAGAATGTCTTATCAAACTGAGAACATTTACAACTAGGGTTTAATTTTTCCCTACTATTCTACAGTCCTCAATATTGAACTTGCAAACATTAAAAAGGAAGTCATGGAATTATGGAAATCACAGGGTCGATCAACATGCTAATGATATGCAAATGGTGAAAACATGGAAGTAAAATTTTCAAACCAACTCGATTTATTCAGTTGATTA
Organism: Anomaloglossus baeobatrachus; assembly: GCF_048569485.1. Classification (NCBI taxonomy): domain Eukaryota; kingdom Metazoa; phylum Chordata; class Amphibia; order Anura; family Aromobatidae; genus Anomaloglossus; species Anomaloglossus baeobatrachus. The sequence continues at coordinate 258,037,220 of NC_134353.1, read as the reverse complement.
TGAGCTCCATGTGTAGATATACACACACTTACACATCCTGGCATCCTGTCAATGGGGTTATTAATGGTTAATCAAGGTATGTTTTGACACGTTGACTCTGAGTGCCCTTGGGAAAATCACTAAGCTCGACTGCTGGCAGCTATCATTGCAATTGCCGACCATAGAAGTCCCAGACGTGCTCAAGGAGAGACAAGTCTACAGTGGCCATGGTAGCATGCTTAGGATATGCAGGCTGTTCATTTTAGTATGAGGAACATAAGGCCTGATGTTGTCATATTGAGAAATGACTCTTGGTAAGCTTTGAAGAAATGGCTGTACTGCTGCATCCATGATCAAATCAATGTAATGTTGAGCATTCAGTATACCTGGAATAGTTATTATAGGGATCTGGCTATTTTATTCCTGAAGGCCACTTCATGGCATTGCCTTGGTGTTTTTCAGCTATCACTGCATCCAAGACAAAAGCAAGACTCATCACTGAAGAAGATTGACCTCCATTCCAGCCTCAATGGTTTTTCTAAACACAGATTCCTCAGGCTTGATATGTGACATCCAATGTCACTTGTGGTTCAGAATGGAGCACTCACCTCTACACATCTCTTGCTGTCATTCCAGTTTGTCATTCTCCCAGATACTGGGAGGCGCAACATTGCACAATATCAACATCTTGGCCTACCTATTTATTAATCTGCCAGAGTGAAAAACCAAAGTTTTTCAATTTATGGATTGTGTCTCATTCAGTTGAGACAAGTGGCGATAAATGGCACATCGATAAACATGAGGCACAATCATCCCACAAGACTTAATCCGATTATTGGAGTTTCATAATAAAATGTCACAGATTAGAGTTAGGTGTTTTAAAATTTGACCATGTGTAGATCTTAGTGACACTTACTGTTTCCACGTTTTGCAAACCTTATATCATGTCCTTCTTGTTGTTGCAAATTCATTGTTGAGGAATTTATTTCTATTTGAATTAGTATTTTATATATAAAGTTACACTATGCAGCTGTTTTATTTTCTGAGATATTATAAAATATGTTTAAGCGCATGTCATATGATCGCTCTTCAGGAGTGTACTACCACCCTACCTACCAGCTTCTAGCTTGCCTGGTGGAGGAGTGCTCCTGGTGGTTCATAGTTTGGTTCAACGGGATGGGTGCACCATTGACTCACATTGTACCTTTTACCATGCAGTAGGCAGAGGCAGCTGCAGCTTTGCCTTTTCAGCCTCCGAGGAGCACAGGGGCGCTTGACGGGAATCTGTCACCAGATTTGGCAACTATAAGCTGCTTCCACCACCACTGAGATACTCAGGGCAGATCAAAGTATTGTAGTGCATGTCTGTAACCTTTCCTCGCGCCTGCACATTACAGTACTTTGATCTGCCCTCAGCGTCATCCACACTGGGCTGGAAAGAAAGAGGACAGCAGAGAGGAGGCACTGGACTGGAGAGAGGAGTTGCCGAACCGAAGAGCAGTGACACCCATAGACCAGACCGCCCCCTAGGTGAGTATTATAAAAGTATTTTTACGTTATACAGCACAGTCTTCGCTCTTATATACAGCATTCTGGAATACTGTATATAAGAGCTCAGTGGTGGTGGCCGCAGCTTATAGTCGCCAAATCTGGTGACAGGTTCCCTTTAAACTGGTTTAATCCAGCGATTCAGTCTGCTTAAGCCAAGAGCTTGAAAGTGTGCGACTCATGCTAGAATACCGGCCACCACTGATAGACTGCGATGGTTGGCAGTAACGTTTGCAACAAGCAATAACCAACTGAATATAAAATCCCTATGTATTTCAGAATGAAGATTATTTTTAAAAGGAAGTAAATTGTAAAGTTGTTTGTTTTTAGAAGCAGTTTGCAATCATCCCTTTAAACAAGATAAGAATAATTGTTTAACTTTATTATATCTATTTTATTATGCTTTAAAATTTGTTTTTTAACTGCTTATTTGATGTGCTAGTGAATTTTTCTAAGCTGTTTGGGTTCTATTGGTCATTTTTTTTTTTACTAAAGTAAAAATCATTTGCCGTTAATCTCTCCAACAGTGTTGCGACATTCATCATCTACTTAAGATGTGACTTTGTGCACTTGTAATGACACCTGCTGACACGCAACATCTGCTCCACTGTTAAAATCTGTTCCAGAACTCTGGCTCTTATGTATCTCCCTCACGTAGATACAGGCTGACTTTCTAGTATCAGTCATTGACTCATATATCCTGCAGCTGTCAAGGCATCTTAATACTTTTAACATCTGGTATGTTTTTATATTAGCATAAACAAACTACATACCAGAGCCATACTTTCTGCTTCCATAGCAAAGTATAAAATTGCATTTCAGGTGTCTAAACCTGCTAGGAATGTCCTTCAAAGTAATTCCAAATGTGAGATCACCTTGATCGGCACGACAAAAAAAGAAAAGGAAAATATAGTTTTAGAACTTGCTGCTTATATTGAGGCCGGGGTCACATTAGTGCATAGCATCAGATGTGAAAGAATGGGGAGCCATATGTTAATGACACTCGGCTCAAAATCTGCTGTGAGCGTGAACAGCGTGGGCCATCCACTGTGATCTGATTTTCATGCATGTAATAATGGGGGCACAGGTGAGCAGAAGATGGAGAGATTAATTTCTCTTTCTTCTCCATTATCTGTCTCTGCGTATATCGGACCGCAATCAGATGACATCCGAACGCAGTCTGATGGTTCACATGCACCATAGACATGTATGGGTGCGCGTAATCCGAGACATGCTGCCAATCATGGCATACTGAGGTTTTTTGCTCATGCTGAATCAGCATGAGAAAAAAAAATCACACATCAGCATCAGCACTATTCTATATTATAACATTGGGCCTAGTGCTGTCCAATAAAACATTGGATAGCACTCTACTGTGTTTTACACTGTCTATACACCAGTGTGCGCGCACCCTAAAAATAAGCATTGATTACAGTACTTGGCAAGCATGGAACACTGTCATATGGTCTTTAAAACAAATCAAATCATCTCATTTTTCAATATTTTACATCAACTGCTTTAGGTCCTGGACCTTTTGTGGTTTAGAAGATTCATATTTCAGATGTTAAGCCTATATATTTCATTTTGTGATATCTAGGGCAATTTTTTTATACTTAGAATGGAATGTCTCAGTGGTTGATACCTTTTAATAGCTAACTAAAAAGATGACAATAAAAAATTCTTTATTCCATTTGGAAAATGCCTGTACACTGCTGTGAACAAAATAATTAACAAAATGACGTGGGGTCCTACCTATTTTTTGATAACCAGCACAGGTGAAGCAGACAACTGCAGGTTGCAGCCCTCAGCTGTCTGCTTTACCTTGGTTAGTAATCAAAAAAAGAGGGGATCCCATGCCTTTTCTGCAGGCTCAATACGCTTGACGGTTACAGATTTACTTAGTTGCAATAAACTAACAAAGAAAAAATTTTTACATTTCACTAACTACTACACTTTCTATTTAACCCCTTCACGACCTTTGACGGATCTTTCCGTCATGGAGCGTGTCACGTTAAGCCCCGCCCCCTGCCGCGGACAGGATGCAGCGATCCGCGCACATATCAGCTGTTTTCAACAGCTGACATATGTGCCTGCATGTTACAAGTGGAATTGCATTCCACCCGTAACATTAACCCCTTACATCTCGCTGCCAAAGTCTGGCAGTGAAGCAGGAAGTGACCGTATCTGCTGTTTACAGCTGTATAGCTGTGATCAGCAGATAGATCAGAGCGATCAGATTGTTGATTGCTATAGCCCTCTAGGGGGACTAGTAAAATAAAAAAAAAAGTTTTAAAAAAAAAAAAAAGTTAAAATCACCCCCCTTTTACCCCATTGAAAATTAAAGGGTTAAAAAAAATTAATATACACATATTTGGAATCGCCGCGTTCAGAAATGCCCGATCTATCAAAATATAAAATCAATTAATCCGATTGGTAAACGGCATAGCGGCAAAAAAATTCCAAACACCAAAATTACGTTTTTTGGTCGCCGCAAGTTTTACGCAAAATGCAATAACAGGCGATCAAAACGTAGCATCTGCGCAAAAATGGTACCATTAGAAACGTCAGCTCGAGACGCAAAAAATAAGCCATCATTGAGCCATAGATCGCAAAAAATGAGAACGCTATGGGTTTCGGAAAATGGCGCAAAACATACGCCACTTTTATTGGACAAGCTTGTGAATTTTTTTTAACCCCTTAGATACAAGTAAACCTATACATGTTTGGTGTCTACAAACTAGCACCGACCTCAGGCATCATACCCACACATCAGTTTTACCATATAGTGAATACGGTGAATAAAACATCCCAAAAACTATTGTGCCATCGCACTTTTTTTGCAGTTTTTCAACACTTGGAATTTTTTTGCTGTTTTCAAGTACACCATATGGTAAAACTTATGATTTCATTTAAAAGTACAACTTGTCCCACAAAAAACAAGCCCTCATATGGCAAGATTGACGGAAAAATAAAAAAGTTACGGCTCTCGGAAGAAGGGGAGCAAAAAACAAAAACGCAAAAACGGAAAGTGCCCGGGGGCTGAAGGGGTTAATACTCTTCGGTATAACAGGACGGGGCTGACTGAAGTTGCTACGGCTAGACCTACAAAGTGCCTGTGTCTCAACTGGTCAGTGCGGTGTACTAGTACCTAGTGCTGGTGCTATGCATGCACTATCTACTAGTCTGTATGAGGATCTACGCAATATTGGTATGCGTGAATATTGTCTTAATCTTACCATAGGACTGGTAGGTTCCCCAATAGCAGGGTTCTCTGGTTCTACTGCGACAGGTAGTTCTTCTGGAACTTTGATAGGTTCTTCCAGTCTTTCTAGGACTTCTACTAGTTGAGTGGTAGTCAATAATGGTACAATTATGGCTTCATTGTACTGAGGACAACTTTCAGGAAAATCTCCATGTACTGTTCATATGATCTTCTCTTTCTTTTCCTCTTTAGCTTGAGGTATACAAGGGATGACTTCTTTTGGCTGCAACTGTTCAGGACATTTCTTAAGGTGTTCTAAAGAAAGTGCCGCTGATGCCTTTTCCTTATCCTTGCTGATTAAGCAGATTTTCTTGTTTTTAAAGTTAGAGGGCAATACTGTGTATGGTTTTGCTTCCCACTGGTCGTTAAGCTTATGGGTCCTTATTTTTCTTTTTAGAGCCATTTCTCCAGGTATTAAGGGAGCAGTTGGTGCACTCTTGATATAATCTTTCTCTTGCCTTTCTTTAATTTGGTTTAAGCTTCTTTCTACGCACTCCTTTACCTTTTTGTACTGCTCTTGGCGCTTAGTGTTCCAATCAGCTTTAGGTGAACTGGTTTCAGGAACAACAATTCCCATCTCTAGGTCAACTGGTAATTTTCCAGGTCTTGCTCTCATCAAGTACACTGGCGAGCAATTGGTGGAACTCACAGGGATGTTGTTGTACATGTCCACTAAATCAAGCAACTTTTCCGGTCACATGCTTCTTTCTTCCATGGGCAAGGTTTTCAACAGGTCTATGACCACCTTGTTCATTTTCTCACACATGCCGTTGGTCTGTGGGTGATTCGGTGTGGTTTGGATTTTCTTACATCCATACAGGTTGCAAAACTCCTAGAACACTTCAGCTTCGAATGCAGAACCTTGATCCGTCACCACCTGTTCCAGGTACCCATGAGGTCTTCAGAAGTAGGCTTGAAAGGCTCTCGCTGCAGTTCTTGCTGTCAAGTCCTTTACAGGTACTACCACCATAAACCAGGAATAGTGGTCCACCATAGTGAGGGAATACGTATAGCCGGATCTACTGGGTGTCAATTTCACATGGTCTAAGGCAATAAGTTCCAGCGGCTTCTTGGTGACGGCTGTAGTGGAGCTCTTTGACTGTCACAGTTCTTTCTTCTCAGGATGCACGGGCCACAGTTTTTGCACCAGTTCTCAATGGTGGTTCACTCATGCCAACCCAATAGAATCTGTTGCGTAACAGTTCCTCAAGCTTCTTCCACCCAAAGTTTCCTGCTCCGTCATGGCACGTCTCCAGCACCATCTGAACATCTCTCTTCGGTACCACTATTTGCCACACCAGCAAATGTGTTCGGGGGCTGATGTAATGTCTGCATAGCCTACACCTGTAGATGAACAACCTGCTCTTTTCCTTCCACAGGTGCTGCGCTTCCGGTGGGGTATCTGAGCTAAGACGTGAGTCTGGTTGGGTTAAAAATTCTTTAACTAGTCAAACAGCTGTATCGCTGTCTTGCGTTTCCTCCCATCTGTGGTAAGGTAACGGGTTCAGCGTGGCATTTGCCTTTAACACCTTGGTTACACTGGAATGCATCGTTGCAGGGAAAAGTCGGCAGCTCTATCTCTTCTAGCTCATACGAGTTTTCTCCTGCATCTGATAAGTGGGGCATTCTCGACAATGCATCAGCGTTGGCATTTTTGCAACCTGCCCGATACTTGATTGTGAAGTCATAGTTTGACAACTGGGCCATCCATCGCTGGTCTACTGCACGTAGCTTTGCGGAGTCCTAGTGAGTAAGCGGGTTATTATCTGTAAATATGGTAAACTTCACAGCCGCTAGGTAGTGCTTGAACTGTTCAGTGATGGCCCAGACTAAGGCCAGGAATTCCAGCTTGAATGAGCTGTAGTTTTCTGGGTTTCTCTTGGTAGGATGGAGCGTCGTGCTTGCAAAGGCAATTACACGTTCTTTGGCCTTCTGCACCTGCGACAACACAGCTCCCAATCTCACATTACTGGCATCTGTGTACAGCACGAATGATAGATTATAATCGGGATAGGCCAGGATTTCCTCATCGGTCAGGGTCCACTTCATGTGCTTGAAGGAGTCTTCTTATTTCTCACCCCATCCAAACGGAATGCCGGAAGTCTTGCCCTTTTTGGTCTGGCCTACCAGGAGATCTTGCAAAGGCACCACTATTTTTGTGAAGTCCTTTATGAACCTCCTGTAGTATCCTACCAGCCCCAAGAACTGACGAACCTCTTTGATGGTCATTGATTTCGGCCAGTCTCTGATAGCCGTGACCTTTTCAGGATCTGGTGCCACACCGTCCGCACTGACCACATGCCCGAGATACTGAACTTTCGGCTTCAGCAAATGGCATTTTGATGGCTTCAGTTTCATACCAAACTTTGACAATGCTTCAAACAACTCAGCCAGATGCTCCAGATGGACCTCATACGTCTCAGAATACACGATGACATCATCGAGATATATCAGTACAGTCTCGAAGTTTTGGTGCCCCAGGCAACACTCCATCAGCCTTTGGAACGTGCCTGGTGCATTGCAGAGTCCAAACGGCATGCTGTTGAACTCACACAGACTCATCGGTGTTCTGAATGCGGTCTTCTCCCGATCTTCTTCTGCCACGGAAACCTGCCAATACCCACTGGTAAGATCTAAGGTGGAAAACAAATTAGCAGGTTTCAGTGCAGCCAGTGATTCCTCAATGCAGGTCAACGGGTAAGCATCCTTGTGTGTTATGCAGTTTATCTGCCTATAGTCAACACACATCCTCATTGTGCCATCTTTCTTTTCTTACTAGGACAAGTGAGGCTGACCAGGGGCTACAACTATCGCTAATAATCCCAGCCTCCTTTTTTTCCTGTAACATATCTTTAGCACACTGATAGTATGGTATAGGCCTGTATCTCTCTTTTATAGGTGGATGGTCTTCTGTGTGTATGTGATGGTGTACTTCCTTTATCCGCCCAAAGTCTAATGGAAGCTTACTAAAGACCCGTTCATATTCCTGCACCACCTGATAAACTCTGCGCCTTTGGTAAGAAGGGGTGGAATCAGTGCCGACATGTAGCTTCTGACACCAGTCCTCCAGCTGTCCCTTGCAGCTGTTGTCCTCTGCCTGGTCGGACGGGGTCAAGGGTTCCACTGCCTGGATTGAGTTGTTGTTGACAGTGAACAACTTGGCAACAGTAGCATATCTGGGCAGCTTGACCTCTTCCTCTCCACAGTTTAAAACTCGTACAGGTACCCTCCCTTTGCGTACATCAACCACCCCCCTGGCTGTTAGGACTGTGGGCCTACTATCTGAGTACATGGGCTCTACCCTTGCCTGGTAATCCTGCCCTCTGAGGTGTATCGCTGCCCAACATCAAATCATCACTTCACTTCTTGGGGGTAACACGATGGGGAATGGGTCGGTTACCCGTACACTCCCGATTTCTCCACCAGACAACTCTACCTGTTGTCTCTGCAGAAGGGCCTTGATCTCTTTCTGTAGGACCCTCTACTGCCCGGCGCTGGCAGTTTCTGTAACCTGCTGGAGCAAGAAACGAACTTCTCTTAGACAATTTTCAATAATATTAGTGCCTAGTATTATTGTTGGATTTCTTTCATGACAATCAGTATCCACTACTATAAGTCCCTGGCCCTTTAGCTCCTTCCTCCCCACCTTTATCGTTACCTCCTTGAATCCTACTTGTGATACTGGCTGTCCATTAACAGCATATATAGTAAGGTCCTGGTCTGGGCATGTGAGCTCAGAATCGGCCCAAAATCTTTTGTAAAGGATATGCGGAATCGTCGTCACCTGCGAGCCAGTTACCAATAGAGCAAGTGTGAGAATGCCATCTAACACGATAGATAGGAATGGCCGTCCTCCCACATATCTATCGCGCCAGTTCGATGGGCCTGGTCGTTTTATTCCTGGGGATCGGCCCGCTGCCCCAGGGGTCACTGGTTAAAAGGACATGACCTGGTAAAGTGGCCCGCCTCGTTGCAACTGCAGCAGATCGGCTGTCCTGACAAGTTGTAGCGGTCATTGGGTCTTCCTCTGGGTGGCGGGTTCTTCCTTCCTCGCATCCACGGGATGTCCTCAGGGCGGTCAGCCAACTGGATCCTCTCTGACGACTGCAGTTTCTGCTGAAGTTGCATGGCCTTTAAGAGCATGGCCACATCTCGTCAGCTACTGTACCTGGGAGCGCAAGTCATCAGAGGCACCAGGTGTTACAGTCTGTCCATTGATTTCTGCAGGAGTTAAGGAAAGGGGCGCCACCTTTGAGGGAGAGGTGATGGCTTGCCACGGCTGAGGTGCGGGGTCTGTAGTCACAGGGGCTCGCAGCGCCCTAATGGTCTGGTTCTTTAGGGTTACAAAGTCTAGACTCGGATACTCCATGACCCATAGACGCAGCTGTGTTTGATGAATTGGTGAATGTAGTTCCTCAAGAAACTGTTCAATTAACATTTTATCTTCCTCCCATACACTTTCAGGGTCTACCTGCTTTACAACCCACAGCGCCTCCTGAAGGTTCAATGCATAATCCCGTATGCTATCCTGTGGTCTTTGTTTGCAGTTGTAAAACTTCATTCTTAAAGCTGGTGTCACACACAGCAACAACGACAACGTCGTCGCTGCTACGTCACCATTTTCTGTGACGTTGCAGTGACGTCCCGTCGCTGTCGCTGTGTGTGACATCCAGCAACGACCTGGCCCCTGCTGTGAGGTCGCCGGTCGTTGCTGAATGTCCAGCTTCATTTTGTGGTCGTCACTCTCCTGCTGTGACACACACATCGCTGTGTGTGACAGCGAGAGAGCGACGAAATGAAGCGAGCAGGGAGCAGGAGCCGGCGTCTGGCGGCTGCGGTAAGCTGTAACCAGCGTAAACATCGGGTAACCAAGGGAAGACCTTTCCCTGGTTACCCAATATTTACCTTCGTTACCAGCCTCCGCCCTTGCTGCCAGCGCCGGCTCCTGCTCTGTGCACATGTGGCTGCAGTACACATCGGGTAATTAACCTGATGTATACTGTAGCAAGGAGAGCAAGGAGCCAGCGCTAAGCAGTGTGCGCGGCTCCCTGCTCTCTGCACTGCGACATGTAGCTGCAGTACACATCGGGTTAATTAACCCGATGTGTACTGTACCTAGGAGAGCAAGGAGCCAGCGCTAAGCGCGGCTCCCTGCTCTCTGCACATGTAGCACAGCGACATTATGATCGCTGCTGCGTCGCTGTGTTTGACAGCTAAGCAGCGATCATAACAGCGACTTACAAGGTCGCTGTTACGTCACAGAAAATGGTGACGTAACAGCGACGTCGTTGTCGCTGTCGCTTAGTGTGAACCCAGCTTAACTCAGCTACAGTACAAGTTTCAAAAGCAGCTTTTAAATTAGCAAATATCTAGGTTATTGTCCTTTTATCTGTGTTCAGCCAGGATTTAACCTCACACTCTGCTACCCCCATCAGCTTCCCCAGCAAGACAGACACTTTTTGCTTGTCAGTCATAGAGTATCTATCCAGGATATTGCACATCTTTTCTCTAAATTCAGATAGGGCAGTGATGGCGAACGTATGGCACGCGTGCCAGACTGGGCACGCAAAGCCATTTCTGTCGGCACGCGCGCTGTCGCCACATTCAGCCACCTTGAACTGCTGGTGTGATCGCGCCGGCAGTTCAAAGTTGTGTTTGAGCAGAAACATTTCTCCTCCCTCTGACATTCCCCCTCTCCTAGGCCGCAGGCCTGTTGCCTAGGAGACGGAGGAGCGTCCGAAAGTGACGCCGGCGGCTTGTGGCCACGCGGGAACTGACTGAGGACCCAGCAGCGCGCAGCGGTGGAGCGGGTGCTGGAAGGTGACTTTTTTGATAGTTTTTTTATTTTTAAGCTGTGTGCGTCTGTGCAAAGGTGTGGGGGGACAGTGCCTGCATGGGGCAAACAGAGCACGGGGCAAACAAATAGAGCACAGGGCATACAGAGCATGGGGCAAACAAACAGAGCACGGGGCAAACAAACAGAGCACGGGGCAAACAAACAAAGCACTGGGCAAACAGACAGAGCATGGGGGATACAGAGCACGGGGCAAACAGAGCACGGGGCAAACAAACAGAGCACGGGACAAACATGGAGAGCACGGGGCAAACAAACAGAGCACGGGGCAAACAGAGCACGGGGCAAACATGGAGAGCACTGGGCAAACATGGCTGCAAGGATGGGGGAAACATGCAAAGATGGAGAGAAACGTGCAAAGATGGAGAGAAACGTGCAAAGATGGGGAAACATGGCTGCAAGGATGGAGAAACAAGCAAGGATGGGGGAAACATGGCTGCAAGGATGGGGGAAACATGGCTGCAAGGATGGGGGAAACATGGCTGCAAGGATGGGGAAAACATGGCTGCAAAGATGAGGAAATATGCAAAGATGGGGGAAATATGACTGAAAGGATGGGGGAAATATGACTGAAAGGATGGGCGAAACATGACTGCAAGGATGGGGGGAAACATGACTACAAGGATGGGGGAAACATGACTGCAAGGATGGGGGGAAACATGACTCCAAGGATGGGGGGAAACATGACTGCAAGGATGGGGGAAACATGCAAGGATGTGCGGGAAACATGCCAGGATGGGGTACATTTAGCAGGAAGGGGAACATGCAAGGAAGGGGTACATTTACCAGGATGGAGGATACATTTACCAGGATGGGGGGATACACTTAGCAGGATGGAGGGAAACATGAAAGGATGGGGGTACATGAACATGCCAGGATGAGGAAACATGCTAGGATGGGGAACATTTAGCAGGAAGGGTGACATTTAACAGGATGGGGTACATTTACCAGGATGGGGTCATTTAACAGCATGGGGGAATATGACAGGATACATTTACAATGATGGGGTACATTTATCAGGATGGGGTACATTTACCAGAATGGAGGACATTTACCAGGAATGGGGTACATGCCGGGATGGGGTACATTTACCAGGATGGGGAATATGCCGGGATGGGGTACATTTACCAGGATGGGGCCATGATAGGGACAAATATACCAGAATGTAGGAAATATATATCAGGATGGGCGACATGTTTACCAGGAAGTGGCCCAGGAAGGGGACATAACTACACAATGAAAGGGGAGTAACTCGGACATGTTTATGGGATTTCAAGATATTTAAACTTGTAGATGTGGATTACGGGGTGAAATCTGATTGCATTCCATGCTAAAATCTCTGTCTAACATGCTGCAATTTTTTCCAGAAAGATCAATCCACCTGCTGTGTCTGGAAAGGGCAGTGGCAGTGGCTCAGCTTCAATGTGTGGTAAGCACGAGTGTGATGCCCCCTGCTAAAGAGAAGAGAAGACTGCAAAGGTAAGATTAAAATCAATTATTTACATAATAGGATTGGTTGTCACTTCGGAAAAAAAAATTGGTTTAGGGCTACAGTTTGGGCACTCGGCCTGCGAAAGGTTCGCCATGACTGAGCTAGGGTATTGGGTTCCCCAGCATATTGTGGTAACCATGCCACACCTGGGACATAAGGCAGAGCAAGTGGCATAATCGGGGCTACAGATTCAGGTGGTGCAGCTGCTCCAGTGGCATCAGCATCCCCTTGCGTCTCCATCCTCGCTGTGGCGCAGTTATGGCAGCCCAATTACAGTTCAACACAGTCAATACATGGCACACAGTACCGGTTGATTACGGGCACGGAGATCCTGTTCATGTTGTCAACTCTCAACTGTCAACTGTCTACCATCTTACTCCGCCTCCAGACCTGGATTTAAAGGGGACTTCACCTGAGCTTGGCTTGTAGAGCTCCCCCTCCAGGCTTGAAGTGGAAGTGTTTTTTGTGGGATTACCTGATGTGGAGATCCTTCCCTGACTTAGGCACAAGTATATTTGTGGCAACCAAACCCTGGGCTGCCACATAATACTTTCAGAGTTGATGTCAACTGTGAATTGACAGCTGTCATCAGGCCCAGGGGTTAGTAATGGATAAACAACATCTATCAGACACCCCCATTAAAAACCTGGCAAGTGTACAGTTAAAAAATCACACACACACACACACACATACATACATGCGCACACACACACACACACTGGAAAAAAAAAATTTGAATAAGCTTGTTCACCAATCTATTAATTAGAAAGAATTCCTCGAAGTTCAGATGTAATCCAATTGTGTAATGTTCCACAAGACCCATCGATTCTATGGAGCTTTGTTCAGAGAACTTTTTGAGAACATGGCTCCATAGGTCAATCTTGGTCAGCTGCAGGCACGGAATTTCTCATGCTTGTGAAAAATTCTGTGTCTACTACTGACTGGGAGTGACTTATGGAAGTTAAGCAGCAACTAAGTGAGAATTTTAAAAGATAACTTTTAGTGGTATATGTTAAAACCAACCACAAATATATAAAACCGTGGATGTACATCCAATAAGTGATGTGACAAAATCCGGAAAAGGATTCAATGAGATATTTTTAAGCCGATGTATATAACACTAGTGACTAGAGTTGAGCGCGGTTCGCGGTTCGTGGTTCTCCAGTTCGCGGCTCGAGTAATTTTGGGGGCTGTTCTAGATCGAACTAGAACTCGAGCTTTTTTGCAAAAGCTCGATAGTTCTAGATACGTTCGAGAACGGTTCTAGCAGCAAAAAACCCAGCTAATTCCTAGCTGGCTTTCCGCTGTAATAGTGTAAGTCACTCTGTGACTCACACTATTATGACATTTCAGTGTATAGTGTGCGGGAACAGCGCATTCAGATCACTGCTGTTTGGATAATGGCGATCGCCATTTTTTTTTTTTTTTTCCTTGTCTTCCTTCCTTAAGCGCACACGTGTAGTGGGGAGGGCCAGCATGTCAGCCAATCCCAGACACACACACAGCTAAGTGGACTTTTAGCCAGAGAAGCAACGGCATGTGTGATAGGATGTCCATGTCACATGTCCCTGCATTATAAAAACGAGTATCTGCCCGTCCGGACGCCATTATCTCTTCTGCGTCCTTGGTGTCAGACATCACTGGCGCAGCTCCTATCGCCGATACAGCTGTAGACGCTCCATACACAGCGCTGGACAGCTTAGGGATAGCACTTTCTATCAGTCCTTTTAAGGGCTCATACCGGCAGGGTCAGAGCCATAGGTGACAGGTCCTGAAAACAGAGTTTAACAGCTACACAAGATGACAGCGTCTGTGTAGCTAAGGTCAGGGATTTCCTCGCTGCATTTCCCCATTAGGAGGGATAGAAAGGCAGGCTTCCTTTCCTCTACCCAGAGACCCACAACCCTGGCACTGTACCCTCCTGTCCTCTGCACACTCAAACTCATTGTTACTAAGCCATTATACTAGCAAACACTGAGTGAACTTAGTGGCATCCTAAACGTGGCTATTGGACTTCTGTATAGTCCCAGTAGTGCACAGATATTTGCAGCACGTCTGCCTGCATTGCACACTCAAACTCATTATAACTAAGCCATTATACTAACAAACACTGAGTGAACTTAGTGGCATCCTAAACGTGGCTATTGGACTTCTGTATAGTCCCAGTAGTGCAAAGATATTTGCAGCACGTCTGCCTGCATTGCACACTCAAACTCATTATAACTAAGCCATTATACTAGCAATTTATGCTGCCAGTTTAAGGGCCGTAATTGCATTGTCAGGGATATTTATTCTTTATTATTCTGCTCTTAATAAAGCTAGACCACCGCTGCAATCTACACCACCTCTCAATTTTTACTAGCACATTTTCAGTGCACAATCTTGTCGCAATCAACATGAGTGGCAAAATGACAGATGCTGGTGGAAAGGGGAAGAGGCGTGGTGGAAAAGGAAAAAAAGGGTTTGTCCGTGGGGAAGGTGGCAAAGCTGCATTATCATCTGCTGAAGATAGACCATCTACCAGCAAAAGTAAGATGTCTACTACTTACCGTGGACAATCCGATGTGCTCCCTTTTTTACGGACACGAAAAACATTTTTTGATGATGGCCAAAAAATGAAAATGCTTGAATGGATCTCAAGTGGTCCAACAAGTGCCCTCTCAGCCACCTCAAGTACCGCATCCAAAAAACACCAGTCCTCTGAGTTGTCATCCCAATCAAACTTGCTTTCTCCCAGCTCTGAAGTCTCCATCAGCCCTGCAGAGTATGGTGGAACTGAGATGGCTGAGTCTGCAGAGCTGTTCTGTCACACTATAGCCTGGGAATCAGAAGTCTGCTCCCAAGCTACAGTGAGTACAGACCAGGAAATGGTCTGCAGTGATGCCCAGAACCTTTGTGACTCTGATTCAGGCCGTGAGGACCAAGTTTCTGAGCATAATGTTGACCCTTTGTCACAAACTGTAACACCTGTGGTTATAGACAATGAGGAACATACTGATGACGATGAGACGCAGATACCAGATTGGGATGACAACTTAAATATTCGGTCAGGGCAAGAAGAGGCTCGGTCTGAAGGGGAGGGGAGTGCAAACACAACAATTGATGATGAAGTTCTAGATCCCACCTACTGTCAACCCCCAGTCAGGCACTCGAGGAGGTCAACAGAGGCGGTGGAGGAGGATGCAACCGACGACAAAGTTACCTTGCGCCTTCCTGGACAGAGTCGGAGCACTGGTAGCACGTCTACAACTGCATCATCAGCCACCACTCTGCCTCTGATCACTAGTCGGGGGCGCTCAGCAGGTCGCATGCCCTCTAAGCCTTGCCTAGCCTGGTCCTTTTTTGACATAGAAAAAGATCGCCCAAATTATGTGATGTGTAAAATTTGTCGTGATTCTGTTAGTAGAGGTCAAAACCTGAGCAGTTTGACAACTTCTTCCATGAATCGTCACATGAATAAATATCATAGGTCCCAGTGGGAAGTTCACCGTGCTGCAATGCGGCCTAGCGGAGCGAACCATCCACGGCCTGCCCCTTCCAGTGCATCCGCGCGCTCTTCATCTTCTAGGACTGTGGGGACAGCTGTCACACCTGGTTTTCCACGCACAACTTCCACCACTGTAACCGCAACAGGCAGTTTGCTTGGTAGGTCGTCAGTTGGTTTGGAAGGGGAAACAAGTGAGTGTGTACAGCTCTCTCAGACATCGATAGCACCAACGTTGGATGAAGGCAACATCATGTCTCCGCCTGCACTTTCCTCACAAACCTGCATTTTTCCAGGGACACCCTACTCAACACCGTCTACACACAGCAGCCAGATCTCTGTCCCTCAGATGTGGTCAAATAAAAGGCCACTTCCTGCGACCCATGACAAAGCTAAGAGGTTGACTCTATCCCTCTGTAAGCTCTTGGCTACCGAAATGCTGCCTTTCCGCCTAGTGGACACACAGGATTTTAGAGACCTTATGTCTGTCGCTGTGCCCCAGTACCAGATGCCTAGTCGCCACTACTTCTCTAAGAAAGGTGTGCCTGCACTACACCAGCATGTCGCACACAACATCACCGCTTCCTTGAGAAACTCTGTGTGTGAACGGGTGCATTTCACCACCGATACTTGGACCAGTAAGCATGGACAGGGACATTACATGTCGCTGACTGGGCACTGGGTAACTATGGTGATAGATGGTGAAGGGTCTGCTGCACAAGTCTTGCCGTCCCCACGACTTGTGTGTCAATCCTCTGTCTGTCCAAGGTCCGCCACTGCTTCTGCTTCCTCCACCTCATCTGGGTCCTCCACCTCCGCCCCAAGCCTGCCTGGTCAGGCCACTAGCGTTCTCACTGCGCAGAAGGAATCACGCACCCCTCATTACTATGCTGGCAGCAGAGTGCAACGGCATCAGGCGGTCTTTAGCTTGACATGTCTTGGTAATAGCAGTCACACAGCTGAGGAGTTGTGGTCAGCTCTGCGGTCCGAGTTTAATAAATGGTTGTCTCCACTCAACCTGCAGCCTGGTAAGGCCATGTGCGACAATGCTGCAAACCTGGGTGCGGCCCTTCGCCTGGGCAAGGTGACACACGTGCCTTGTATGGCTCACGTGTTGAA
Source organism: Anomaloglossus baeobatrachus (assembly GCF_048569485.1). Lineage (NCBI taxonomy): Eukaryota > Metazoa > Chordata > Amphibia > Anura > Aromobatidae > Anomaloglossus > Anomaloglossus baeobatrachus. The sequence continues at coordinate 258,020,482 of NC_134353.1, read as the reverse complement.
CCTTGTTGTCCAGCAATTTTTAACACACTATCCCGGCCTAGATGGCCTTCTGACCAGGGCACGAAAACTGTCTGCTCACTTCCGCCGTTCAACCGCCGCAGCTGAGCGACTTGCATCGCTCCAGAAGTCTTTCGGCCTGCCGGTTCATCGCCTGAAATGCGATGTGCCGACACGCTGGAATTCGACTCTCCACATGTTACAGCAACTGTGGCAGCACCGCCAAGCCCTGGTGCAATACGTCATGATGTATAGCCTGGGCCAACGAGATGCAGAGGTGGGGCAGATCACCCTGATGGAGTGGTCTCAGATCAAGGACCTATGCACCCTTCTGCACAGTTTCGACATGGCGACGAATATGTTTAGCGCTGACAATGCCATTATCAGCATGACAATTCCAGTCATTTACATGCTGGAGCACACGCTAAACACTATTCGGAGTCAGGGGGTGGGACAACAGGAAGGGGAGGAACTACAGGAGGGTTCATATGCGCAAGGGACAACAACATCACCAAGGTCCAGACGTTCATCATCACCAACGCGGCAGGCATGGGACCATGGGGGACAGGGATGAACAAGGGCGCATAGTAGCAGGCGAAATGTTGAGGAAGGTGCAGGAGAACATGAAGAAATGGAGGACGAACTGTCCATGGACATGGAAGACTCAGCGGATGAGAGAGACCTTGGTCAAATTTCAGTTGAAAGAGGTTGGGGGGAGATGTCAGAGGAAGAAAGAACGGGTAGCACCTCTATGCCACAAACACAGCGTGGACTTGGTCCGCATGGCTGCGCAAGACACATGAGTGCCTTCTTGTTGCACTACCTCCAACATGACCCTCGTATTGTCAAAATTAGAAGTGATGATGACTACTGGCTTGCCACACTATTAGATCCCCGGTACAAGTCCAAATTTTGTGACATAATTCCAGCCATAGAAAGGGACGCACGTATGCAGGAGTATCAGCAGAAGCTGTTACTCGATCTTAGCTCGGCTTTTCCACCAAACAACCGTGCAGGTGCAGGGAGTGAATCTCCCAGTTGTAACTTGACAAACATGGGACGGTCTCGTCATCTTCAACAGTCTACCCATACCAGTAGCACGGTATCTGGTGCTGGTAACAGCAATTTTATGGAATCTTTTCATAATTTTTTTAGACCCTCCTTTGCAAGGCCACCAGAGACAACAAGTCTGACACATAGTCAACGGCTGGAGAGGATAATACAGGAGTATCTCCAAATGAACATCGATGCCATGACTTTGCAAATGGAGCCTTGCTCATTTTGGGCTTCAAATCTAGAAAAATGGCCAGAGCTCTCCAGTTACGCCTTGGAGATTTTGTCGTGTCCAGCTGCCAGCGTTGTCTCTGAACGTGTCTTCAGTGCTGCTGGGTGTGTGCTGACAGATAAGCGCACGCGTCTGTCCAGTGACAATGTGGACAGACTAACGTTCATCAAAATGAACAAGTCATGGATCCACCAGGAATTTACTACCCCTGTGTCATCCTGGGGAGAGTAAATGCTTGTGGATTTTGAATGTGCTTGATGCAAATCTAGCTGTGAAGTGTACAACTAGGGCACAAGTGCTGCCACTGAATGGGTGGGTGTGTGTGGGGCACAATTTTTGGAAAAAGGGACACTCCACTTGGAGTAACCCTTGCTTACATAGTTTTAAAAAATGATCCAAGATGCATACAGCTGGGATCAGGAAAGACTTTGCTACCTACCCCGGTGTCATCCTGGGGACGGTTAAGTATGGCGTATTTTTGAATGTGCTTGATGCAAATCTAGCTGTGAAGTGTACAACTAGGGCACAAGTGCTGCCACTGAATGGGTGGGTGTGTGATGTGACACAATTTTTGGAAAAAAAGGGAGACTCCGCTTGGAGTAAGCCTTGCTTGCTGTGTTTTTTAAAAATGATCCAAGATGAACAGAGCTGGGAACAGGAAAGACTTTGCTACCTACCCCGGTGTCATCCTGGGGACGGTTAAGTATGGCGTATTTTTGAATGTGCTTGATGCAAATCTAGCTGTGAAGTGTACAACTAGGGCACAAGTGCTGCCACTGAATGGGTGGGTGTGTGTGGGGCACAATTTTTGGAAAAAAAGGGAGACTCCGCTTGGAGTAACCCTTGCTTGCTGTGTTTTTAAAAATGATCCAAGATGAACAGAGCTGGGATCAGGAAAGACTTTGCTACCTACCCCGGTGTCATCCTGGGGACGGTTAAGTATGGCATATTTTTGAATGTGCTTGATGCAAATCTAGCTGTGAAATGTACAACTAGGGCACAAGTGCTGCCACTGAATGGGTGTGTGTGTGTGGGGCACAATTTTTGGAAAAAAAGGGAGACTCCGCTTAGAGTAACCCTTGCTTGCTGTGTTTTTAAAAATGATCCAAGATGAACAGAGCTGGGATCAGGAAAGACTTTGCTACCTACCCCGGTGTCATCCTGGGGACGGTTAAGTATGGCGTATTTTTGAATGTGCTTGATGCAAATTTAGCTGTGAAGTGTACAACTAGGGCACAAGTGCTGCCACTGAATGGGTGGGTGTGTGTGGGGCACAATTTTTGGAAAAAAAGGGAGACTCCACTTGGAGTAACCCTTGCTTGCTGTGTTTTTAAAAATGATCCAAGATGAACAGAGCTGGGATCAGGAAAGACTTTGCTACCTACCCCGGTGTCATCCTGGGGACGGTTAAGTATGGCATATTTTTGAATGTGCTTGATGCAAATCTAGCTGTGAAGTGTACAACTAGGGCACAAGTGCTGCCACTGAATGGGTGGGTGTGTGTGGCGCACAATTTTTGGAAAAAAAGGGAGACTCCGCTTGGAGTAACCCTTGCTTGCTGTGTTTTTAAAAATGATCCAAGATGAACAGAGCTGGGATCAGGCAAGACTTTGCTACCTACCCCGGTGTCATCCTGGGGACGGTTAAGTATGGCGTATTTTTGAATGTGCTTGATGCAAATTTAGCTGTGAAGTGTACAACTAGGGCACAAGTGCTGCCACTGATGGGGTGTCAGTGTGGCCCAATTTTTGGAAAAAAGGGAGACTCCGCTTGGAGTAACCCTTACTTACATTGTTTTTAAAAATGATCCAAGATGAACAGAGCTGGGATCAGGAAAGACTTTGCTACCTACCCCGGTGTCATCCTGGGGACGGTTAAGTATGGCGTATTTTTGAATGTGCTTGATGCAAATCTAGCTGTGAAGTGTACAACTGGGGCACAAGTGCTGCCACTGAAGGGGTGTCTGTGTGGCCCAATTTTTGGAAAAAAGGGAGACTCCGCTTGGAGTCACCTTGCGGTGTTTTACATGATTTTAGAAGGGCATGCCATGCCTATATCTGTGTCTCGTCCTCTTTTTCCTCATAACGCTGTTTTGTTTTCACATGAGTATATGTCCTTGTCACTTTCCCATGTGTTTGTGTTGTGTTGTGAGTTGTTTGTCACCTTTTGGACACCTTTGAGGGTGTTTTTTAGGTGTTTTTATGTGTTTGTGATTGCCTGCCATTGTTTCCTATGCAGTTCGAGTTCGGTTCGTCGAACGTTCGACGAACCGAACTCGAACGGGAGCTCCGTTCGGCGAACCGACCTCGAGCCGAACCGCGACCGGTTCGCTCATCTCTACTAGTGACCCGCGAATGTGGTCTCAAGGGTCACTCGTCACCGGGCCGTTGTCGATTCGGATTGTCGCGGCAGCCAGGCCCAGTTCCGTGACCCCGGTGGTGTTAATAAATGGGGGGATGATTATGGGGATAGTAGTTCTTTGTGACTCCAGCTGTGGTGTGCGGCTATAATATGTGAGCCGCCGCTGCAAAGGGTTTCCACTGAGGGACGGTGGTAGTGCAGCTAGGTTAATACAGCTCTCAACAGGCAGAGCTCGGGCCCACAGGGAGGTTGGGAGTAGTAGTCCACTCCGGCTGCTGCGTAGCTAAGGCGTTGGAAGGAAGACATGGCACAGGGGGTTGCAGTTAAAGTTCTTTACTCACTGAGATGTCACCGCCTTTGGACTGCCGAACTCCGCTGTCATGGGCTCCAGCCGGTCCCGGTTTGTTCGGAGGTCAGAACGGAGGTCAGAACTGGTGTTTCTTTCAGTGAGTCCTTCCTCCCTGCGTTGTATTGTGTGAGTCCCTGTGGCTTGAAGCTATGCTGGGACCCGAGTCCTGGGAATGGTTCCATTCCCGTCCCGTATAGCAGGCAGCGGGAGTTCGTGGATGGGGCCGCCAAATGGTCATGACTCCTGGCTCTATATGCTGCTGTGCCCCTGTGGTGGCTGAAGCCTCAGAGGCGCCACACTAGTATGTGCAGACAACAATGTTACACCCAGAGGCTTAGAGAGGGGGCAAAACGTCTGAGTTGTCCTTAACCAGGTAACCATATTTACAACTATGGTGTTGCACCCTAAGAACTTGTGCAGACGACCATATTTTTAGTTCCAGTACGATCCGACAAAACATTTTATCACACTCGGACCAATGTTATCCAAAGATGCAGTGTACATGTTTGATTTTGTTGCAACATCTGATCCCTGCACTCCCTAACATCCCCAGACGGGTCATCCTCCTCGTGCGCCATCATATGCCTAGGCCATTGCTGGCCTTGAACTCAGCCTGGCTAGTGTGAGGGCCAGCAAGATGCTAGTCTCTCCACTACAATAAAACAACAGGTAAGATGAACAGGTGGGGAAAGACACAACAAATATCAATCCACAGCTTCTTAGCTACAACAGAAGCGAACACTTAAGCTTCTCAAGAGACAGGCTCCTTTAAAGTGGACAGTGTACAATAAACTATAGTCATCAAAGGGAGGAGTGAGGAGTGGATATTTATAGCAGAAGGGAGTGCTATTAGATGACATCAGGATAGAAAGGAACCTTAACCCCTTCAGCACCGAAAGGAATTATATAGGCTTCAACTCGGTGAATGACGAGCAGGCACTAAAGAGAATCTGCGATCAACTATACACTGTGATCTTCCGATCCCAGATTCCCCTGGGATCATATCAGGCTGTGACACATTCATGACATTAAATTATTTAATTTTTTCAAATTAAGTAAAAATATGTCCAACTTGTACCTTTTGATCTGTGTTCTATGTTTTGTGGTGAATAAACTATGGCTATAGGAGATTACCCAGCCACTGCATTCTTGTCATCTTCACATTTTACACAGCGTCACAACCATTTTGGAATTGTGGTTGTATTATAACCGGTGATTGTCACTACCAGCCAAATTGTTACACGTAAATGTTTTTACTTTCATTAATTTCTATTGAGGTAACGTTTTAGCAGAATTTATGTAGATCAATAAAAATAGCCTTATACATATAATAAGTGCACTATCCATCTTATGCTATGGGATCATTAATCAATCATTGTGATGTGTGAAAAGGCCATTATACTATTGGTCCAATTGATTTCTCAGATTATCACCTTCACATTCAACAGTCTAGATCTTTATCACCTGTAATCTAAACAAATTCAACATGACACGTCTGGTATATTCTTCTCACGCCTAAACCCACTGTTTTCAAATTAATTCATTCTTTGTAACTCTAAAACATAGAGGTTATGGGGGTTATTTTGAAAACCATCTAGTTGGAGAAATACTTAGTAAAACGTCAAAATTAAATATCAAAGGTTTAGAAGTATAACATAAAACTCAAGTGAACGCTTCCATATCCTAGTCCCAACACAAAAATATATTTAGAATATAAATATGAATCTTTTTCAGTTTTGCTTCCCATTTCAGCCACCAGATCCTTCAATTTACTGTTTTTTTTTAGTATTGCAGTGTTTACAGTGGCGTAACTAGAGTTTGATGGGCCCCGATGCAAAGTTTGGAGCTGGGCCCCCCTTAACCGTACACCGACAGTGTATGGGATAATGACGCTGACAATCGTGACACTGGATAGTGTCACTGACACTTGCCTCTTTCCCTCAACACTGTTTCCCATTATTTAAAATACCTTTCATCAGCACCCAGAATTCCTATGTTCTGATATTCATCTTGTCTTCAGCATGCACCTTCCCCATGCTCTGCTATACATCTTTCCCTCAGCACTCAGATTTCTCATGATAGAGCATGGGAAAGCTGGGTACTGAGGGAAATATATATATAGCATAGCATGGGAAAGCTGGGTGCTGAGGGAAAAAGCCTCTTTCCCTCAGCACAAAACTTTCCCATGCCCTGCTTTTATCTTTGTCCCCCCTTGTATATAGCTCTCCAAATACTATAATGGCCCCCACATAGCCTTCCATATAGTATAATGGGTCCCACATAACCCTTCATATATTAGAATGCACCCCCGTAGTCCTCCATGTAGTATAATGCACCCCCATAACCCTCCAATTATTATAATGAACCTCACATAGTCCTCAATATATTATACTGCACCCCATAGTCGTCCATATTATATTATGTAGCCCCCATACCATTGATGCAGCCCCATAGTCCTCCATGTTTTATAATGCAGCCCTATAGTCCTTCATATTATTTTATGCAGCCCCGATACCATTTAATGCATCCCATAGCCCTCAATGTACTATAATGCACCCCCATAGCCTATCTTTAAGGTGTCCTTCATATTGTATTATGCAGTCCCCATACCATTTAATGCACCCCCATAGTCCTTCATGTATTATAATGCACTCCCATAGTTCATGTATAATTGTCCTTAATATTGTATTATGCAGTCCCCATACCATTTAATGCACCCCCATAGTCCTTCATGTATTATAATGCACTCCCATAGTTCATGTATAATTGTCCTTAATATTGTATTATGCAGTCCCCATATCATTTAATGCACCCCCATAGGCCTCTGGCCACTGTGTACTTGTTGATTGAAAAAAATAAATAAACAAGTCCTCACCTCTGCTCATTTCCCTGCTGCTCCAGTCAGAGTCCCGCGTTCTGTTGTCTCAGCTTAGCAGCGTGCAGTATTGGTGTCACCATGCTCGGCTGCATAAAGATGTTGAGTGCAGACACAGGGGGAGAATGATGCAGAATGGAGCTGAGTGCTCAACTTCATCCTTGATAATGACTTTGTGCGATGACTGGGAAGGGTCCATGGGCGAGGGGTGCCTGGTTACCGCCGCCAGCACAGGGCTAACCTGATTCTCGGGCCCCATAGCGGCCTAATGATTTGCCACTGAACAGCGCAGCTCCTCTCTCACAGAGAGGAGCTGGCTGCTTCTCTGCAGGGTGGGCACCGGGCCCCTAACCCTGTCAGGCCCGGTTGGAGTCGCGACCTCTGCGACCGATATTGTTATGCCCCTGGCAGTGTATAAGAAATGTAACACCCTCTTTGGTAAGGATTTTTAGAAGCACCAGTATGGAAGACACAGGGGCCTTCAGTAAGCCACTGGCTGCCATGACAATATCATCACCACCATTGTGGAGTGGGCGGGGCCATAGGATGAAAGACGTAATAAGGTCAATTTATGGGCTTATATTCCAGCAATTGATGCTAGCTCCAATCAGTAATGGTACAAACAGGCCCAGGATATATGGAGTGTGCTGAGCTGGAGAGTAAGGCGGGCTTTGCACACTACAACATCGCAGGTGCGATGTGGGTGGGGTCAAATCGAAAGTGACGCACATCCGGTGTCGCAGTCGATATTGTAGTGTGCAAATCCTTTTTGATACGATTAACGAGCGCAAAAGTGTCTTTATCGTATCATCAGTGTAGGGTCCGACATTTCCATAATGTCGGAGCAGCGACAGGTACGATGTTGTTCCTTGCTCCTGCGGCAGCACACATCGCTGTGTGTGAAGCCGCAGGAGCGAGGAACATCTCCTGCCTGCGTCCCAGCTGCAATGCGGTAAGAAGGAGGTGGGCGGGATGTTTATGACTCGCCCACCCCAGGGCTATGGGACACCCGGTGCCGGGCCGGACTAGTCCGGGGGTCATCAGTGGTGGCGGGGACCGACTCCGTACCCTGGTGGGGTCAATTAATATGGCTGGTGACTTGGGGTGAATAAAGTTTATATTTGTCGTGACGCCACCTGTGGTTTGCGGCTATTAAGCCGCCGCTGCTGTAGGAGGCCTCCGGGGTGATGGAATGGCAGCAATGGTGGTACTGCTCCCCACAGGTGGAGCGGTTCCCCGGGGACACTGTTGGTGCCCGTGAAAGTCTATGGTGTAAGGTGTAGTGCAGGGCCGACAGGCGGTGAAAGGACCGGACACAAACAACAGTCTCTTTACCTTCTCCTCTTTTACTTTGCAAACGGTTAGTCCTGGGAGACCGTTACAGGTGGTAGAGGGCTCCGGCCGGCCTGGAAGTAACTGAGGTATCTTTTTGGCCAGATGAGTATGAGGCCTACTCCTGTTCTTTCCTTACTGTTATAGGACCCTGCTCTCTGGATTGGCAATGGCCCTCTTGCTGCTGGGACTGGTGGTTCGTCCCTTTTTCTGTGTGGTAGGCTGCGCAGGCCCTCTCTGGTGCTTCTCTGCTGGAGTCCACACCAGGCCCTTGGGATGCAGCTGTACCTTCAGATTGCTTCTGGGCCAGGGGGCTTGCAGCTCTCCTGCTCTCCGGATTCGGCTACCAGGGAAGGATTTTACACCCTGGCAACCACAGACTCCAATGTCCGAGTCTCTTCTGTGCCTCTCTGCTCCTCCTGCTTCACTGGGCCAAGCTACTCCAGCTCCAGGCCCCAGTCCGCAGGACAGCACTACTCTGCGTCTGCTCTCTCAGCTTTCTCTCTACAGACTGAACACTAACTCCTCCCTCAGGTCAGACTTAAGGAATGCTCCCTGGAACTCCAAGTTCAGAGCTCCCCCTGCTGGCCTGAGGGAGAAACTGCGTTGGATGTTGAACTTACTGGCCATTAGACCTCCCAATTACCTCCAGGCTCAGCATTAACCCTTTGGAGGGGCAATGCTGTTGTGGCGACCAGGTCCTGGGGCGCCACACTCCCCCTTAGTTAAACTCAGTTATCCCGGACTGAAGAAAACAAAACAAGACATAACATGTTACAACCTTAAACAACTATGAGAGTCCAGTGTGGCTCCCTGCTGGGTGTCCATTACACTGCTCCATGGGAGACCCGCCGCGATAAAACCCCCAACGTAGGCTCTGGGCGTGCGTCAGAGCATTGATGACCCCACTCTATGCACGCCGGACGGGTTTTTTTCAGGGGTGTTGAGCACACTGGTGCTAACTATGTATAATTAGAGTGTTGGCCACCCATAGTCCAGTGGCCCAATTGTCCATTTACTCAATCATTTAAATAAAAAAAAACATTTTATACACAACATTACAGACATTTTAAATAACTATTTACATTCTAATAAGTACTCTTTCTTTTTACTCTCTATACCTTGGAGGGGGCCGTCCCCGAGTGCTACGTTGGGACCTGCGTAGCTCTGGTGTTTGTCCCTGACTATTTGGAGCGTCTGCTACCTCAGCACTATGGGTAGGTCTAACCCTGATAGGTATGCGTGATGATTGCCTACGTGGTCTGAGATTTGCCAAGGGTACGACAGGTTCACCACTGACAGGGGGTTGATTCTCCTGTTCCACTGCTGGCGTGTCATCTTGTGTTGGGGCGGACAGTTCCTTAGGTGGATCTGGGACCTCTTCTGTCTCTGGCTCGACCAACTGCGGGAATGTCAAGACTGGTACCACTATGGCATTATTTATTCGGGTCCAAGTTTTGGGGAATTTTCCAAGGATTGTTTGTATCATCTCTTCCTCTTTTTCTTGAATTTGGGGACTTTCTTGTACTTCTTCCACTTCTTTTTGGATTTTGCACCGCTCAGGGCACGCTTTCAGGCGGTCTCTAGAAACTGTTTGATAGGTCTTGCCTTCATCTTTGCTTATGAGGCATACCTTACTATTGTCAAAGTTGGAGGGAATAATGGTGTAGGGTTCATTCTCCCACTGATCATCTAATTTATGCGCCCTCCACTTTTTCTTGAGAACCTGTTCTCCAGGTGCTAAGGGAGTTGCTGGGGCTGTTTGATTGTAGTTCTGTTCTTGTCTCGTTCTTGCTTGGGACAGGCTCTTTTCTACGCATTCCTGGACTTTGCGGTACTGCTGTTGTCGCTCTGTATCCCAGTCTTCTATCTCTTAAACCGCTTCAGGTGACAGTTCCCATCTCAAAGTCTACAGGTAACTTGCCAGGTCTTGCTCGCATCAGGTAAGCAGGGCTGCAGTTGGTCGAATTTACTGGGATATGGTTATACAGGTCTACCAGATCTGGTAACTTCTCTGGCCATTGGTTCCTCTCTTCCAGAGGTAGAGTCTTGAGCATATCAATAACCACATGGTTTATCTTCTCGCACAATCCATTGGTTTGGGGGTGGTACGGTGTTGTTCTGATTTTCTTACAGCCGTACATGTTACAGAACTCTTGAAACACTTCTGCCTCGAATGCAGGACCTTGATCAGTCAGTACCCTTTCCGGATAACCGTGAGGTCGACAAAAGTATGCCTGAAATGCTCTAGCTGCTGTTTTGGCTGTCTGGTCTTTCACCGGCACTACTACCAGGAAACAAGAGTAATGGTCCACAATGGTGAGGGCGTACACATAGCCTGACCGGCTTGGTGTTAACTTCACGTGGTCCAGGGCCACCAACTCCAGGGGCTGCTTCGTGACAATTGGCTGTAGGGGAGACCTCTGGCTGGCATCATCCTTCCGCCTCAGGTTACACGGACCACAGTCTCGGCACCACTTCTCGACTGTCTTTCTCATGTGCACCCAGTAGAACCGATCGCGTAGTAGGGTCTCCAACTTCTTCCACCCGAAGTGTCCTGCTTTATCATGGTAAGCTGCTAGGACCATTGGAGCATCCCTCTGTGGGACCACTATCTGCCAGATGAGTTCATTCGTTCGCCAGTTGACATAACTCTTGCATAGCTTGTCTTGGTAGGTGAACAGTCGTCCCCTCTCCTTCCACAGCTGCTGGGCTTCTTGTGGAGCGTCTGGACCGAGATGGGTCTCAGCTTGTGCTAGCTTTTCTTTGACCAATCGCACGGCCGGGTCACCGTTCTGGGTCTCTTCCCAATTATGGTGGAGTAATGGGTTGACCGAAACCTCGTGCTGGCTCGAGCGCTTCTCTCCTACAGCATGCTCACACTAGGAAACACCTTGGTGATGGAAAGCCGGTAACTCTATCTCTTCGAGTTCATCCAGGTCTTCTCCAGACTCGGGTAAGTGAGGCTTTCTGGACAGCGCATCAGCATTGTTATTCTTCTTGCCAGCCCGGTACTTGATGGTAAAGTCAAAGTTAGACAGCCGGGCCATCCATCGCTGCTCCAACGCACCTAGCTTGGCTGTTGCCAGATGTGTCAACGGATTGTTGTCCGTGAAGATGGTGAACTTGGCCGACGCCAGATAGTGCTTGAAGCGTTCAGTCACTGCCCAAACAATAGCGAGGAACTCCAGCTTGAAGGAACTGTAGTTTTCTAGATTCCTTTCTGTGGGACGAAGCTTCCTACTGGCGTAAGCTATCACCTTCTCTCTGCCTCCCTGCACCTGGGACAGAACTGCTCCCAGTCTCACGTTGCTGGCGTCTGTGTACAGTACAAACGGCTGGCTGTAGTCAGGGTAGGCCAGAATTTCTTCTCCCGTGAGAGCCCCTTTCAGCCGGACAAAAGATGTTTCTATTTGGCTGTTCCATTCAAATGGAGGGCATTGCTTCTTAGCCTTCTTTGGCTGGCCCACCAGGAGATCTTGAAGAGGCGCTGCTATCTTGGTGAAACCATCAATGAACCTTCGGTAGTAGCCCACCAGCCCAAGGAACTGCCGCACCTCCTTTACCGTGGTGGGTCTTGGCCAGTCCTTGATTACGGTGACTTTCTCCGGATCAGGTGCCACACCTTCTGCGCTGACCACATGACCCAGGTACTGTACCTTTGTCTTCAAGAGGTGACATTTGGACGGCTTTATCTTCAGGCCATACTCCGACAAGGACTCAAACACTTCTGCTAAGTGCCTCATGTGGTCTTCGTAGGTCTTGGAGTAGACTATGACATCATCCAGGTACAATAGCACGGTTTCAAAGTTGTGATGGCCCAAGCAGCACTCTATCAATCTCTGAAATGTCCCTGGGGCGTTGCAGAGCTCGAACGGCATACAATTGAACTCGCAGAGACCCATTGGTGTCGTGAACGCAGTCTTCTCCTTGTCCGCCTCTGCCACGGGAACCTGCCAATACCCACTGGTGGGATCCAGGGTGGAGAAATAATTAGCTGATTTTAAGGCTGTTAGTGACTCTTCTATTCTGGGTAGTGGATAAGCATCTTTATGTGTAATGCGGTTAATTTGTCTGTAATCTACGCACATTCTCATTGTACCATCTTTTTTCTTTATGAGCACTAGTGGAGCTGCCCAAGAGCTACAACTATCTCTGATAACCCCAGCCTCCTTCATTTCCCGTAACATTTCTTTGGCACGCTGATACTGTGCTGGGGGTACAGGGCGGTATCTCTCTTTAATGGGATGATCACCCATGGGGATTTGATGTTTAACCCCTTTTACCTGCCCAAATCTAGGGGGTGTTTGCTGAAGACCCGCTCGTACTCCTGTACCACCTGGTAAACCCCATGCTTTTGGTGTGAGGGGGTGGAGTCGGTGCCCACATGTAATTTTTGGCACCAGTCTTCCAGCTGTCCCTTGGAGCCATTGTCTTCCACCTGGTCGGACGGGATCAAGGGTTCCCCTGCTTTGATGGTATTGTTACTGACAGTGTACAGTTTTGCTACAGTGGCGTACCGGGGCAATTTGGCTTCCTCCTCCCCACAATTCAGGACACGGACGGGCACTCTTCCCTTGCGGATGTCTGCTACCCCTCTGGCTATCAGGACTCCAGGCCTGCTGTCTGAATACACCGGTTCTACCAAGGCCTGGTAATCTTGGCCCTTGAGGCCTATTGCTGCCCGACACCATATCAACATTTCACTTCTTGGGGGTATTGCAATGGGGAGGGGGTCACTTACCCTCACACTGCCAATTTCTCCTCCGGCCAGCTCTACCTGCTGCCTCCTCATCAGGGCTCGGATTTCCCTCTGTAGGGCACACTGCTGCCCGGAGCTGGCAGTTTCAGACGCCTGCTGCAACAAAATTATCACTTCGGCAATACAATTTTCCATCACATTTGTACCAATGGTTAGCAGTGGATTAGATTCTTTGCGATCAATATCTACAATTATCATCCTCTGACACGGCAATTCTACCCGCCCCACTTTAATGGTTACTTCCTTATACCCAATTTGAGGCAAGGGCTGACCATTACTGGCCACAATTGTTAAATCATCATCTGGGCCATGGTCAATGTCTGAATCAGCCCAATATCTTTTGTACAGTTTATAAGGGATGGTTGTTACCTGGGACCCCGTATCCAGGAGGGCATTCAAAGGGATCCCATCCAGCACAATAGGAAGGACCGGGCGTCCTCCCACATACTTGCTGCGACTGGGGGTTGAGCCGGGCTTCCTTACACCTGGGGGTTGGCTCCTGGCCCCAGGTTCGGCCCATTTAAAGGACAGTGTCTTGCAATATGGCCCGCCTGGCTGCAGCGGCGGCAGATCGATTGTCCCGTTGAATTATATCGGTCTGTGTCTTTTCCTCGGGTCGGCGGAATCCTCCTCTGTCGCATCCATGGGACGTCATCTGGGCTGGAGGCCAGCTCGATTCTTGCAGGCGATGGGGTCACTTGTAGAGACTGCACGGTCTTGGCAAGGTTGTCTGAGCTCTGCAGCGGGATTCTTATCCAGCGACTGCGCCTCAGCCCCCGCAGCGGCTCGTGTTGCAGGCACCAACCCCTGGGTACGTGATAGCAAGAGGCCGGAGGGGTACTGGGTCATTCGGTGTAGATTCTCTCAGTACCCGGATGGCCTGGTCCTTAAACTTTGCAAAGTCCAGAGCAGGGTTCTGCAGGACCATGATACGCAGCTGTGTCCTGTGGGCATCTGACAGGAGGCCTTATATGAACTGCTCAGTTAGGAGTTTGTCTTCTTCACGTACACTCTCTGGGTCCACCTGTTTAATTGCTCTCAGGGCCTCTTGCAGGTGTAAGGCATAGTCCCGTATGCTGTCTGTGGCCCGTTGTTTGTACCCGAAGAATCTCATTTTTATTTCTGCTGCGGTGCGGGTGTCGAAAGTACTCTTTAACTTGGCCAGAATCTGGGTTGCTGTCCCTTTATCTGTATCAGGCCAGGACTTCACTTCACGCTGGGCCGCGACGGCTAGCTGCCCCATTAATATGCCCACCTTCTGGCTCTCAGTCAGAGGATACACTCTAAACAAGCTGTGCAGCCTTTCTCTGAAGTCGCTCAGGGTATGTGACTCCCTGGAGTACTGCGGAAGCTATTCTGCTCCCGGGATGTACGGCATTGTGATCGGCATTACCAGCGCTACAGCAGGGGCTGGGGCGACGGCGACTGGGATTACATTGGCCGGTGCTGCTGCGTCTTGAGCTATCACAGCCACCTGTTCTCCCTCTGAATCGGACATCTTCCTCCCCCTTAGTGAACCTTACCAGGCTCCGCTTTCTTTTCAAATTCCCTTCTGGGTCGCGCAGGGTTAACGGCGCTCTGCTCTGATGGCGCGCTCCCTTCGCGCTCTTTTTCGGACACGCCCCCCTTCTTCCTGCGCTCAGCGAGGCTAATGGCGGCGGCAGTTTTCAAACAGTAACACAGTCTTTTAAGCACAGTTTCTGCAGGCGCACAGTACCCGGTGGGACCGGGCACGAAATCCTGTTCGTGACGGCAAAGTTTACTCGCCCACCCCAGGGCTATGGGACACCCGGTGCCGGGCCGGACTAGTCCGGGGGTCGTCAGTGGTGGCGGGGACTGACTCCGTACCCTGGTGGGGTCAATTAATATGGCTGGTGACTTGGGGTGAATAAAGTTTATATTTGTCGTGACGCCACCTGTGGTTTGCGGCTACAGGTAACTTGCCAGGTCTTGCTCGCATCAGGTAAGCAGGGCTGCATTTGGTCGAATTTTCTGGGATATGGTTATACAGGTCTACCAGATCTGGTAACTTCTCTGGCCATTGGTTCCTCTCTTCCAGAGGTAGAGTCTTGAGCATATCAATAACCACATGGTTTATCTTCTCGCACAATCCATTGGTTTGGGGGTGGTACGGTGTTGTTCTGATTTTCTTACAGCCGTACATGTTACAGAACTCTTGAAACACTTCTGCCTCGAATGCAGGACCTTGATCAGTCAGTACCCTTTCCGGATAACCGTGAGGTCGACAAAAGTATGCCTGAAATGCTCTAGCTGCTGTTTTGGCTGTCTGGTCTTTCACCGGCACTACTACCAGGAAACAAGAGTAATGGTCCACACTGGTGAGGGCGTACACATAGCCTGACCGGCTTGGTGTTAACTTCACGTGGTCCAGGGCCACGAACTCCAGGGCTGCTTCGTGACAATTGGCTGTAGGGGAGACCTCTGGCTGGCATCATCCTTCCGCCTCAGGTTACACGGACCACAGTCTCGGCACCACTTCTCGACTGTCTTTCTCATGTGCACCCAGTAGAACCGATCGCGGAGTAGGGTCTCCAACTTCTTCCACCCGAAGTGTCCTGCTTTATCATGGTAAGCTGCTAGGACCATTGGAGCATCCCTCTGTGGGACCACTATCTGCCAGACGAGTTCATTCGTTCGCCAGTTGACATAACTCTTGCATAGCTTGTCTTGGTAGGTGAACAGTCGTCCCCTCTCCTTCCACAGCTGCTGGGCTTCTTGTGGAGCGTCTGGACCGAGATGGGTCTCAGCTTGTGCTAGCTTTTCTTTGACCAATCGCACGGCCGGGTCACCGTTCTGGGTCTCTTCCCAATTATGGTGGAGTAATGGGTTGACCGAGACCTCGTGCTGGCTCGAGCGCTTCTCTCCTACAGCATGCTCACACTAGGAAACACCTTGGTGATGGAAAGCCGGTAACTCTATCTCTTCGAGTTCATCCAGGTCTTCTCCAGACTCGGGTAAGTGAGGCATTCTGGACAGCGCATCAGCATTGTTATTCTTCTTGCCAGCCCGGTACTTGATGGTAAAGTCAAAGTTAGACAGCCGGGCCATCCATCGCTGCTCCAACGCACCTAGCTTGGCTGTTGCCAGATGTGTCAACGGATTGTTGTCCGTGAAGATGGTGAACTTGGCCGACGCCAGATAGTGCTTGAAGCGTTCAGTCACTGCCCAAACAATAGCGAGGAACTCCAGCTTGAAGGAACTGTAGTTTTCTAGATTCCTTTCTGTGGGACGAAGCTTCCTACTGGCGTAAGCTATCACCTTCTCTCTGCCTCCCTGCACCTGGGACAGAACTGCTCCCAGTCTCACGTTGCTGGCGTCTGTGTACAGTACAAACGGCTGGCTGTAGTCAGGGTAGGCCAGAATTTCTTCTCCCGTGAGAGCCCCTTTCAGCCGGACAAAAGATGTTTCTATTTGGCTGTTCCATTCAAATGGAGGGCATTGCTTCTTAGCCTTCTTTGGCTGGCCCACCAGGAGATCTTGAAGAGGCGCTGCTATCTTGGTGAAACCATCAATGAACCTTCGGTAGTAGCCCACCAGCCCAAGGAACTGCCGCACCTCCTTTACCGTGGTGGGTCTTGGCCAGTCCTTGATTACGGTGACTTTCTCCGGATCAGGTGCCACACCTTCTGCGCTGACCACATGACCCAGGTACTGTACCTTTGTCTTCAAGAGGTGACATTTGGACGGCTTTATCTTCAGGCCATACTCCAACAAGGACTCAAACACTTCTGCTAAGTGCCTCAAGTGGTCTTCGTAGGTCTTGGAGTAGACTATGACATCATCCAGGTACAATAGCACGGTTTCAAAGTTGTGATGGCCCAAGCAGCAATCCATCAATCTCTGAAATGTCCCTGGGGCGTTGCAGAGCTCGAACGGCATACAATTGAACTCGCAGAGACCCATTGGTGTCGTGAACGCAGTCTTCTCCTTGTCTGCCTCTGCCACGGGAACCTGCCAATACCCACTGGTGAGATCCAGGGTGGAGAAATAATTAGCTGATTTTAAGGCTGTTAGTGACTCTTCTATTCTGGGTAGTGGATAAGCATCTTTATGTGTAATGCGGTTAATTTGTCTGTAATCTACGCACATTCTCATTGTACCATCTTTTTTCTTTATGAGCACTAGTGGAGCTGCCCAAGAGCTACAACTATCTCTGATAACCCCAGCCTCCTTCATTTCCCGTAACATTTCTTTGGCACGCTGATACTGTGCTGGGGGTAGAGGGCGGTATCTCTCTTTAATGGGATGATGATCACCCGTGGGGATTTGATGTTTAACCCCTTTTACCTGCCCAAAATCTAGGGGGTGTTTGCTGAAGACCCGCTCGTACTCCTGTACCACCTGGTAAACCCCATGCTTTTGGTGTGAGGGGGTGGAGTCGGTGCCCACATGTAATTTGTGGCACCAGTCTTCCAGCTGTCCCTTGGAGCCATTGTCTTCCACCTGGTCGGACGGGATCTAGGGTTCCCCTGCTTTGATGGTATTGTTACTGACAGTGTACAGTTTTGCTACAGTGGCGTACCGGGGCAATTTGGCTTCCTCCTCCCCACAATTCAGGACACGGACGGGCACTCTTCCCTTGCGGATGTCTGCTACCCCTCTGGCTATCAGGACTCCAGGCCTGCTGTCTGAATACACCGGTTCTACCAAGGCCTGGTAATCTTGGCCCTTGAGGCCTATTGCTGCCCGACACCATATCAACATTTCACTTCTTGGGGGTATTGCAATGGGGAGGGGGTCACTTACCCTCACACTGCCAATTTCTCCTCCGGCCAGCTCTACCTGCTGCCTCCTCATCAGGGCTCGGATTTCCCTCTGTAGGGCACGCTGCTGCCCGGAGCTGGCAGTTTCAGACGCCTGCTGCAACAAAATTATCACTTCGGTAATACAATTTTCCATCACATTTGTACCAATGGTTAGCAGTGGGTTAGATTCTTTGCGATCAATATCTACAATTATCATCCTCTGACATGGCAATTTTACCCGCCCCACTTTAATGGTTACTTCCTTATACCCAATTTGAGGCAAGGGCTGACCATTACTGGCCACAATTGTTAAATCATCATCTGGGCCATGGTCAATGTCTGAATCAGCCCAATATCTTTTGTACAGTTTATAAGGGATGGTTGTTACCTGGGACCCCGTATCCAGGAGGGCATTCAAAGGGATCCCATCCAGCACAATAGGAAGGACCGGGCGTCCTCCCACATACTTGCTGCGACTGGGGGTTGAGCCGGGCTTCCTTACACCTGGGGGTTGGCTCCTGGCCCCAGGTTCGGCCCATTTAAAGGACAGTGTCTTGCAATATGGCCCGCCTGGCTGCAGCGGCGGCAGATCGGTTGTCCCGTTGAATCATACCGGTCTGTGTCTTTTCCTCGGGTCGGCGGAATCCTCCTCTGTCGCATCCATGGGACGTCATCTGGGCTGGAGGCCAGCTCGATTCTTGCAGGCGATGGGGTCACTTGTAGAGACTGGCCGGAGGGGTACTGGGTCATTCGGTGTAGATTCTCTCAGTACCCGGATGGCCTGGTCCTTAAACTTTGCAAAGTCCAGAGCAGGGTTCTGCAGGACCATGATACGCAGCTGTGTCCTGTGGGCATCTGACAGGAGCCCTTTTATGAACTGCTCAATTAGGAGTTTGTCTTCTTCACATACACTCTCTGGGTCCACCTGTTTAATTGCTCTCAGGGCCTCTTGCAGGTTTAAGGCATAGTCCCGTATGCTGTCTGTGGCCCGTTGTTTGCACCCGAAGAATCTCATTTTTATTGCTGCTGCGGTGCGGGTGTCAAAAGTACTCTTTAACTTGGCCAGTATCTGGGTTGCTGTCCCTTTATCTGTATCAGGCCAGGACTTCACTTCACGCTGGGCTGCGACGGCTAGCTGCCCCATTAATATGCCCACCTTCTGGCTCTCAGTCAGAGGATACACTCTAAACAAGCTGTGCAGCCTTTCTCTGAAGTCGCTCAGGGTATGTGACTCCCTGGAGTACTGCGGAAGCTATTCTGCTCCCGGGATGTACGGCATTGTGATCGGCATTACCAGCGCTACAGCTGGGGCTGGGGCGACGGCGACTGGGATTACATCGGCCGGTGCTGCTGCGTCTTGAGCTATCACAGCCACCTGTTCTCCCTCTGAATCGGACATCTTCCTCCCCCTTAGTGAACCTTACCAGGCTCCGCTTTCTTTTCAAATTCCCTTCTGGGTCGCGCAGGGTTAACGGCACTCTGCTCTGATGGCGCGCTCCCTTCGCGCTCTTTTTCGGGCACGCCTCCCTTCTTCCTGCGCTCAGCGAGGCTAATGGCGGCGGCAGTTTTCAAACAGTAACACAGTCTTTTAAGCACAGTTTCTGCAGGCGCACAGTACCCGGTGGGACCGGGCACGAAATCCTGTTCATGACGGCAAAGTTTACTCGCCCACCCCAGGGCTATGGGACACCCGGTGTCGGGCCGGACTAGTCCGGGGGTCGTCAGTGGTGGCGGGGACCGACTCCGTACCCTGGTGGGGTCAATTAATATGGCTGGTGACTTGGGGTGAATAAAGTTTATATTTGTCGTGACGCCACCTGTGGTTTGCGGCTATTAAGCCGCCGCTGCTGTAGGAGGCCTCCGGGGTGATGGAATGGCATCAATGGTGGTACTGCTCCCCACAGGTGGAGCGGTTCCCCGGGGACACTGTTGGTGCCCGTGAAAGTCTATGGTATAAGGTGTAGTGCAGGGCCGACAGGCGGTGAACGGACCGGACACAAACAACAGTCTCTTTACCTTTTCCTCTTTTACTTTGCAAACAGTTAGTCCTGGGAGACCATTACAGGTAGTGGAGGGCTCCAGCCGGCCTGGAAGTAACTGAGGTATCTTTTTGGCCAGATGAGTATGAGGCCTACCCCTGTTCTTTCCTTACTGTTATAGGACCCTGCTCTCTGGATTGGCAGTGGCCCTCTTGCTGCTGGGACCGGTGGTTTGTCCCTTTTTCTGTGTGCTAGGCTGCTCAGGCCCTCTCTGGTGCTTCTCTGCTGGAGTCCACACCAGGCCCTTGGGATGCAGCTGTACCTTCAGATTGCTTCTGGGCCAGGGGGCTTGCAGCTCTCCTGCCCTCCGGATTCGGCTACCAGGGAAGGATTTTTCACCCTGGCAACCACAGACTCCGATGTCCGAGTCTCTTCTGTGCCTCTCTGCTCCTCCTGCTTCACTGGGCCAAGCTACTCCAGCTCCAGGCCCCAGTCCGCAGGACAGCACTACTCTGCGTCTGCTCTCTCAGCTTTTTCTCTACAGGCTGAACACTAACTCCTCCCTCAGGTCAGACTTAAGGAATGCTCCCTGGAACTCCAGGTTCAGAGCTCCCCCTGCTGGCCTGAGGGAGAAACTGCGTTGGATGTTGAACTTACTGGCCAATAGACCTCCCAATTACCTCCAGGCTCAGCATTAACCCTTTGGAGGGGCAATGCTGTTGTGGCGACCAGGTCCTGGGGCGCCACATTTACATCCTGCTCCTCTCCGCCCCTCCGCTGCTATTGGCCGCCTGCCGTGTGACGTCACTGTGATGCCACATGACCCGCCCCTTAGGAAGGAGGCGGGTCGCCGGCCAGAGCGATGTCGCAGGGCAGGTGAGTGCATGTGAAGCTGGCGTAGCGATAATGTTCGCTACGCCAGCAATCACAAGATATCGCTGCTGCGACGGGGGCGGGGACTATCACGCTCGACATCGCAGCATCGGCTTGCGATGTCGCAGCGTGCAAAGTACCCCTCAGAATATAAAGGTTCCAATATTTATTAGATGAACTTCATTCAATCCTGCCAATTTTAGTGGGTCTCTGATACACATCTGATTGTATGGGGGTGTTCTCAATCTTCCCTCATGGCAGATGATGGGGAAAAGAAAGATTGGGAATGTAAGATTTATCATGCAGAATTGTTTGCTGTCAACGGAGATAAATAATTGCCAGAGGTGTCTGAGAGTGGCTTATTCCCCTCTCCCCATTCAGAACACATGCCAGTATGACTGAGCCATGTGTATAAGCAGATTGGGTGGAATAGCTGTCAGTCGAACGAGCGTTCAGCCAACAGTTATGATAGAAGTATTATTATTATTATTATTATAGAAGCATTTATTCCATGGCGCTTTACATGTGAAAAGGTGTATTCAAAACAAAAACAAGTACAATATTCATGAACAAGTCACCGGCTGGTACAGGAAGAGTGAGAAGCTGGTTTTGTTGGAAGAGGGCTGAGTAGTTATGTTATGAGGAGCTGTAGGGACTGTAGGGCAAAGCATTCTCTGCCAATCTTCTGCTTGAAGAATGAGGCAAAGTCTTCAGCTGAGATGAGAGGAAAGGGGAGGAGAGGGAGGAGGTGTTGGGGGATGGAAGAGAGAATTGAAAAGTGTTGAATAGCTGTTTAGGGTTGTGAGATGTGGGGGGGTATGAGAAGTAGGTTTGCTTTGGAGCAGTGAGTGTAATGGGATCAACAATTCAGACTGCATCATTAATGTAGAAATGGATTTGAATACTGTTTCAGCAATTGCCCACAAGGGGGCAGTGTCAGACTGTACAATCACAAACACAGAGCTGGGAAATCCCCTACTGCAGCTAGTGTGTGAAAACCAGGAAGAAAAAAAAGTGCGGGAAGGTTGTTCAGCTCCAGAGCTCAGCCAGAGGAGAGCTGCGTGTGGTCTCCCTGAACAGAGGGCTCTTTTGCCACCGGAGTCTTGGAGAAATCACCCTGTGGAAGTGGTTTCTGCCATTCCCGGTCTGCAGGACTTTGTTTTCACCAAGGATCTAACCGGACTGCAGAGCATCGCGCCCGGAGTGCATATCCAGGGGCTGTGATAACTTGACTGCAGAGCATTGCAACCAGAGTGTAAGTGCAGGGGCTGTGACCTCCCTTCTTCTGCTCGGCGTGCCCCAGGACTAAAAGACTGATTAGAATCCGTTACCAGCGGGGGGGGAAGATCAAAGGAAAAGACCGAGGAGCTGCATCCCTTCAGCGCTGCACCGGGACCCATCATCGTGAGACTCCAGGCCTGCGACGTGGGAGCGGCATCTTCTTCCGGGATAGACTGGTACGTGATTGTAGGGAAAGTTAGGGAAAGTTGCCGCCATTTCTTTGTTGTTGTTTTTCCTTTCTTCTTGCTGCGTACCCGGAAGGAGTGAAGATCCGGGGACTCCACCATACACATGTGCGCAGATAGTTCGGTTGATTGTATTATAAATATGTTTCCTAGTAAAGAAATGTTACTACCGGTAAAATCTGAGTATGGGGATTTTGTTGGAATAGAGCATACACACACACCCGCGGCCCTACCACCGGTCGCTTCATGTGGCGTAGTCGGCAGGATGTGTGACCAACAAAATCATCCCCCGGTAGTAACTTATAACCGGACGGCTCCCCCGCCGTCTATTGTCAATCAGGTGAGGAAGTTTGACGGACGGAACTATCCTGTAACTGAATTGACTGAACAACTTAAGATAGTGGGGGAAATGTATAACACTGATCCTAAGACCTTAGCAGAAATGGCCATGCTAACATTAGAAGGGGAAGCGTGGACGACAGTCAGGCTGGAGACGGTTAGGGGCCAGCGTACGTTGGATGACTTGGTGCGGGTGCTGGAGAACACCTATGGGCCGACCACATATGCGGGAACATTGCGCTATATGTTCTTCCGGCGTACTCAACTCGAGTCGGAGGACATTCCTCAATATGCCAATGCCCTTCAAGTGCTACTAGAACAAGTCAGTAGAAACGAAGAACAGATAGCTAGTACGGGTACCCGTGACCTGGTGTTGAGAGATCAGTTCGTGACCGGATTGAGAGACCCGTACCTTAACCGCTCATTGCAAGATCTACTCCGGATAAATCCGGCCTTTACGTTCGCTGAGGCCAAACAAGAAGCTATAGAACGTTCAAGGGGACCTGTCGTGGAGACACAGACATATACCGCGGCTTGCAGGTCCATATCTGGTATCGGGACTCCGAACAGCAACATGGAAGAACTGAAACAGATGGTGGCAGAGTTGCAGAAACAGGTGTTACAGCTCACCTTAGACCAACAGGCGGGCCGGCAAGCGAGACAACAACCCAGCCGGCCGATGGGAAGATGCTGGACATGCGGTGATCCCCGCCATAGAGCCAACTGTTGCCCCCAGAATTTTCAAGCTCCTCCACAGTCCGATCTACCAGAACCAGCAAGTCATGTCCCACAACAGTGGCCGCCTTTAAACTAGACGCCCCTGCCAAAGAGGCTCACTCGGCAGGGGATGCCAAAGAGAGGGGTGTAGGAAAACAGAGCCAGCCACGGAACAAACTTGCATCAAATAGCCCCACCCTGGAAGTATTACTGGAAGGGATCGCCGTACAAGGGTTAATGGATACTGGGTCTCAGGTATCCACCATCTCCGATCAGTTCTACGAAGAATGTCTAAAGCCGCGGGTTGCCTATGACCCTGATACCACCATCAAGATCAAAGCAGCCAATAATCTACCCATTCCGGTGACAGGAGTTGCCTGGATGAACACCGAAATCTGTGGCCAAGATCTCGGGAAGAGAGGGATAATCGTGGTCAGGGAAGGCTTTGGATCAGAAACGCCCATGATTATTGGGATGAACATCTTGAAAGACCTGAGTCTGGTGTTGTTTACCAAGAAGGGGCCCAAGTACTGGCAAGAAGTGACCGCACATAGGGCCACCCGCCATGCCTTTCAGCAAGTTGTCCGGACCTGCAACCTCCAGCGAATGACAGAAGAACAACTGCCGCTGGCCACGGTCACCGTACCCCGCCATACTAGGATCACCTTACCAGCTGGGAAAGAGACAGTTATCTCACTACCCCTTAGCACCATGAGACAGCTTGAAGGCGTGGAGGTGCTGATTGAGCCGCGCTCCCCGAAGGAAGGGAAGCTGAATCCACTAGTCGCTCGAACTCTAGCAGTAGTGAGAAAGGGAAGAATTCCTGTCAGGCTGGGCAACACGGCTAACGTGAGCGTTGACCTAGAAGCCGGGACACAGCTCGCCCGAGTCTACGCTCTAACCGAAGAGGTGAACCCTATGAGCCCCCACCAGTTTGTACCGTCTACAGAGGGAGATTGGACAGTGACAGTCTCTGCCATGGCCGCTGTCGCGGGTGACACCAACGCGGGGCGAGAACTACGAGAGAAGTGTCAGTTGGACGTATCCCAATACTCCAAACGGGAGGTGTCCCAGGTGGAAGAGCTACTTCAAGAGCATCAGGCGTCCTTTGCCCGGCATGACACCGACTTTGGGTGCACCACCAGTATCAAGCACGAAATCCCCACCGGTGACACTGCTCCTATCCGTGAAAGGTACCGCCAAATTCCTCCCCAGCAATACCAAGAAGTGAAAAATCTCCTGAATTCCATGTTACACGCGGGAGTGGTACGAGAAAGCCAGAGCCCCTGGGCGGCACCGGTAGTGTTAGTCAAGAAGAAGGACGGATCCCTGAGATTCTGTGTGGACTACCGCCGTTTGAATGCTTGCACCATCCGGGACTCGTACCCTTTGCCAAGGATCGAAGAATCCCTGACAGCCCTGAAGAAAGCCAAATACTTCTCTTCGTTGGATCTGGCCAGCGGATATTGGCAGGTACCTATGCATAAGAAAGATAGAGAGAAGACTGCTTTCATCTTACCCATGGGCCTGTACGAGTTCGACCGGATGCCCTTTGATCTGAACAACGCGCCGGGGACTTTCCAGCGGCTGATGGAGCGCTGCTTGGGAGACTTCAACTTCGACTTCACCCTCATCTACCTGGACGACATTGTAGTCTATTCGGCCACATTTGAAGAACACCTGCAGCAGCTGGGCCGTGTGTTCAGTAGGTTGAGAGAACATGGCCTGAAGTTGAAACCCAGCAAGTGCCGTCTTCTGCAGCCCGAGATCAATTACCTGGGCCACCGGATCTCAGCCGAAGGTGTCCAGCCATCTTCAGAGAAGATAGCCGCCGTACGGGATTGGCCGCAGCCCACAAACGTCAAGGAGGTCAGGGCTTTTCTGGGGTTGGCCGGCTACTACCGCCGGTTCGTCAAAAACTTCGCCCGACTTGCTGCACCCTTGCATGACCTGCTTCGAGGGACCACCAACAGCCCCAGAGGTCGACCCATCAGCTGGGGATCCAGCCAGGAAGAGTCCTTCCAAGCCCTAAAGGGTGTCTTAACGTCTCCCCCCATCCTGGCATATGCGGACTACAACCTGCCCTTTCAACTACACACCGATGCCAGTCTACAGGGTCTAGGGGCAGTACTCTCACAGGTACAAGAAGGCAAGGAACGGGTCATAGCCTATGCCAGTCGGTCCCTACATGAGGGCGAGAAGAACCCCACCAATTATAGCTCGTTCCGGCTGGAGCTGTTGGCCCTAACGTGGGCTATGGCGGATAAATTTGCAGGGTACCTCACGGGGACCGAAGTACTAGTCCTGACCGATAACAACCCGTTGGCCCACTTAGAAAATGCGAAGCTCGGAGTCATGGAGCAGCGTTGGATGGCTCGGCTCTCCAAGTTCAATTACAAGATCAAATATAGGGCTGGAGCTGAGAATCAAAATGCGGACAGCCTGTCTAGAGTGTCATACCCCTTACTCAACCGAGACCGGGATGAAGAATTAGAAGGGGACGAGACGCCTGACTTTGCAAAGCTCACCCAATAGATGGTGGATTACCGCCAGTTCGTTGTTGGCGAAGCTGGAACTCCAGTGGGAGTCGCCTTGCCACCCCAGGAGTGGTGCAGGATCCAGGACCAGAACCCTGAATGGGCTCTACTCAAACAATGGGTGAAGCGGCAGCAGAAGCCTCCCGCCGATATACGGGCACGACTGTCTACCGGGACCTTGACCCTGCTCAGTCAGTGGGACCGGCTGATTCTGAGAGAAGGAGTGCTATACCGGAAGGTTCTCTTGTCGCACATGCTGGAGGAATGCACACAAGTTGTGGTGCCTGATCAATTGGCCCGTGAGATGGTGGCCCAAGCCCACAAAAGGAATGGACACTTCGGAATAAACAAGACCTTTCGGTGGATTCAACAGTCCATCTATTGTCCGGGGCTCCGCAAGCTGGTTGAAGACGTCTGCCAGACCTGTCGCACCTGCGAACTACACAAGTCCCCTGAGCAGCGTGCACCTGTTCAGACAATTAAAACATCCAGGCCCCTTGAGCTGTTGATGGTGGACTATCTGCTGATTGGGACGGCGAGCAGTGGCTATCAGTACTGTCTGGTCATGGTGGATCACTTCACAAAATTCGCTGTCGCTACCAAAGACCAGACGGCTGAATCGGCTGCTCGGGCCATCTGTCGACAGTTCATCCACGTCTACGGGTGCCCGGAGAGGTTGCACTCCGACCAAGGGGCTTGTTTCGAAGGCCGAGTCATCGAAGAGCTGCATCGGATGTATGGGATCCAGAAGTCGAGGACCACTCCTTACCACCCACAAGGGAACGGTGCATGTGAACGCTTCAACCGGACCCTACTCCAGCTGATCCGCACCTTGGCCGATGATAAGAAAGACCAATGGCCCCAATTCCTTCCTGATCTAGTATGGGCCTACAACAACCAGGTCCACTCTGTGACTGGCTACACCCCACACACCCTTCTCTTTGGCCGCCCCGGAAAAGGGGTCCATGACCTGAACCTATTACGCCCTGGAGATGATGTCTGCCATAACTACCCCTCCTGGCTAAATGCTCACCGACAGAAGATGGAGACTGTACACCGGCTGGTGAGCCAACAAATCCGGGGCCAGATACATGCTGACCCACTCCCCGTGCAAGAGCAGCCCTTGAAGTTGGAACAGCTAGTCCTGCTCCGTATCAAGAAGCCCCAAGGGAAACTTCGAGCCAAGTGGGAGACTGAGGTCTACCGGGTAATCGAACGCCCCTACCCCAACGGGCATGTATACCGAGTGCGGGGTGAAGACAGTCGCAGCATCCGCACTGTGCACCGAAATATGTTGCGTCCCTGCCGATCCCAGCCTGACTCCCCTACCACAGTACCCGGAGGGGGTGGCGCTACCAACACGACTGACGTCACGGACGTTTCCCAGCATAGTGATCACATTGACTCTGAGATCGGTGACCCACCTACACAACCCAGTTTTTCCCCCGGAGTGCTGACTGAAGTGGGGCGTAAAGACAGTGACAGGGAGGGGAACAACCGACCCTTGAGACGCACTGACCGCACCACTGCTGGGATCCCGCCCGGGCGGTCTTACAGGGACCAGTATGTATGGCCCACTTCTCAACCAACCCCTGTGACATCTGCAGTCATCGCTGCCTGGGAACCGACGGTAGTTGACAGGGACTGCCAACCTTTAAGTGGGGGGGTATGTAATGGGATCAACAATTCAGACTGCATCATTAATGTAGAAATGGATTTGAATACTGTTTCAGCAATTGCCCACAAGGGGGCAGTGTCAGACTGTACAATCACAAACACAGAGCTGGGAAATCCCCTACTGCAGCTGGTGTGTGAAAACCAGGAAGAAAAAAAAGTGCGGGAAGGTTGTTCAGCTCCAGAGCTCAGCCAGAGGAGAGCTGCGTGTGGTCTCCCTGAACAGAGGGCTCTTTTGCCACCGGAGTCTTGGAGAAATCACCCTGTGGAAGTGGTTTCTGCCATTCCCGGTCTGCAGGACTTTGTTTTCACCAAGGATCTAACCGGACTGCAGAGCATCGCGCCCGGAGTGCATATCCAGGGGCTGTGATAACTTGACTGCAGAGCATCGCAACCAGAGTGTAAGTGCAGGGGCTGTGACCTCCCTTCTTCTGCTCGGCGTGCCCCGGGACTAAAAGACTGATTAGAATCTGTTACCAGCGGGGGGGGAAGATCAAAGGAAAAGACCGAGGAGCTGCATCCCTTCAGCGCTGCACCGGGACCCATCATCGTGAGACTCCAGGCCTGCGACGTGGGAGCGGCATCTTCTTCCGGGATAGACTGGTACGTGATTGTAGGAAAAGTTAGGGAAAGTTGCCGCCATTTCTTTGTTGTTGTTTTTCCTTTCTTCTTGCTGCGTACCCGGAAGGAGTGAAGATCCGGGGACTCCACCATACACATGTGCGCAGATAGTTCGGTTGATTGTATTATAAATATGTTTCCTAGTAAAGAAATGTTACTACTGGTAAAATCTGAGTATGGGGATTTTGTTGAAATAGAGCATACACACACACCCGCGGCCCTACCACCGGTCGCTTCATGAGTATGGACTTGAAATTGGTGAGTGACTCTATGTGATGAAGTGCTCTTTGGATTGAGATCTCTTTCATCTCTGCCGAACAACTCTGGAAGCCCACCTCAGTTATATAGTCAGGCAGGTGTGCCAATGTTGACTGATGATTGTGCAAATTTTGGTATGTGTGAGGGGGCGACCAATTTCAGCACTGCAGCTAATTAAGTATTTCATAAAGTTGCAGCAGCATCTGCATCATCTAAGGAACCTATATCTGCAAGGAATCAGAAAGTGAGTGTAAATCAAGGTGTTTGAGATTCTGCAAGGGTGTGCAAGTTTGTGGAGTAGGTATTGTGCACTTGGAAAGGACAGGGAAGAGCATGTGAGTATGTTGTGGTCAGACAGGGGAAGAGGTGAGTTAGAGAGATTAGATAGGGAGAATATTAAGGTGAAGATCAGGTCCAGCGTGTGGCTATCTTTGTTGGTGGCTGAGAAGAATCACTGAACAAGGCCAAAAGAGGAAGTGAGTGTAAAGCTGGTGTCACACACAGCGACAACGACAACGACGTCGCTGCTACGTCACCATTTTATGTGACGTTGCAGCGACGTCCCGTCGCTATCGCTGTGTGTGACATCCAGCAACGACCTGGCCCCTGCTGTGAGGTCGCCGGTCGTTGCTGAATGTCCAGCTTCATTTTTTGGTCGTCACTCTCCCGCTGTGACACACACATCGCTGTGTGTGACAGCGAGAGAGCGACGAAATGAAGCGAGCAGGAGCCGGCACTGGCAGCTGCGGTAAGCTGTAACCAGCGTAAACATCGGGTAACCAAGGGAAGACCTTTCCCTGGTTACCCGATATTTATGTCGCGGGCGGGGAGGAGGGTGTCAGCACACTACGCTCACCCCCTTCTGCTCGGGTCCGGCGGCTGCTGCTCAGTGGTGGCTCGAGCGGTGGGCCGGATCCCGGGGGTTTCTCGAACGGCACTCCTCGCCCGTGAGTGAAAGGGGATTGTTGGGTGTGGGGATGATTATTGTCCGTGACGCCACCCACGGTTGTGGTGATTTCACCACCGCTGCTCCATACGGGGCTCCCGGGGATGGTGATGCGGAGCAGCCAGGTATTGTGTTGCCCCTCCGTGGGTAGGGGTTGGTGATCCCGGGGCCCGGTGATGGCTTGGGAGGTGCAGGGCCTAGTGGGCGCAGGGACGCGGGGGCAGCGCTGTGCCTGTACTCACTCAGCCTGAGACGTGACACAGTTTTTACGGTAAACCAAACGGCTGGATAGACGGTCCCACGGACGGCTGCACTTGCTCTCCCAGTAGGTGACGGTGATGTCCCTTTTCCTTGCACCTTGGTGTACTTGTGGGTTGCGATGGGTCCCCACCGGTAACCCGCTCCCCGGCTTCAAGCTGGACCGGGGGAGCTCTACTCTTTGCCCGCAGGCACTGGCCCTGAGGAAACTGGTGCCTTGGCGGTGGCGGTGTCTCCCCTGTAATGGTTGAGCTGTTGCCTTCAATCGGGACTTTGTTGTTGGGGGATCTGCGTCCCCGTCACTGACGGATTCGGCAAATTTGGCGACTCCTAGCCTTGCCGGGATCCGAGAGGCCCCTGCCCTGGTGCTGACTGTCCTTCGGAACACTGCTCCAGACCGCCGGGCACACAGCCAACGGGGTCCTTCCAGGAACTTCCAAACGGTCCCCCTTCAGACAGTCACCGCCGTTGCTGACCTTGCTGATCTGGCCCTACACAAAGCTGGACCCTTCAGGCTTTCCTTCCTTCTTGTCACCTCACTTGCTTTCCTCCTTTACTCCTTCTCTTCCTCCTCCTAAACGCAACTCTGCTCCACTGCTCACACAAGCCCTGCCTGGGCTAAACTGCCTGGAACTTCCTGCCTCCAGAGCTGTGTCCTCCTTGGTGGGCGGAGCCAACCGCCTGGCCCACCCCCTGGTGTGAATCATCAGCCTCTGGAGGAAGGCAACAAGGATTTTCGGTTAGCTGTGGTGTTCCTAGCTGGGATGTAGGGTGTAGTGGTGTGTGACCTGTGTCCCCTGGCTTGCCCAGGGCGACACATTCCCCCTTAGCAAAATGCAGACCGTCCGCGGGCTGCCGTCCAACACCGGTTTTATTTTTCTGAAAAAGATAACATGCTAACAGTAACACATATATACATTTTTAATAATAACTCATCCCAAGACGGGAGGCACATTTCTTTTAACGTTGCAAACGGTTTACGGTTACGGTTTCCGCTCTCTCCCACCCAAGCAACCTGGCCCTGATGCTGCCCGTAAAGCCCAGGCAGCACCCCTTGACCCACAGTCCAGCACACGGTACCCGAGCGGGATCTGTCCTTCCCTCCAGAGGGTAGCCACCGGTTCCTTTGGTGGCTGGGCCCCAGCCTGCTCTGCTCAGGGCCCTCCCTCCAACCTGCCTCTCCGGAGGCGGCATTGTGGAAAACGGTAACGGTAAACAACATATTTACAAGCCACTAACGTTTTTGGTTGCCCTGCAAGTTCACGGGCTTGTCCATGGATAGTTCCCATGCCAAACTTTAAACGGTCCCCACGGGGACAACGGTGCCGGCTCCAGCCGGTTGCAATCACAAAGCAAATCAGGTAATGTACTCGGTCATCATCATTTTTCAAAACTTTCAAACTTTTAAACACACTGACTTCTGGTCCCAACGGGGACAACTTTTAGGCGGAGGGCCGCCGGCTTAGCAGTCCATCCTCAATCGTGGGGCTCTAGTGCCACCTTCACATGGTGCACCGCTCTGGACCCCAATGGTAGCTCGCTGCAGGCGATCTTCTTCCATATTCATGCGGGCATGCACATCCGCTCTACACCCCTCTCGGGCATCGATCTCCCTGCGCAGCTGCTGTTGCCGTCGCTCCCAGCCGGGAGCACTTTCTGTTTGCTCCGGTTCAGCGTGTGCGGGGGACGGGCCCAGCCAGAGTCCCTCCGTGTCGGCTACGACCAGCACCTTCAGTAATGAGGGACCCCGCTGTGACATGGCCTGCTCTGCCTCCTGGCAGCTGCATCCCCGCCGTGCCTCCGGTGCATCTTTGCTGACGGCCTCAGCCTCCGGCTCCTTCCATTGAAGCGGATCAGGGTGGTCACGATCTTCTGCTGCAGGTCTGTCCGCCGGGGCGGATTGGCAGGGTACCGCTACCGGTGGTGGTGGTAGCGGGCCTAGTGGCGGTGCAGCAGCAGCTAACGCGGGTAGCGGGAGAGGCAGCAGGGTGAACGGGTGTAGGCCGGGCCCCTCAGCCGCAGCGGCCGATCCCTCGGGAATACAGTGACGTGGGTCTCTTACCCGTTCCTCCAAATCTTCCACCACCTCGCATCTCCACATAGCAGCCACCACTTCCACCATGTCGGCCTCCCACTCCTCCAGGAGGAGCTGCATGCGGACCTGCAGACGGCTGCTTAGCTGGGCGGTCCGGGCTTCCACCCACGCCGCCATGCCGGGCGCGAGGACCACGGTGTTGTTGGTCGGACTCAGCATCTTTAGCAGCGGCCTCTTCCAGGAACCAATAAATGGCCGCAGGGTCCTGGCGTCCCTGCTTCCACAGCCGTGCTCACATGCGGCCAGCCGCCATTTCGTCCCCCTTAGCTCTTTCCGGCCCCTCCTCTCTCGGGGCGGAGTTTTGGCCTTCGCGCCTCTACTGCTCGAGAAGACGTTCGAGCGGGAACTTTTCGCGCCAAAGATGGCGGCTTCTGAAATTTTTCTGCCGGATGCCTCCGGCGGTAACAAGGCGCACCTCTACCAGACGGCAGAGCGGTAAGATCCTGTTCGTGACGCCAAGTTGTCGCGGGCGGGGAGGAGGGTGTCAGCACACTACGCTCACCCCCTTCTGCTCGGGTCCGGCGGCTGCTGCTCAGTGGTGGCTCGAGCGGTGGGCCGGATCCCGGGGGTTTCTCGAGCGGCACTCCTCGCCCGTGAGTGAAAGGGGATTGTTGGGTGTGGGGATGATTATTGTCCGTGACGCCACCCACGGTTGTGGTGATTTCACCACCGCTGCTCCATACGGGGCTCCCGGGGATGGTGATGCGGAACAGCCAGGTATTGTGTTGCCCCTCCGTGGGTAGGGGTTGGTGATCCCGGGGCCCGGTGATGGCTTGGGAGGTGCAGGGCCTGGTGGGCGCAGGGACGCGGGGGCAGCGCTGTGCCTTGCGGCACTGTGGTACTCACTCAGCCTGAGACGTGACACAGTTTTTACAGTAAACCAAACGGCTGGATAGACGGTCCCACGGACGGCTGCACTTGCTCTCCCAGTAGGTGACGGTGATGTCCCTTTTCCTTGCACCTTGGAGTACTTGTTGGTTGCGATGGGTCCCCACCGGTAACCCGCTCCCCGGCTTCAAGCTGGACCGGGGGAGCTCTACTCTTTGCCCGCAGGCGCTGGCCCTGAGGAGACTGGTGCCTTGGCGGTGGCGGTGTCTCCCCTGTAATGGTTGAGCTGTTGCCTTCAATCGGGACTTTGTTGTTGGGGGATCTGCGTCCCTGTCACTGACGGATTCGGCAAATTTGGCGACTCCTAGCCTTGCCGGGGTCCGAGAGGCCCCTGCCCTGGTGCTGACTGTCCTTCGGAACACTGCTCCAGACCGCCGGGCACACAGCCAACGGGGTCCTTCCAGGAACTTCCAAACGGTCCCCCTTCAGACAGTCACCGCCGTTGCTGACCTTGCTGATCTGGCCCTACACAAAGCTGGACCCTTCAGGCTTTCCTTCCTTCTTGTCACCTCACTTGCTTTCCTCCTTTCCTCCTTCTCTTCCTCCTCCTAAACTCAACTCTCCTCCACTGCTCACACAAGCCCTGCCTGGGCTAAACTGCCTGGAACTTCCTGCCTCCAGAGCTGTGTCCTCCTTGGTGGGCGGAGCCAACCGCCTGGCCCACCCCCTGGTGTGAATCATCAGCCTCTGGAGGAAGGCAACAAGGATTTTCGGTTAGCTGTGGTGTTCCTAGCTGGGATGTAGGGTGTGGTGGTGTGTGACCTGTGTCCCCTGGCTTGCCCAGGGCGACACATTTACCTTCGTTACCAGCCTCCACCCTTGCTGCCAGCGCCGGCTCCTGCTCTGTGACATGTGGCTGCAGTACGCATCGGGTAATTAACCCGATGTATACTGTAGCAAGGAGAGCAAGGAGCCAGCGCTAAGCAGTGTGCGCGGCTCCCTGCTCTCTGCACTGTGACATGTAGTTGCAGCACACATCGGGTTAATTAACCCGATGTGTACTGTACTTAGGAGAGCAAGGAGCCAGCGCTAAGCGCGGCTCCCTGCTCTCTGCACATGTAGCACAGCGACGTTATGATCGCTGCTTCTGCTGTGTTTGACAGCTAAGCAGCGATCATAACAGCGACTTACAAGGTCGCTGTTACGTCACCGAAAATGGTGACGTAACAGCGACGTCGTTGTCGCTGTCGCTTAGTGTGAACCCAGCTTTAGAAGCTTAGAGACATCTGAGTGGAAAGTGTGAATGGTTGAATGTTGAAGTCACCCATGCTGATAGTGGAGAGGTCAGCAAAAAGGAAATGAAGTAGCCAGGTTGTGTAGTGGTCAAAAAAGGTGGTGGCTAGCATGGGCAGATGCCCCCCCCTAGAAGCAGAGGCATGCACCTATTATGACCTGTCTCTGTCAGGTAGCAGGTGCGTCAGGGAGCGCAGGTGGTGAGGAGAGGACAGGGTGGCATGGTGCATCGGCACCTGCCACCCACTAGTACCGCAGGGCAGGCTGAACGCTGCTCCCGCAGCCGCTCCTAGTAAAAGCTGTAAAATCCTGTCCTCAATGCCTGCCGGCCGCTCTGCACTGCAAATCAGCGCAGCGGGGACTGGACTGGAGTGATGACATTGACATCATCACTCTGCGCCCCGTTGTGTCGAGTCCTGCAGTGCAGAGCGGCCGGCACAGTCACATGCTGGGGAGACTGCTGGGAGGCTGAGCTGCTGCCACAAGTAAAAAAAAATGTAAATATTAAATCAGACAGTCTGGGGGTCTGGGGAGCTGTTGTATATGATGGGGGGCTGAATATGGGAGCCCTATGGGGACCTTATATGAGATACAGCCCCCCCATTGGGCTTCTATCATGTGAGCCCTATGGAGGGCCTGCATATGATATGGGAGCCCTATGAGGGGCTGTATATGACATGGGAGCCCTATGGGGGGCTGTATATGAGATAGATGGGAGCGCTATGGGTGGACTGTATATGAGATGGGAGCCCTAAGGGGGGACTGTATATGAGATGGGAGCACTATGGGGGGCTGTATACAGTATGTGTTTGTGGGGGGGCTCTCGGACCCGGAAGCATCATGTGACCGCTGATGTTGCCCGGTCACATGGTGCTGTTTAAGGTCCTGCTCCAGGTCCTGCGCTGCATAAATGCAGAAATACACAGCATGTGAACGCACCTTTTTCTTTAAAACAACTAATCTTTCGAATTAATTCCACTTATAATTTATTAGTTTCCCTTCTTATTTACATTTAGAAGACATCGAGGCTGCCTAAATGGATATGACAAACTGGTTCCAAAAAGGTAAGTTAAGTAATCTCTGTAGGAAATTAAATTGAGACGAAGCAACCCAGCCTAGAAACATTTAACCATAAATTCCATGTTTTCCAATAGGTCTATAATAGTTATCACTGATGAGCGAGTGTAATCATTACTATTCGCTATTCGCATTATTCGTTATTCGGCCAGTAAATAGTTAAAATTTTTGTTTCATTCACCTTTTCCATTCTAATATTTTACAATCTGAACGACCATGGGTTGCCCCCCCCCCCACCCAGTTTTGATCCTGGGTACGCCCTTAGTGGCTAGCCCTGGGGGCAGTAAATTACAGTCAGTTAGAGGTTAGAAGGGGGAGTAGATGTGGACAGACTGCACCTCAAAGAAGGAAGAGTGCAAGAGGGTGGCAGTGACATTGGGGTGAAGAAGCAGATATCAGACAAGAGAAAATAAGCTCCTCCACCGTACTTGTTGCTGGGGCGGAGGGTGTGAGAAAGATGGAAACCACCATAAAAAGTACAGCTGGAGAGGCTGTGTAAGAGGGGGTGAGCCAGGTTTTGGTGTTGCAAAGGAAGTACGGTTTGTTAGTAGTGATGAGCGAGTACCAAAAAGCTCGGGTGCTCGAGGCTCGGGCCGAGCATCCCAAGATACTCGTGTACTCGGCCCGAGCACCGAGCCCAATGTTATCCTATGGGAGACCTGAGTATTTTTATGAAATGACCCCCCGGCAGCATGTAGAAACCGTGTGGAATGTCCGTGTGGAATGTCCGTGTGTGTGATGCACAATGTCGTTTATAAATGTCGGCTGACAGCAGACAGAGTTGCGCTATGAGAATGAACTCGGGTGAACTTCACCGACTTCATCCTCATACCGCGGCTCTGTCTGTGTCAAGTACTGATTAGCGGTCACCTGTGAAGGATTCACCGGTGACTGCTAATCCTCCGAGTGACTGAAGTTTCCCCCCCTCTCTCATACTCATAGTTACATAGTTACATATATGCACGGCGTTCACACTGCTCCGGAGGCTTTTACTATTTTGAAAAAGCCGGCCGCTCATTAATCAATCTCGTATTCCCTGCTTTCCCCGCCCACCGGCGCCTATGATTGGTTGCAGTGAGACACGCCCCCACGCTGAGTGACAGGTGTCTCACTGCACCCAATCACAGCAGCCGGTGGGCGTGTCTATACTGTGCATTGAAATAAATAAATAGATCTCCATGTCTGGCGTAATCCAGGATGGTCCAGCGTCGCTTCCTGCTCTGCTGCATGAAGGTGACCGGAGAGGCAGCAGACACCGCCGCTCCTGACAGCTCCAAGCGGCAACTGAGGTGAGTAGCGCGATCAGCTGTATCCAGCGGTGGCCGCGGGTAACCTCAGTGACAGATCAGCTGATCGCGCGGCTGTCTTCAGTTGCTGCGTGGAGCTGACAGGAGCGGACACCGCGCACACCGCTTAGCGCACACCGCTTAGCGCTGGCTCCCTGCACACCTAGCCAGAGTACACATCGGGTTAATTACCCGATGTGTAGTCTGGCTATGTGTGCAGGGAGCAGGAAGCCGGCACTGACAGCTTGAGAGCGGCGTACGCTGGTAACGAAGGTAAATATCGGGTAACTAAGGAAAGGGCTTCTTGGTTACCCGATATTTACATTGGTTACCAGTGTCCGCAGAAGCCGGCTCCCTGCTCACTGCACATTCAGTTGTTGCTCTCTCGCTGTCACACACAGCGATGTGTGCTTCACAGCGGGAGAGCAACAACTAAAAAATGGTCCAGGACATTCAGCAACAACCGGCGACCTCACAGCAGTGTCACACAAAGCAACAT
Source organism: Anomaloglossus baeobatrachus (assembly GCF_048569485.1). Classification (NCBI taxonomy): domain Eukaryota; kingdom Metazoa; phylum Chordata; class Amphibia; order Anura; family Aromobatidae; genus Anomaloglossus; species Anomaloglossus baeobatrachus. The sequence goes on along the minus strand of NC_134353.1, from coordinate 257,984,009 downwards.
CGCTAGCAACCTCGCTGTTGCGTCACAAAAGTAGTGCCTCAGCAGCGATGTTGCTAGCGATGTTGCTTAATGAGACGTGGCCTTTAGTTTTGATTTTTTAAGCCATTTAGAGGTGGACTTGCTGGTGTGTTTTTTGGATTATTGTCCTGCTACATAACCCAAGTGTACTTCAGCATGAGGTCATGAACAGATGGCTGGACTTTCTTCTTAAGGATTTTTTGGTAGACAGCAGAATTCATGGTTCCATTTACCACAGAAAGTCTTCCAGGTCCTGAAGCAGCAAAACAGTCCTATACTATCACACTACCACCACCATCTTTTACTTCAATGTCAGATGTAATGGGACATACACCTTACAAAAAGTTCAACTTTTGTTTCATTAGTCCACAGACTATTCTTCAAAACATGTTGGGATAATAAAGATGTTTTCTGGCAAAACTGAGACAAGCCTTTATGTTCTTTTTTCTCGCCAGTGGTTTTGTCTTGGAATTCTGTCATGCATGCCATTTTTGACTAGTTGCCCACTGACCTTAACTGAGGCAAGGCATGCCTGCAGTTCTTTGGATGTTGTTGTGAGGTCTTTTGTGACCTATTTGATGAGTCCGTACTGCGCGCTTGGGGTAATTTGGGTCAGCCAGCCACTTCTGGGAAGGTTCACCAGTTTTCCATATTTTCACCATTTGTGGATAATGGCTCTCACTGTGGTTTGCTGGAGTTTCAAAGCTTTAGAAATGGCTTTATAACATTTTCCAGACTGATAGATCTTAATAACTTTGTTTCTCATTTGTTGCTGAATTTCTTTTGATCATGGCATGATGTCTAGCTTTTGAGAATCATTTGGTCTTCTTCACTTTGTCAGGAAGGTCCTATTTAAGTGATTTATTGATTGAGAACAGTTATGGCAGTAATCAACCTGGGTGTGGCTAGGGAAATTGAACTCAGTTTCCCAAAGATGTGATAAACCACAGTTAATTTATGTTTTAGGTGGGGGGGGGGGCACTTTTTCACACAGGTCCCTGTAGGTTTCGTTATATTTTCCCTTAATAATAAAGATCTGCATTTTGTGTTTACTTGTCTTATCTTTGTCTAATATTTTAATTTGTTTGGTGATTTGAAACATTTAAGTGTGACAAGCATGCAAAAGAATAAGAAGTCAAGAAGGGGCAAACACTTCACATAACTGTATAATATGCACAATATATATGCTTAAAAATGCATTCAGGTGTGAAGCAAAGGGGAGGGACATAGACTCATCTTGAATTGATCAGTTAATCAAAGCTGCACCAGATGCAGGATAGCATAGGCAGAGTAAACAAGTGGGTCATTAAAAAAACTGGAGATGGGGTTGTGGAGTAGTCAGTTCCAAGCATACCAGATGGATACAAGCAGCAGAGGCAAGAGAGATCAGATGTTGGGAAAACTGGGAAGTATGTGCACTATGCAGTATAAACTATTATTAATGCTATTTGTTTAGCGTATTCCCAGCTAAAATTAAGTAAGCTGTTATTATGCTCAGAGGTCTTATCAGCAGAGATCATTGAGCGTAACAAGACACCAACTTGGATGTGTCCTTTGACTTGTCATCATTGCTAAAAGGTAAATAAATAAGCCACCCCAAGCCCGGTGTATCAGACTTCCATTAAAACAAAGTAGCAAAACAAAGCTCGGGTTGACTGATTTATAGTTAGAATACTTAACATGAGTGCTGTTAAGTGCCAAGAGAGTAGTCTACACATATAACTTGTGCAAGAACGTATGTGGTGGCATTTGAGGTTCACACTGTTACTATTTTACCACTTTTCCCTGCTGTTGTGTACCGCCCTCCAGGCCCCTCCTATCAGATCCTGGATCACTTCCGTACCTGGCTTCCTCACTTTCTATCCTGTCACATTCTGTGTCAAATTGTATGATTTTAAAATAATTAATTTGCATTTTTTTGCATGAAATAAATATTTGATACAATAGAAAAACAGAAGTTAATACTTGGTACAGAAACCTTTGTTTGCAGTTACAGAGATCAGATGTTTCCTGTAGTTTTTGACCAAATTTGCACACACTGCAGCAGGGATTTTGCCCCACCCACTCTACATTTTAAATTGGCCCGTTGCAAGTGGGTGGGGGTTTGTCAGTGGTGGGTGGGTTTTTGATCTCACTAACATCATGTTAAATATATATTTACCTGGGGTGAACACATATTTAATAGGGATCCATTTAGCATCCGACATAACCGGCTCTTTCTTGTGAACGGAGCCATGTGAGCCAGGTCAACAAAAAGAGCGGGACTTCCCATCACTACAGCGAATGGTGAGTGATGGAGTGCTCCAGTCCCCCTCTCATCATTGCTTTTGATCTATTATCATGTTACCTTCTCGATCACTTTATATACAGTGCTGAACAAGCATTGTATATGTATATACAGCTTAGAAAGTAGTGATCATACCTCTGTAACATGGCCATAGGCAGTAACAATGGGAGAGGAACCCTTTCTCTACACCCTGCAATGCTATATATAATTGGGGTCTTGGCTAAATGTGTGTATCTTCATGGTTACGCCTTTGCAGATTTCCGGTTGCCATGGGATATGGCAGGTCAGGACCAGATGGTTCACAGAGAATTAAGAGAGAGCAAAGTCCAAAAGTATCATTTTTACCAAAGTTTAGCTGGGCAACAACTATGTACAATGGATAGTAGGCACGGTTCTTCCTTAACACTTCACTTGTTATATGCAGGCAAGTTAAATAACACAACAGCTCCTTTCACTTGCCTTTCATACACTTGCATCTAAGTACAGCTCCATTAACAACACTGAGAACTTCCATTGTCCCCTATGAGGCTATAGAAATTACGTCAATACGATTCCTCACCATTACATACAAAGTCCATTCTCTGATGGTGTCAGATTTCAGGCTGTCATGCTCCCCTAATCCTCCATAGAACAATGTATGTACCAATATGGCAGCCATGATGTGCCTTGCGGCTAAGGTATCTCTCACTCTGTAGTGGATCGAACACACGTCCTTCTGATACAAGTCCTTTCTTAGCCATTTCTCTCCACACAGGTCACCCTTTTGACCTGGATCTCCCTCTATTTCATTCACTCTGCCTTGCTTGCTTGGATTCAGGTTTATCGTTCTTTCCAGCTTTTGGTTGCTACAAACTTTCACATTTCTCTTCTGGTTCTTTAGTTTTCAGATCTTACTATCTGTCGTAGTCTTTCGTCTCGATACACACCTAAAACTCAGCAGACTGCCTACTCTCGGATCTTAGGTTCACCACCCATGAACTTTGGGTCTAACTGACTGATTAACTGACTGTCACCTCCCAGGAAGCTAACCTCTTGTCTTCCCACATAACTCATCTTGTTCTGATTCAGTCTCAAACAATAATCCTATCTTTTTCGGACTAAATACAGTCCAACCGACAAACTCATCTAACTACAATGAAAACAGGGCATTACATGGTAACACATCACATTATCTTCTAGGGGGTGTGGAAATTACTTTCAACTTCTTAAGGTGGCTTTACACACTGCAACATCGCAAACGACATCGCTGTAACGTCACCGGTTTTGTGACGTTATAGCGACCTCCCCAGCGACATTGCAGTGTGTGAAACACATCAGCGACCTGGCCCCTGCTGTGAAGTTGTGATCGCTACATATCGTTCAGGACCATTCTTTGGTCCTTTGTTTCCCGCTGTGCAGCATGATCGCTAGAAAGTCTTAGTGTGTAAAGGGGACTTTACAGCGACTTCGTTAGCGACTTCCCTTTCAAAAAGCTGCTTTACAACGTCCCCAATGACTAGCTAGGTCGTTCTGCAGGTCCGGATCGCTGTTGCGTCGTTGGCCAGGTCTGCCTGTTTGACAGCTCACCAGAGATTTTGTAGCGATCCCGGCCAGGTTGGGATCGCTGGTGGGATCGCTAGAAAGTCTCAGTGTGTAAAGGGGCCTTTACTACCTCCTCTAGACCCAATGATCATGTGATCTCTGGTTGCAGGGAGAGAAGATTATTGCTGGGTCCAATGGAATCCAGTCAGCTCTGTTGTGCACAGAAAACACTGATTGTTCTCCTGTAGATGGGGCTAATGTACCAGCCCCAGTTAAAGGGGAAATCAGCAATAAATCAAATGTAGTAATTAGTTCAAATGCCACCCTAAGGTTTGCATTAAGACCTTGTGTGCATAAGGGTGTGCAAAACAAATTAAAATAAATAATATATAAAAAGCTTGATAAAAAAATACAACAAAACTTAAAAAATATATTTCCATAAAAAGCTTGATAAAAAAATACAACAAAACTTAAAAAATATATTGCCATTTCAAATTGTTGTTTCTTGCCCAGCCAAAAAACCCTATTTCCAATATATAAAAATTATTTCTATACAAAGGGGAACACAATTCTGAATGTTTTTAGCAGTCCATAGTGGTAGTAAAAATAAAAAAATTAACAAAATGTGAAAAACAGACTTATATTTAGTTTTTTCTTTAGATTTTCCCCTGATATCAGAAATATAATAATGATGTATAAATTAAGCTTCATATTTTGCAAAAAAAAAAAAAGTGGCAAAAATAATTTTAATGTCTAAATGACAATTTTTTTAGAGTCATTAAAAGCGCTGGTATGATACAACATGTGCCTGGTCAGGGATGGGGAAAATGGCCCAGTCAAGAATTGATTCCATAAAACTGTTTTGTTTTGTAAACTGTTTTTTGAGTTACCTAATTTTGATTAAACTGTATTAATAAAGTCATACAAAACCCACTAAAAACAGATACCAATGCCCTATCTGGTGAATTTCCACATCTGGTTCTAGTTTATGGGTAATACCTACAAATATAACATACTTGCCAAAAGAGAATTTGCCATACTGCGGTCTTTAACCTTCGTCCGGCTGAGTAGGTACAATTGTAACTATTCCGTTTTAAAATTGCAATACATTTTTTTTTCCAAAAGCCGTAGAGGGCTGAAATTTCGTAACATCTCTGCAGTTTTGGTCCAGAATATATTGGCAAAATTTCAATAAAATATCTCCACCCCCTTCCGAGATAAGGGGTCGCTGTTAATGTTGTAAAATTATGCAGCCTGACAAAGGTTAAAAACACACCAAAGTGTTTAAAAATCAGCACAATAGGTATGAGATTTATATAAATTTCATCCAATTTTCTGAAACTGTAAGATGCTGCATTTTTTTTTGCTTTCGAGGGGTGCCTATGTTTTAATTTGTTATATTTTTGATGTTTTGGTCTGATTGTTTTTTTACAATTTGGATTTATTAAAACAACCTTTACTACGTCGTTACCATGAGCTTCTTTCACATTGGCGCATTTTCGTCTTCTCATGCTGCAGTATTTTTCTTTTATTTCCCACCAAAATACTCATCAGAAATGAATGCAACAGGCTGGAAATTATCTATAGAGACAGTTTGGGATTTCTACTTACGCTAAAAGTATACTTAATTTGTACTATATATATATATATATATATATATATATATATATATATATATATACAGTTAGGTCCAGAAATATTTGGACAGTGACACAAGTTTTGTTATTTTTGCTGTTTACAAAAACATGTTCAGAAATACAATTATATATAATATGGGCTGAAAGTGCACACTCCCAGCTGCAATATGAGAGTTTTCACATCCAAATCGGAGAAAGGGTTTAGGAATCATAGCTCTGTAATGCATAGCCTCCTCTTTTTCAAGGGACCAAAAGTAATTGGACAAGGGACTCTAAGGGCTGCAATTAACTCTGAAGGCATCTCCCTCGTTAACCTGTAATCAATAAAGTAGTTAAAAGGTCTGGGGTTGATTACAGGTGTGTGGTTTTGCATTTGGAAGCTGTTGCTGTGACCAGACAACATGCGGTCTAAGGAACTCTCAATTGATGTGAAGCAGAACATCCTGAGGCTGAAAAAAAAGAAAAAATCCATCAGAGAGATAGCAGACATGCTTGGAGTAGCAAAATCAACAGTCGGGTACATTCTGAGAAAAAAGGAATTGACTGGTGAGCTTGGGAACTCAAAAAGGCCTGGGCGTCCACGGATGACAACAGTGGTGGATGATCGCCGCATACTTTCTTTGGTGAAGAAGAACCCGTTCACAACATCAACTGAAGTCCAGAACACTCTCAGTAAAGTAGGTGTATCTGTCTCTAAGTCAACAGTAAAGAGAAGACTCCATGAAAGTAAATACAAAGGGTTCACATCTAGATGCAAACCATTCATCAATTCCAAAAATAGACAGGCCAGAGTTAAATTTGCTGAAAAACACCTCATGAAGCCAGCTCAGTTCTGGAAAAGTATTCTATGGACAGATGAGACAAAGATCAACCTGTACCAGAATGATGGGAAGAAAAAAGTTTGGAGAAGAAAGGGAACGGCACATGATCCAAGGCACATCACATCCTCTGTAAAACATGGTGGAGGCAACGTGATGGCATGGGCATGCATGGCTTTCAATGGCACTGGGTCACTTGTGTTTATTGATGACATAACAGCAGACAAGAGTAGCCGGATGAATTCTGAAGTGTACCGGGATATACTTTCAGCCCAGATTCAGCCAAATGCCGCAAAGTTGATCGGACGGCGCTTCATAGTACAGATGGACAATGACCCCAAGCATACAGCCAAATCTACCCAGGAGTTCATGAGTGCAAAAAAGTGGAACATTCTGCAATGGCCAAGTCAATCACCAGATCTTAACCCAATTGAGCATGCATTTCACTTGCTCAAATCCAGACTTAAGACAGAAAGACCCACAAACAAGCAAGACCTGAAGGCTGCGGCTGTAAAGGCCTGGCAAAGCATTAAGAAGGAGAAAACCCAGCGTTTGGTGATGTCCATGGGTTCCAGACTTAAGGCAGTGATTGCCTCCAAAGGATTCGCAACAAAATATTGAAAATAAAAATATTTTGTTTGGGTTTGGTTTATTTGTCCAATTACTTTTGACCTCCTAAAATGTGGAGTGTTTCTAAAGAAATGTGTACAATTCCTACAATTTCTATCAGATATTTTTGTTCAAACCTTCAAATTAAACGTTACAATCTGCACTTGAATTCTGTTGTAGAGGTTTCATTTCAAATCCAATGTGGTGGCATGCAGAGCCCAACTCGCGAAAATTGTGTCACTGTCCAAATATTTCTGGACCTAACTGTATATATATATACTAGAATAGAAGGTGGCCCGATTCTAACGTATCGGGTAGTCTAGAATGTGTATGTAGGTTAGCAGATTGAATAATAAAGTAATGAATGGACTGGATGGGTTAGGTTTAATTTAGTATTCTTATAATTGTTTATTGGGTTTAAAATGACAAACAGAAGGAACAGTTTTAATAGATGAGTCTAATGTTTAATGATGTCCATGGCTTGTAATGAAAGAAGGCCATGACAGTCTAAAGTTAAGTAAAAATATTTTTGTACACCACATTTTGTGTGAAGACCTTTTCACTATCTGTAAGTAACTTTCCTTGTAAAGGGGTGTCAACAACTTGCACTTTGACGTTGGATCTCATTGTCACTCTTCAAAAAGCAACGTATAGTTTTCCATGGCCAAAAAATGCTTCCCATCCTGGTATAGTCTCCATCCTTGTTTGGCCCACATCCTGGTATGTGGGCTGATGCTGTGATGTGGCCCAATGCTGGTATGTGCCCCCGTTGTGGTGGAGCCACCATCCTGACATGTGCCCCCATCCTGCGGGGTAATGTGTGCGGGGGGCGGAGTGCAGGTGGGGTGGAGTCGAGCGGGGCCATGACGCTGAGGACGTCAGTGCTGGGGACTGCATGGCTGGGGACAGGTGACTATTCGTGTGTGTGTGTTCAGTGTATACATGCGTAGGGCGGAGTGCGGGGGGGCGGAGCCGAGCGGGGTAATGTGTGCGGGGGGTGGAGGCATGCGGTGGATTTGTGTCGGGTTGCCAGTGTGGGCTCCTCGGGGTGCAGCACTCACTCCGTGTGGGTGCGAGGAAAAGTGTTGGGCGTCGTCCTGTTGGCCCGTAGTTCGGCCTGTTCAGTTAGCTGAGCCGTTGGTCGCAGGCTCTTTAGCGCGCGGTGTGGCGATGGTTGTCACTGTAATGACGTCATTTTGGAGCAAGACAGACAGAATAAGGCAATTATATATATATAGTGTACATATATATACTCTGCTGCTCATAAAACTCTGCTTGGCACACCAGAAAAAGTGTCGTTAAAGACGTTAACTTCAATTTTGAGTTTCCACCTCAGCTGACCGGGATGCTCTATGTCTCTTATTGTCAGTCCTTAAGCCTAAAAAACCTGTCTAAAACCAATCCCTGCCGACTGTGCAAATCATTTTATTGGCTTGTGCTTTTCACTTTTCAAAGCTATGATTCACACATTTCTGTGGTGTGGATTTTTTTGTTAGCAGGATATACATTTAAATGCTGCTTTAACCATGCCTGATTGGCTTATCTCTCTGAAAAAGCAGTGACCACAATACCGTTCTACAGTTGAGAAACACAACCTGAATGACAGCTGATTCCCTTTCTCCGTCTAACAAAAGGTGTTTGGGAAACATACTTTTCTCTGCTTCCTTTACCAAACAGACTCTGAATGAGACTCTTCACTGCCGTGTTTATGCAGAGCACTTATCAATGGCTGAAGACAGGCAGTTCCTGCAGGTGGATGGGAGCTTTCCTAATGTGGGCACTTAAACCTCTTTAAAGTTTTGCCCTTGTAAAAGGGGAAATGTGTGGTTGCAATGGATGTAGTATTAAAAGGGTGGTAATGGTTAATAGTCTAAATTCAATAGATTAATTAAATGTACCTTGTTGGAGCCCTATGGAGTTCATTATAAACCAATAGTGCATTGGGTGTGGTAATGTCCAGCGTGTCTGTCTGATACATGCAGTGCATTGGGCAAGGTAGTGTCCAGCATGTCTGTCTAATACAGGCAGTGCATTTGGTGTGGTAATGTCCAGCATGTCTGTCTGATACAGGCAGTGCATTGGGCAAGGTAGTGTCCAGCATGTCTGTCTAATACAGGCAGTGCATTTGGTGTGGTAATGTCCAGCATGTCTGTCTGATACAGGCAGTGCATTGGGCAAGGTAGTGTCCAGCATGTCTGTCTAATACAGGCAGTGCATTTGGTGTGGTAATGTCCAGCATGTCTGTCTGATACAGGCAGTGCATTGGGCAAGGTAGTGTCCAGCATGTCTGTCTAATACAGGCAGTGCATTTGGTGTGGTAATGTCCAGCATGTCTGTCTGATACAGGCAGTGCATTTGGTGTGGTAATGTCCAGCATGTCTGTCTGATACAGGCAGTGCATTTGGTGTGGTAATGTCCAGCATGTCTGTCTGATACAGGCAGTGCATTGGCTGTGGTAGTGTCCAGCATGTCGGTCTGATACAGGCAGTGCATTGGGTGTGGTAGTGTCCAGCATGTCGGTCTGATACAGGCAGTGCATTGGGTGTGGTAGTGTCCAAGCATGTCTGTCTGATAAACGCAGTGCATTGGGTGTGGTAGTGTCCAGCGTGTCTGTCTGATACAGGCAGTGCATTGGGTGTGGTAGTGTCCAGCATGTCTGTCTGATACAGGCAGTGCATTGGGTGTGGTAGTGTCCAGTGTGTCTGTCTAATACAGGCAGTGCATTGGGTGTGGTAGTGTCCAGCGTGTCTGTCTCATACAGGCAGTGCATTGGGTGTGGTAGTATCCAGCATGCCTGTCTGATAAAGACATGGTGTGGTAGTTTCCAGTGCATCCCTTTGTCTGACACAGGCAGTACATTGGGTGAGGTATTGTCCAGCGTGTCAGTCTGATACAGGCAGTGCATTGGGTGTAGTTGTGTCAAGCATGTCTGTCTGATACAGGCCGTGCGTTTGGCGTGGTAGTGTCCAGCATGTCTGTCTGATACAGGCCGTGCGTTTGGCGTGGTAGTGTCCAGCATGTCGGTCTGATACAAGCAGTGCACTGGGTGTGGTAATTTCCAGTGTATCCCTTTGTTTGACACAGGCAGTGCATTGGGCATGGTAGTTTCCAGTGTGTCTGTCTGATACAGGCAGTGCTCTTTAGGTATGCCAGTCTTGATGAACAGTGTGGTGTAGTAATGTGCATCTAACTCATTAAGAGATATGTGCCTCTTAAAGGGGTTATCCCGTACTTTATATTGATGGCCTAACTTTAGGACAGGTCAACAATATCAGATTGGTGTGGATGCGACATTTGGCACCCTTGTTAATTGGCTGAATTTGGGGTTGGCAAAGGCCCAATGTGCTCAGTTGGGAAGAAAAACTACACAGCTCCATGGACTGTGTAGTAGCCCCAGTGGAGTTTTGCAGCCACATAACAATATAGCTGATGGAGCTGTTCGGTTGTTCAGTTTTTCTCTCCAAAAGAGCACATCTGGCCAAAACCATCACCAAGAACAGCTAGTTAGTGGGAGTGTTCGGTGTTGCACCCCCACCTCTGTGATATTGATGACCTCTCCTAAGTATGTCATCAATATAAAGTACCAGGCAATAATTTTAATGAATGTGGTATATTTTTTAGCTGCTGTGCACCATTGCAAGAATTGCTCACCACTCAAGGAGTGGCATATATATTTCTATAGTAATTTGCGCTGCTTCTATAGTATAAACTATGCTAACTTTGGCCACACCCCTCCTTAAAAAGTACTAGCCACTTATCAAAAACTGTGAGTGGCGTTAAGACACCAAAGGTTGCAAAAGTGTACATTTAAGGCTATGTTCACACACTGCATCTTTTACTGCATTTTTGGTGCATTTTTGAGGTTACAAAGATGCACCAAAATGCATGTGTTTCCTTCTCCCAGCAAAGTCTATGAGATTTCTGTTTTGCTGTCTACACAGTGCATCTTTTTTTATCCGCATCATGGCTGCATTTTTGAAGATGCAGCATGTCAATTCTTTTTGCATTTTTCAGAGTTTTTGAGCCCTTCCAGTCAAAAGATTTGACTTAAAAAATGCATTGGGTAAAAACGCACTAAAAATGCGTCAAAACGCATGTGCTCTTTGATGCGTTTTTGCCGCGGGTGCATTTTTTGTGTGTTTTCAGGACCAAAAACGCTGCATCTTTGTGGTTAGAAAAGATGCAAAGTGTGAACATAGCCTAAAAAAGTGCTAAATTCTGGCAAAAACTGTTTGATCAATCAAGGACTAAGGGCGGCTTTGCACACTACGACATCGCAGGTGCGATGTCGGTGGGGTCAAATCGAAAGTGACGCACATCCGGCGTCACTTGCGATGTCGTAGTGTGTAAATCCTAGATGATACGATGAACGAGCGCAAAAGCGTCGTTATCGTATCATCGCTGCAGCCTCCAACATTTCCATAATGCCGGTGCAGCGACAGGTGCGATGTTGTTCCTCGCTCCTGCGGCAGCACATATCGCTGTGTGTGAAGCCGCAGGAGCGAGGAACTTCACCTTACCTGCCGCCGGCTGCAATGAGAAGGACGGAGGTGGGCGGGATGTTTACATCCTGCTCATCTCCGCCCCTCCACTTCAATTGGCCACCTGCCGTGTGACGTCGCTGTGACGCCGCACGACCCGCCCCCTTAGGAAGGAGGCGGGTCGCCGGCCAGAGGGACGTCGCACGGCAGGTATGTGCGTGTGAAACTGCCGTAGCGATAATAATCGCTACGGCAGCTTTCACTAGATATTGCACGTGCGACGGGGCGGGACTATCGCTGCAGCATCAGTAACACATTGTTACCGATGTCGCAGCGTGCAAAGCCCGCCTAAAGGGCACGTTACACGCTACGATATATCAAATGATATGTTGTCGGGGTCACGTCATAAGTGATGCACATCCGGCGCCGTTTGACATATCGTAGCGTGTGACAGCTACGAGCGTCTGTTAACGAGCAAAAATACTCACCTAATCGTTGCTCGTTGACACGTCGCTCATTTTCTAAAAATCACACGTCTTTCTGCGCACCGGTTGTTCATCGTTCCCGGAGCAGCACACATCACTCCGTGTGACACCCTGGGAACGATGAACTGCAGCTTACCTGCGGCCGCCGACAATGTGGACTCCGCCCCTCCGCTACTATTAGGCGGCCGCTGTGTGACGTCGCTGTGACGCCGAACGAACCGCCCCCTTCAGGAAGAGGATGTTCGCTGCCCACAATGAGGTCGTTTGGAAGGTAAGTACGTGTGACGGGGGTTTACGACTTTGTGCTACAAATTGCCCGTGCCGCACAAACGTTGGGGGCGGGTGCGATCGCACATGTGATCGCACGAGAAATTGCTACATGTAAAGCAGGCTTAAGAGTTCAGTCTGCCAATATCTCCAACACATAAGTGCTGTAATAATGTAAATGGCTAGATCTAGCGCAATTAGCTGTATCTGTATAATTGCTAGCAAATGCTCATAGCTATTGCAGGATTTTAGCCAACTCAATCCACGTTTGGTACATTTTGTTGCATAAATTGTTTATTTTAGCTTAAACCACAGTGCAAGATGTGACCCGCACCTACCCTAAGGTTACTGACATTGTCCTGATAATTATTTGGCACAGCAAGATGCTGCTTAAGTGAGGAGGTGGATTAATCTGAACACTATTGTCCCAATTCATTATTGCTTTTTTTTCTAGTTTTGAGCCTTATTGTCTATTTAATTTCAACCATTTTTAAGCTTTCTTTTTCAAGTCTTTTTTATTTTTCCTCTACAGCTCTGCTTATCCAGATGTTTTAAAAAGATTCACTGAATATTACTTTAAATCATGTCTGTAAAGTGCTGTGGAATAAATAGCGCTATATAAGTAAAAATATATAAAAAATAAATAAAGGTTGGATTTTTTGGCACACCTCACTAGTAAGGGGAAATTTCAATTCGGTGACTGTTTAAAGGTTTTGTGACTGGTTAAAGCTAAAAATATATATATATTTGTGATAGAGCATTTTGAAGAATTTGGATGGTAAAAAATGTTAGCGAAAACCACAAGACAAAAAAGAAAACTGACTTCAATAAATTTCAATTGATGAATCGGGCGTTTCGTGTTAAAATATAACACAGGGACCTGATCAATGGGAGCCTTTTAATGAGGTTTGCATTAAAGATAGCTTCCCATGGTCCATTGAGTTTAAAGGGGCTGTTCTCTACTTTACACCTTCGGCTTAATCTATTCAGGACCCCAATTAAGATTAAAAGAGCATTTACTCACTTCCAGCAACAGCGCCAATCCAATGAAGTCAGTGGTACTACACTAGGAAAGTTACATGACTTATTGTGTCACATGCAGGTTTAGCCAGAGAGTGTGTACTGCATCCTTTACGGTTTAATCAGAGTCAACCTCCGCCCTGATGGAATATTGATGAGCTTCGGCCAAAGTGAGGCCACTAATTGGATGTAGTTGGCACATTACACAGCAAGTAACATCACACTCCATGAGTGGGGGTGCCAACATCACTGCAACAGTGTCGCTATAGTACATGCGTATACGGTATTTTTATTTTAAATAGGTTCCTGAATTGATTAATCTGGGAGTTGTCTAGTAATTAGCAACCCATTTAGAGGTGCATTTGTGGCTCAGTCTGCTCTATGCATAAAATCATTAAAGGGGTTATCCGGCTTCTTTAACTTTTTTTTTATTTCCCTATTGGACTACATTAGGGGCAGGTAAGTAGATAGTGACCACTTACCTGCCCTGCTGTCAGCCCCTCTCCCCCGGCTCAGAGCGGTCATGTGACCGCTCCTGCCGCGATTTTGCTGCTTCCGGTCATTTCATGTCAACATGGGCAGGGCCATGTTGACATGCAAATGTGGAACAGCATGTCGCCTCCCTGCTGGGCTGTACAGTGCGATGAGCCCCGCCCCCTTCCCTGCACCCTCCCACACATTCCCCCGCACCTCTTTTACTCTCCAGTAACCTCCCCCTGCACTGCTGTGGGGTCCGTGACCTGGGGGAGGGGCCTGGCGCCGGCTGCCGTGGTGTCAGCGCCAGCACCGGGCCCCCTGCTCAGGATCACACATTCAAATGTACCGAGATCACAGATGCCGGTACATTTGAAAGTGCTGATGAGAAGCAGCGCAGCGCTGCTTCTCATCACCGTCCCTCCTGCTGTCTGTGCTCTCTTCAGCATAGCGGTGACGTCACTACTGTGCTGATATGGCCAGAGCACAGACAGCGCGCGAACGTGCAGGACCTGCGGGGACCGAGGACGGGTGAGTATGTACTCCCTACATGTGTTCCCTATGGGGGGGGCGTGTGCAGAGCCATATGTGTGCGTGTGCAGAGCCATATGTGTGTGTGTGCGGTGCAGAGCCATATGTGTGCGTGTGAAGAGCCATATGTGTGCGTGTGCAGTACAGAGCCATATGTGTGCGTGTGCAGAGCCATATGTGTGCGTGTGCGGTGCAGAGCCATATGTGTGCGTGTGCGGTACAGAGCCATATGTGTGCGTGTGCGGTACAGAGTCATATGTGTGCGGTACAGAGCTATATGTGTGCGGTGCAGAGCCATATGTGTGCGGTGCAGAGCATACGTGTGCGGTGCAGAGCCATATGTGTGCGTGTGCGGTGCAGAGCCCGATGTGGGGCTGTTATTTGCAATGCTGTAGTGAAAACAGGTCAGGTGCTGGGGCAGAATATACTGACAGGGACTGTGTGTGCAGGGGGCGGGCAGAGGGCGAGGCTGGACACTGGGGTGGGTGGTGACAGCTCTGACTGAGGTTTTGCACAGGAAGTGGTCATGTTTGCTGGATCTGAATGTAAACAAGAGCTGCAGAGAATAAAGGGTGAATTCAAGAGGAACAAAAGTTAGAAAACAAAAAATAACAATGTAGGTGTGATTTATATGACAATACAGCACAGATAAACTCAAAAAATTTTGTTAAGCTAATGTCGGACAACTCCTTTAAGCTTTGCAAATACCATTTTATTCTTTCTTCATCTACAAGTTGTGCATGCTCATTTCATCCTGTCTTTAATCCTATGTAATGACTGTCTATACCTGTGTTCCCCACATGGGGAGCATGAATAGAGAGGGCACTGTGTTGTGTGTTGTGATTCCAGTTCATAATTTTTTAAGTGGTTATTTAATTGCCTTGTGGTATTTGTCAATTTCTGTGTCAAATTCATCCAAAATGTTTTGTCTTATATATAGAGATGGGCAAACCTGCAGATATTCGGGTTTGGAGGGGCTGGCTGGACTTTAAAAAAAGTTTGGAACTAGACTAAACCCAAACTTGACCCTGGGAGTTGAACATCATATAAGTCTAAGGGATCAAAATTAAGTGCTATAAAATGGTGGTAGTAAGAGCAAGGGGTCTGCAAAAGGATGGAAAATGTGGCTAAAAGCAGGACAATTATAACTACTGATTCTCTGCGCAGCTGTCGCACTGCTTCCGGGTCCACTCATTAAACCTCATGAATATTCACTGGTTTCCCCTGCCCACCCTCTGTGACAGCATCTGTGATTGGTTGCAGTCAGACTGGCTGTCTGGGTATCTGAAGTAAAGTGTGAAAACAAATAAATTGAAAAAATGGTTTAGAGTCCTCTGTATTTTGATATGAAGAGCAGATAAAGCAGACTCCAGCTTTGTACCTTATCTTGGCTGTGAAACAAAAATATTAAAGATTCGATGTAGATTTTTTTAAAATTATTATTAAATAATTTTAAAAACGACGTGCTGTCTCCCACAATTTTTATGCCAACTTAAAGCAGACAGTCGGGGGTTGTCATTCTTAGCTGGGGAGGCCCATGGTTATTGGGCCCTCCCTAGCCTTAAAATAGCAGCCCACAGCCACCCCAGAATTGTTGCATCCATTAGATGCGACAATCCTGGTGCTTTACCCTACTCATCCCAATTGCCCTGGTGTTTTGGCAATCCAGCTAATATAAGAGGCTAATGACAACTGTGGATTATCAAAAAATCATAGATCTCATCAAGACCGGGGTTAGAAATGGGGAGGGGTCTATTAGATCCCCATTGCTAACCATTACTAATCGTGTAAGTAAAAAAAATAAACACATCACAGAAAATTTCTTTATTTAAAAACACAAACAAAAAACAAACAAACAAAAAAAAAACAAAAGACCCTCCTGATCCAATTTATTAATCCCAAAATCATTACTGTGTAGTTTTTTCAGTGCATTTTTTCACATAACCTGAAGGATTTCCTGATGCTAGAAAAGTGAATGAGAATCCTGAAGTATCATGGACACATTGAGTATTTTTGTCTTGCAATTTTGGTGAAGATTTAAATGTACAGCGTGTCAATTTATTCAACGTTTTTGCTAGAGATCTCACCAATACTAATGAGTGAGGAAAAATCTGCACAAAAAACTTGAGGCAAAAATGCCGCAAAACATGCGCGCTGGCAAGAGATGCAGGAATAGTGAAGAAGTTTCTGCACCAAATGCTTAACGTGTGTACATACTCTTAGATTGTCAACTGATCATGCCTTTATTCCTCAAAATGCACATATGCCTTAAGGGTGCTTTACACGCTGCGACATCACTAAGAATATATCGTCGGGTCACGTTGTTAGTGACGCACATCCGGCGCTGTTAGCGACATCGCAGCATGTGACACCAATGAGCGACGATCAACGAGCGCAAAAACGTGAAAAATATGTCGCTGTTATAATCGCTGCTTACCTGTCAAACACAGCGACGCAGCAGCGATCATAACGTCGCTACATGTGCAGAGAGCAGGGAGCCGCGCACACTGCTTAGCGCTGGCTCCCTGCTCTCCTAGCTACAGTACACATCGGGTTAATTACCCGATGTGTACTGCAGCTACATGTGCAGAGAGCAGCGCACACTGCTTAGCGCTGGCTCCCTGCACTCCTAGCTACAGTACACATCGGGTTAATTAACCCGATGTGTACTGCAGCTACATGTGCAGAGAGCAGTGAGCCGGCACTGGCAGCGTGAGAGCGGCGGAGGCTGGTAACGAAGGTGAATATCGGGTAACCATCTTGGATACTTGATGTTTACCCTGGTTACAGCTTACCGCAGCTGCCAGATGCCGGCTCCTGCTCTCTGCTCGCTTCATTTCGTCGCTCTCTCGCTGTCACACACAGCGATCTGTGCGTCACAGCAGGAGAGCAACAATAAAAAAAACGAACCAGGGCTGTGTGTAATGAGCAGCGATCTGGCAGCAGGGGCCAGATCGCTGCTCAGTGTCACACACAGCGAGATCGCTAATGAGGTCACTGCTGTGTCACAAAAACCGTGACTCAGCAGCGATCTCAGCAGCGATATCGCTGTGTGTGAAGCACCCCTAACACAGGTTCTGTCACAGTCTGTGTCACGTTGGTAAAGGAGTGGTGCGGGCAGGCCCCTTAGCAACAACCACATCCAATCTGGAGGCAGCTGAACAGAAAGATTGGCGGGACATGCCGAGGAGGAAATAGGAAGCAGCCGCATCTCCCAGCCTGCAGGGCCAGCGAAGGGAGGGAGAAAGTACTACATAGTATGAAAAGAGAAGAAAGTGCAAGGTGAGTATAATTGTTTAGTTTTTTTTTTACTGTGTGCTGGAGGCTGCTGCTGGGGTGTATATAGTGGCTTTGGCTTGTGGGGTGTATATAAAGGCTGCTGGGGTGTATATGCTGGGTTGTATGTAAAGGCTGCTGGAGTGTATATAGAGGCTGCTGGGGTGTATATAGAGGCTTCTGTGTGCGGCGGTGTCTGTGTGTGGCGGTGTCTGTGTGCGGCGGTGTCTGTGTGCGGCGGTGTCTGTGTGCGACAAATCAGCGAAGCGTGGTTCAAATCCCGCTCCAATTCGTGGCTGGAGTGCGCCTGTCGCTGATTGGTCGCGGGTGGCTGGCACGACCAATCAGCGACGCGGGATTTCCGTTACAGACAGATAGAATTAGACAATTATATATATAGATGACTTAAACATTAAACACATCAATTGTGACGAATGATAGAGAAAATAAAGCAATGACTTAAGTTTTCATATAAGACCCAAAAGTTATATTTTTAAGAAAAAAAAATCATACTTTGAGGCAAGATGCATCCATTATGAAAAAAAAAAGACTTCTAAATGATTTAGGAGAGTGTGGTCACTTTAATGATTGCCTGAACTTGTTAATTAATTATTGTTGTGAGGGCGGCTTGTTGAGTTTTTAAGAACAACCTAAAATAACAGCATAAAACTAGAGCATGAAAACCAATGAAACAGATACACAGTATTTCCATTTTATTGCCAAAAGGTGTAATTAATTTGCGCTTCCAGTTATAGCAGTGCACTAACAAGCATATCATGTTTTGAAATGGAGCAATAATTTATACAGAATACAATTAGCAACATGTTGCTTTTCTGCAAGTGCAGCAGGACTTATTTTTTTTTATTAAGGTTTTCAGATAATTGAATTTAAAGGGATAGTTACTCATAACTGAGCACACTAGTTCACAAAGTTATGTGACATATTTAGTATAGCTCCCAATCATCCTGGATACAGCAGGGCTCAGTCTCTCAATCCCACTGTACCCGCAGTCAGGACTTTTGTCCCGACTTCCTCTCACCTTTCCGCACCAGCTCTTTAGTTCCTCCTCCTTGGGACCGGGCAGCATCTCTCTGCACATGTATAAATTAAATTAACAATTCTCCTCTTCTCTGGTCTTCTAGGACTCAAATTCATTGTCCATAGCTGTATCAATGAGCCACAGCTCAAACTAAGAGAGATAGGAGGATTTGATATACTTTACCCATACTGCAGGCAGGGAACACAGACGCAGATTATACAGGTACATAGGCATACATCTCTACATAGAAGTGTTTTTTTCTATGTACCTGTGTTCTAGAGGTGAAGAAAAAGCCAGATAATTTGTTCCTATAAAAATGCTATATAATAATGAGAAGCAATTACAAAAAGTCCATTTTTCATTCTACCCCCTACATGGGACTCAAATCGACAAACTTTCAATATTGCAAGCAAGAGATAAAGACTAGAGCCACAGACTCTGGTTATATCACAGATAAAATGTTGTATACTTGAAGCTAAAGTGCATGCTCTGATTCCAAAGCTGAGATTATACAGGTACATAGATATATATCAGTACACAGCAGTGTATTTTTATATACCTGTATTCTACAGGTAAAAATAACGTTTGGCTCACATCTGCATATATAAACTTGCTCCAATTCTCATCCAAAAAAGTTGGTGAGTGTCATGCATGTTATTCCGTATGTCATGTGAGTGCTATGTGAGAGTGCAATTTTTGTCTCGGCTAGCATCCGTATGACATATGTTTTTAATATTATCTTTTACATACATACAATATCTAAACTTAAAAGCTACTTAACAAAAATAATAAATCAATAATATGTGAAGATAAAGATAGAGAGATGATAGAAAGATATTATATATATATATATTTTTATATATTTATATATAGATATAGATAAATAATTAGATTAACAGATAGATAGAAAGAAAGAAATCTTGTAGGTATACTGCATAATTTCCCACCCCCCTACATATTAGAAAGTTCCTCTCTTTAGTGCCTTTCAAGTTGAGTTTTTTCTACAACTTTTTATGCTTGTTTAAACTAATAAATAAATAAATTTGTAAAAATAACCGGAAAGGTAAAGGAGACAGCTGATATTATCAGGCGGGGAAGGTCCATGGTTATTGGGCCCTTCACAGCTTAATTTAACAATAATCCAATATATATCCCTATAAAAACATTCTTTATTGAAATACACTTAAAATCGCCCGGGTAAACAGATAAGTACCAAAAATTAAAGGGGACACAATGTTAGGTGAGGGGTAGCCGTATACCTTCTAATGCTGAGGCAGTAGGGTAAGGAGCCAATTGATATTAAGATTACCGCTGCCCTATTAATTCACTTTTACTACCCCTGCCTACCAATGGAGGGTATGACACCCTAACTTAGCTGAGCGCCCCCGTTCCTCGTCAGCTCACTCTCACTCACGCTTGGATCACCCTACCAACATTAATAATGGAAAAACACCAAACACACACAATGGTGAAGAATAATAAAATATTCTGGGATGGAGTTATTATGTCTCCTATACTGAACTATTTGCTAATGTCAATATATAATAATAATAATAGTAATATTAAACCTGTCACCTTATAAGATGCAATTGAGGTCCCAGTCCACTGATTCCTATTTAACCCCTTAGGATTCCGATATGTGTCACACTCACTATGTCATATTACACAGCATTAAAGTGACCAAGTTGTAATATCTTCCAACAGCTTTTAAAAAAAGCTGTACACCACACCCAGGGGCAAAGTGACTGGGTCCGTACTACTAGTGACAGACAACACATTAGCTCATAATAACCCCCCCAATTCAAATCCAGAATAATTAAACAGCATAAAGCCAGATATACATATTAGTCATAATAGACCATAAATATGAAAAAGAATCACTTCCCTTGAAATAGATGCTACAAGCATGGCCTCGACGCGTTTCCTCGCTCGTTCTCGGATCATCAGGAGGCCCAGAGGACAAAAAGACAAGAGGAAGATTCAGGTGCCATTCTGGTAGTGCTTCCCAGCTTCACAGCTTAAAAATATCAGCCATTAGCCACCCGGGAAATAGCACATTACATTAGATGTGCCAATTCAATTGCTTTGTCTTGGCTCTTCCTGATTGCCCTAGTGCATTGGCAATCAGGGTAATGGTATATGGGGTGATGTCAGCTGTGAATTGTCCAAAAACACAGTTGACATCAAGCCCTGGTGTTGGTAATAGAGAGGTGTCTACAAGACACCCCCATTACTAACCCAATAAGTGATAAGAAAAAAAAAGACACACAAAAATACTTTATTTCAAAAAACACTGCCCAAAATTTTCCCTTGTTCAACAATTTATTTGTTAAAATAAATTAAAATCAGACAGGTCGGACATAATCCAGAGAATCAGACATAATCCACAAATGGAAACCTGAAAAACATAGAGAAAATAAATCAAAAGACTGTTCCTCGTTAACCAATTTATTAGAAAGCAAAGTTCTCAACGTCAGAGTCGAGGAAAGTCATAGGAAGTGTTGGACTACGTCTGACATGGGATTCTTGATGTCTATTAAATTGGTGAAGGAGGGATAGTCTCTTGCTTTTGATTCTCTCTTTTATGTTTTTTAAGTTTCCATTTGTTGACTACGTCAGATTCCCTGGACAACGTCGGGTCTGCATGTTTTTTGTTTTTTTTTTAAATAAATTGGTGAACCAGAGACAAAATCGAGGAATGTTTTGGTTTTTTTAAATGAAACTATTTTATGTGTGTTTTTTTTTTCTTTTTACTTATTGGATTAGTAATGAAGGTGTCTGATAGACACTTCTCCATTACTAACACCAGGATTTGATGCCAGCTATGTTTTGACTAATTGCTCTCCAGTTCAGGACTCTCCAGTGCTTTGTTTCCATCCATTTATTGCTGCTTCTTAAAGTATGTTTGGGGTCATTGTCCTGCTGGAAGACCCATGGCCATGTACGCGAACCCAGCTTTCTGACCCCGAGCACTACATTGCAATCCAATTTAATTTAGTAAGCGTTAGATTTAATGATGCCTTGAATGTAGTCAAGGAACTCAGTGCCAAAGACAGCAAAGCAACCACTAATCAACTTTGAACCGGGCTTCAAAGAAAACTGGGATTTTACTATATACAGCAATGCTATGGCATTGCTGTATATAGCACAAGCGACCAGATGATTGCAGCTTCAAATCCCCTAAGGCGACTAATAAGAACAGTAAAATGTAAAAATAAAATGTATTAAAAAAAATGAACAAAATTAAAAAAACATAAAAGTTCAAATTCACTCTTTAGCCCCATTAAAATAAAGACAATAAAAAAATACACATATGTGATATCGCCGCATTCACTAAAGTCTGGTCTATCAAACTATAAAAATAAGTAACACAATCGGTAAATATAGTAGACAACAAAAATCATGCTGACAGTCCCCCCTCAATTTTTTTTTGCAAACTTAAACTTTTTCACCACTAAAAGAATAAGGAAAACTGTACATGTTTGGTATAACGTAATCATACTGATGAGGAGAGTCATATTGCAAGGTCATTTTTACTAACATGTACGATAATTCCCCAAACACTGTGTTTTTCCAAAAATAAGACTCTGTCCTTTACCTTCTTATTGCTAGGGCTTATTTTTGGAGTAGGTCTTATTCTTGGAGAAACATGGTTGTGGGTAAATTTACCCCTCCAAAAAAGCAGACCCCCCTTTTCTAAGGAGACTCATACTTACCAGACCCCGGACGTCTGCGTGGCTCCAAGGTCCTCCTGCGATCTCCGGCGGGCCCTCCCAGCATGTATGCTGCACGTCATCCTCCTCTACTTCTGACCGACACACTCACATTAGATTGCACACACACTCATACACATACAAAAACATGAAGGGAAAAAGGGAGATTCCAGCTCACCACATGGAGATATGAGGTAGACGGTGCAAGGAGGTAGGCAATTCCAATTCAGCATAAAGAAAAAATCAGGCATCCATGTCAGTTTGGAGTAAAACTTCGTCTTTTATTGCAAAACGTCTTTAAAATTCCATAAAATCAATGCTCAAGAAACACACTCACATCAGATTGCACACACACTCATACACATACACAAACACACCAGATCACACACACACAATCACCGATCAGATTGCACACACACAATCACTAGTCACTCACCACACCTGAATGTACAGAATGCCTCTGGCTGCAGGGAAAGATGGGAGGAAGTTACGCATCACAGGACCTGTAAGCATTCCATCTGCAGCCACAGGTCCTTGTGTTCCACCGCACTGCATCTCAGGATTCTGCCGGCCAGAAGAAATTGGTATCCCTGGATGTGGTGAGTGTATGTGTGTGATCTGATGGGTGATTGTGTGTGTGATCTGATATGTGTGGGTGTGCGATCCACTGCAGGTCCTCTGCTTGGTGTCTGGTGAGTATGATTGTGAGGTGTCCGCTGTCTATAATGAAGTGTCCTGCAGTATTCTTTAATTGTTTAACTTTCTTAGCTGAATGAACATTTCATTATTGAACCGTTACTTATTTTCGAGGTAGGGCTAAAATTTAAGCCTTGCTCCAAAAATACTGGAAATCCCTTCTGGAGCTTTTTGGGAGAGGTCTTATTTTTGGAAAAACACGGTAACATGTCAAAAATGTGGGGAGGGGGGTTCAAACAATCTCTCCCCATTTGGAGTTTATTCCCCATTTTATACCCCATTTACCCCATTTTTATAGTACACTATATGTTAAAGTGAATAGTGTCATTCAAAAGTACATCTTGTTCTGCAGAAAAACAAGCCTTCAAATGTCTACGTGGACAGAAAAATATAAAAGTTATGGCTCTGGGAATGAGGAAAATAAAAAATAAAAGCTCAAAAATGGAAACTGGCTGTGTCGTGAAGGTGTTAAAGGGAACAATCCTCAATGAAAAATCATGAACCTAGGTTGAGTTTAGACTACCACATTTTATGGTCCATATTCAGATCTCAATACCGGGGTGAACACAGGCTTCCCAATCTAATCTTATGGCTTCATATGGCACATATGGGACTTTCAGTTGGGGTAAGAAGACACACGATCAGTTTGGGTCTTGTTCAATTTTATTGCGACTGTGAAATATGGGTGCCTGAACCGAGCCTAAGTTGGAGGATGTACCGGTAAGTTATATCAACCCTAAATTCTGGTACTTATCCTATAGGAGCTTAGAATGTTATGTTTTCTTTTCTCCCAATGTATGTTATTCCTTTAGTTACTTACCATTCTGGTATTGGAAAGAAATTCTGTTTAGCTTCCATACAATTTATTAGCAGGCTTTGTGCTGTTTTATGATAACTAGTAGTCTGTATGGCATATTACTAACATAACATAAGGGCAATCTACATTTCCTGTATGATTATAACTCAATAAAAAATATAACTTCAATATACATAACACAACATGTTGTCAAAGGGAATAGGTTGCTATTAATACATCTCAGGTGTTACAGGTGCAAAAGATTATAGACAATATATGGGTATCTTTAGTGAAAGCATTTCCAGAGGACGTTCAGCAAATTTAAGTAGAAATATTCTTTTAAACCACCATACTTGTCTTTTTTTATGACCATGTTGAGGAAATGAATCAAACAGATGTTTTTACAGCTGTTCTATAAAGGTTTTATTAAAAAATATTCCCCAAGCTATAAGGCAGCGTAACACAGAGATAGAATTAGCTTAATATTCATTTATTTATAGAAGGTTTTTTTTTATATAGAACTATATTCAATAATAAAGATGTTATGAACAATGAATATGTATAAATACTAAGAATAATACAATCATAAGTTGTTTCTATGTTATGCAGCATTTATTTATGCTTTTATATATATATATATATATATATATATATATATATAATTTTTATTGTTTTTATTTTTGAATACATATATGTTTCACATTTAAGTCTTATTGACATTTTGGACATTATCAAATTTCTATATGTCATTGCCATTGGTTTGTCATGAATCTATCGCCTACTACTTCTACCATAGGAATATAGAAATTACATTGATAATAGATTATACCAAAATGTAATGATTTGACAAGTAATATCCTATGTACCTATGTACTACTGTTCAAATGTTTGGGGTCACCCAGACAATTTTGTCTTTTCCATGAAAAATCACACTTTTATTTATCAGATGAGTTGCATAATGAATAGAATATATTGACTAGGTTAAAAATAATGATTTTTACTTGAAATAATAATTTTCTCCTTCACACTTTGCTTTCGTAACAAAATGCTCCTTTGCAGCAATTCCAGCTTTGCAGACCTTTGACATTCTAGCTGTTAATTTGCTGCGGTATTCTGGAGATATTTCACCCCATGCTTCCAGAAGACCCTCCCACAGGTTGGATTGGCTTGATGGGCACTTTTTGAGTACCATACGGTCAAGCTGCTCCCACAACAGCTCAATAGGTTTGAGATCTGGTGACTGGGCTGGCCACTCCATTACAGATAGAATACCAGCTGCCTGCTTCTTCCCTAAGTAGTTCATGCATAATTTGGAGGTGTGCTTTGGGTCATTGTCCTATTGTAGAAGGAAATTGGCTCCAGTCAAGCGCTGTCCACAGGATATTGCATGGCATTGGAAAATAGAGTGATAGCCTTCCTTATTGAAAATCCCTTTTACCTTGTACAAATCTCCCACTTTACTAGCACCAAAGCAACCCCAGACCATCACATTACCTCCACCATGCTTGACAGATGACATCAGGCACTCTTCCAGCATTTTTTCAGTTGTTCTGCATCTCACAAATGTTTTTCTATGTGATCCAAACACCTCAAACTTCGATTCGTCTGTCCATAACACTTTTTTCCAATCTTCCTCTGTCCAATGTCTGTGTTCTTTTCCCCATTTTAATATTTTCCTTTTATTAGCTAGTCTCAGATATGGCTTTTTTTTTTGCCACGCTACCCTCAAGGCCAGCATTCCAGAGTCGCCTCTTCACTGTAGACGTTGACACTGGCATTTTGCGGGTACAATTTAATGAAGCTGCCAGTTGAGGACCTGTGAGGTGTCAATTTCTCAAACTAGAGACTCTAATGTACTTGTCTTGTTGCTCAATTGTGCAGCGGGACCTCCCACTTCTCTTTCTACTCTGGTTAGAGCCTGTTTGTGCTCTCCTCTGAAGGGAGTAGTACACACCGTTGTAGGAAATCTTCAGTTTCTTGTCAATTTCTCACATGGAATAACATTCATTTCTATGAACAAGAATAGATTGTCGAGTTTTACATGAAAGTTCTCATTTTCTGGCCATTTTGAGAGTTTAATGGAACCAACAAATCTAATGCTCCAGATTCTCAACTAGCTCAAAGGAAGGTCAGTTTTATAGCTTCTCTAATCCACAGAACTGTTTTCAGCTGTGCTAACATACTTGCACAAGGGTTTTCAACAGATTTTTAAACATCCATTAGCCTTTTAACACAGTTAGCAACCACAATGTACCATTACAATACTGGAGTGGTGGTTGTTAGAAATGGGCCTCTTTACAGCTATGTAGATATTGCATTAAAAACTAGACGTTTGCAGCTAGAACAGTCATTTACCACATTACCAATGTATAGAGTGTATTTCTGTTTATTTAATGTTAGCTTCATTGGAAAAAAATGTGCTTTTCTTTAAAAAAAAAAGGAATATCTAAGTGACCCTAAACTTTTGAACTGTAGTGTACCTTGCGATCTTAACATAGATAACAAAACTTATTAGCTAAACCTATCACTATCACAGGGGTAGATCTACAATTTGACTATTGCTTCTGGTAAATCGATAACTGAAAGTAGAGAAAACTGATAGAGAATATTACATTGTATAGGCTAAGGGGCCCTTTGCACACTACGACATCGCAACAGCAGCTTCACATGCACTCACCTGCCCTGCGACGTCGCTCTGGCCGGCGAACTGCCTCCTTCCTAAGGGGACGGGTCGTGCGGCATCATAGCGATTTCACATGGCAGGCTGCCAATAGAAGCGGAGGGGCAGAGATGAGCAGGACGTAAACATCCCGCCCACCTCCTTCCTTCCACATAGCCGGCCGGGACGCAGGTTGGAGATGTTCCTCGCTCCTGCGGCTTCACACACAGCGATGTGTGCTGCTGCAGGAACAAGGAACAACATCGTAACATCGTTCATTCCCAATTCATGGAAATGACCGACGCTACACCGATGATACGATTATGACGCTTTTGTGCTCGTTAATCGTATCAAAAATGCTTTACACACTACAATGTCGAGAGCGACGCCGGAAGTGCGTCACTTTCGATTTAACCCCACCAACATCGCACCTATGATGTCGTAGTGTGCAAAGGGCCCCTAATATTTGGTTCCTTTTTAAATGCATTTAGAACAAAAAGAATTCATATGTAGTGATGAGCGAGTACTAAAATGCTCGAGTGCTCATTACTCGAATCGAGCAGGTTAGACTCGCAAATGGGCTTGACTGCTTGACTTAAGTAACAAGTATAATGGAAGTCACTGGAAAACTCAAGCATTTTTCCGGCAGACCCACCTAGGACGGCTGGGAGGTAAGAAAATAGCTGAAATGGATGAAACAGAACTCAAATATAATGGGAACAGCATGGGGGAGATGCTTGGACTCATCTCTGACTCCCAGGTTGCTGCTGTGAACTATGTTGTTAGTGTATTACGTCACTCTTATGATGTGACAATAAAACATACAAAACCAAAAATAAAATCGATTTTACAAGAAAAAATGTTACTTGTATATAAGGCAAATTAAAAAAGAGAGAAATAAAACAAGCCTCCTCCACCCATAAGGATATTTTCACACAAAACGTTTTTGCTGCGATTTTGACATTTTTTTATTGCTTCAATAATGAAACAAAAGATTAACTGGTAAATGTAATTTTAGCATTTTTCTACCTTATCAGGGCATGTGGTGTGTGTGATACAATCAGACACATCCTGTTTATTTTATGAAGGAATGTCTCTGAAATTCACAAACCCTATGCGGACAATGCAATAACTGCCAAAAATTAGAAGGAAGAGGCACTCCGATACATTCTGTATTAGACCTAAATGACAGCCTTATGCAAGTTCTGTTAAAATTGTGAGGTAGTGGGACTCCGAACCTCATAAAGCCTATGCACTAAGTGCAAGGGTTGACAAAAAATTAGGAGGGACTGCAATACATCCTGAAAAACAAATAGAAAATGGCCTCAGAATAATTTTTTGACAATTTTAAAAAGATTGGGACTCCTACACTGGCAAAACCTATGCACTATGTACAAGGCTTAGCAAATATATAAAGGAGGAATTGCAATACAGCCTTAGGCTAGGTGCGCACGTTGCGTAAATTCATGCAGTTACGCTGCGCTTTGTAGCGCAGCGTAACTGCATGCGTCCTGCGTCCCCTGCACAATCTATGGAGATTGTGCAGGGGCCGTGCGCACGTGGCATATTACAACGCAGCGCTTCGGCTACTGCCGAAGCGCTGCGTAGAAAGAAGTGACATGTCACATCTTCCGTGCGCTTTGCCGGCAGCTCCTGCTCTGTCTATGGCAGGAGCTGCAGGCAGAGCGCACGTTCTCGCCGGCACCATGCGCCTCAGAACGGAGCTTTTCAGCTGCGTTCTGAAGCGCACCTTTTACGGTGCTGGGCTAGTACGCAACGTGCACACATACCCTTAAAGAGCCATAGAGGAGGTTCTCAGAATTGTTTTTTCCCATTTGTAATGAGTGAAACTCCTAGACTGGTAAAGCTTAGGCTATGTGCGCACGTTGCGTATTTTTCAGTTCTCTGCCATCTTTCCGCCTTCTCCGGCATCTTTCCGCCTTCTCCGGCATCTTTCCGCCTTCTATGCCATCTTTCCGCTTTCTATGCCATCTTTCCGCCT